>NC_045427.1:122612744-122941673 GCF_902635505.1 Sarcophilus harrisii | reverse complement strand
GTTCCAATTTTTCCCCTCTTCCCTCCATCCCCTCCACCAGATGGCATGTTGACCAATACATGTTAAATATGTTAAAGTATAAACTAAATACAATATTAGTATACATGTCCAAACAGTTATTTTTAGACATTATTTTTCAAGAAATTATCAAGAAAAACTGCCCTACAGCCCTCTTTTTAGTGGCCAGAAACTGGAAACTGAGTGGATGTCCATCAATTGGAGAATGACTGAATAAATTGTGGTATATGAATATTATGGAATATTATTGTTCTGTATGAAATGACCAGCAAGATGATTTCAGAAAGGCCTGGAGTGACTTACATGAACTGATGCTGAGTGAAATGAGCTGCACCAGGAGATCATTATATACTTCAACAATAATACTATATGATGATCAATTCTGATAGATGTGGCCCTCTTCAACAATGAGATGAACCAAATCAGTTCCAATAGGGCAGTAATGAATTGAACCAGCTATACCCAGCAAAAGAACTCTGGGAGATGACTATGAAACACTATATAGAATTCCCAATCCCTCTATTTTTGTCCACCTGCATTTTTGATTTCCTTCACAAGTTAATTGTACACTATTTCAAAGTTTGATTCTTTTTGTACAGCAAAATAACTAAATGCACATGTATACATATATTGTATTTAACTTATACTTTAACATATTTAACATGTATTGGTCAACCTGTCATCTGGAGGGGAGGGTGGGGTTAAGGAGGGGAAAAATTGGAACAAAAGGTTTTGTAACTGTCAATTTTGAAAAATTACCCATGCTTATATCTTATAAATAAAAAGCTATAATAAAAAAAAGAAAAAATACCCTAATATTCTAGAAACCAGAGGATAAAATAGAAATGGAAAGAATCAGTTGATCTGCTCTTGAAAGAAATATCTAGATGAAAACTCCCAAATATATTATAGCTGAATTCTGGAACTCCCAAGTAAAGGAGAAAATATTACAACCATCCAGAAATAAACAATTCAAATATATTGGAGTCAGAGTCATGATAATAAAAGATTTAACAGTTTCTACATTAAAGGACCAGAAGGCTTGGAATATGATATTTCAAAGAGCAAAAAAGCTAGGTTTGCAAACAAGAGTCACTTACCTAGAAAAATGAGCATAATTCTTAAGGGGGTAAATGGAAATTCAATGAAATAGAGAACTTTCAAGCATTCTTGATGAAAAGAACCGAGATGAATTTTTTTTAAAAATATCTTTCAAATACAAGAGAAGAAAAGCCATAAAACAATAAAGAGGAAAGGAAAATCATAAGGGAATTAATAAGTTTCAACTTTACATTCCTACATGGGAAGATACTTGTATTTCATAAAAACTTTCTCATTATTAAGTCAATTACAAGGAATAATATTAAGTGATAAGAAAGAGGAATGTACTTGAAGAAAGAGAAAAGCAGAGGCAGAATAGGATACATTATTTCATATACAAGAGGTAAGGAAAAGCTTACTAGAGGGAAAGAGGAGGGAAATGGGTCAGGATGTGAGTAAACCATGCTTTCATCAGAATTGGCTCAAAGAGTGAAAAACATACATACCCTATTGGGCATATGGGTACATCTTACTGTACAAGAAAGTAGGGAAAAAAAGAAGGAAGAGAAAGGATTGAGATGATAGAAGAAAGGACAGGGGAAGTGATAGCCAAAATCAAGATACTTTTGAGGAGGGACAGGTTGATAGAAAAGAGAGAATAGAATAGATAATAGGAATTGGAGAAATAGGTTGAAGGGAAATACATTTTAGCAATTGTGATTGCAAAAAAAAAAAATTTAAGCAATTTTCTCTGATAAAGGCATTATTGCTCAAATACATCGAAAACTGAATCTTTTTTTAAAAAATAAGAAATATTCCTCAATTGATCAATGATCAAAAGATATAAACATATTTCAGATGAAGTAATAAAAAATGTTTATAACCACACGATAAAAAGCTTTAAATCACTCCAGATTTAAGAAATCCAAATTAAAATAATTCTGAGATAGTACCTCATAACTATTAGATTGGCTAATCTAAAAGAAAAAAATGACAAATGTGGAAATTGGGGTGTGAGAATGTGGGAAAGTTGAGACATTAATGTATTGTTGGAGTTGTGAACTGATTTATTTAACCAACCTATAGAGCAATTTTGAACTATCCCTAATGAGCTATAAAATCATACCTCGTATATCATTATTCTGATTCCAAAAAGACAAAAAAGGATAAAAAGAATTAGAAAATTGAGGGGATGCCCATCATTTAGAGAATGACTAAACAAATTGTGGTATGTACTTGTGATAAAGTATCATTGTGGTATGAGAAATGATAAGCAGTATCCTCTCGGGAAAACCTGGGAAATCTTTATCAATTTGATACAAAGTGAATATACTGTGTACAAAGTAATAGCAATATTGTAAGATAATATTCTCAACTATACAGTGATCCAAGATTACTCTGAAGGATTTCTATGACAAATATTATAAAATATTTTATTCCCACAGAAAGAAATTATGATGTCTGAATATAGATTGACATATTTGTTTTCATAGAACTTTTTTTGGGGGAATGGGTAGTCTATGTTTTTTTTTTCAATAACATGATTAACATGGAAATATGATTTGCATGATTACACATATATAACCTATGTCTAAGAGCTTGCCTTCATAATGTGCCAGATACTGAGGAAGGAAAACTTTGGAATTCAAATTTTTAAAAATGAATATTAAATTGTTTTTACATGAAATTGGGGGAAAATAAAATATTAAATAAAGAATCCCTTGTTTTAAGAAGCCCAGAGAAAAAGAAGTCATATGCACGCATGCACGTGCACATACACACACACACACACACACACACACACAGAGACAGAGAGAGACAGAGAGAGAGAGAGAAAGAGAGAGAGAGAGAGAGACAGAGAGACAGAGAGAAAGACAGAGACAGAGACAGGGAGAGGGTCGGAGAGGGAGAGGGAGAGGGAGAGGGAGAGGAAGAGGGAGATTGAGTCGGAGAGACAGAGTCAGAGAGATGAGAGAGACAGAGACAGAGACAGACAGACAGAAAGACAGAGACAGAGAGAGAGACAAAGAAAGAGAAAAGGAGGAAACAGGGGAGATGGATTTTGCTAGGGTTGTTGTTCTCTTGGCCCCTTGGAAATGCCTTAGCTTTACAAAGCAAAGAAGTGCCTGTAAACTGTGCTCTTATTATCCAAACTTATGACTCTTTAAGTTCACAGTTTTTAACTACCTACCGAACTTGATCAGTATTCTATATCATCTATATTCATTACTGAAAATAGTAGACACCCAGTGACAAATATATATTTTTGCATGTGAAAATTAAGAGGTCTTAGCAATCACCTTCTCTAACATATTCTTATAACAGAAATCCTATTTACATGCCTGAGAAGTAACTTTTTAGTAAGTTAGGTGGCACAATGAATAAAGCACAGGTCCTAGAATCAGGAAGACTTAAGTTCAAATCCATCCTCAAACACTTATTAGCTCCAGAATCCTGGGGAAGGGGTTTACATTATAAAATGGAGATAATAAGAGTACCTACCTCCCAGAGTTGTTGTGAGGATTAAATGAGTAAATATTTATAAAATCCTCAGCACAGTGCCTGGTACATAATAGGTGATTAATAAATGCATATTCTCTTCTCTTCTCTCTCATTCTCTCTCTCTCTCTCTCTCTCTCTCTCTCTCTCTCTCTCTCTCTCTCTTCCTGAAGGCCTCCCAAGACATCCCATTCCACTCTTTAATGTTGTAATTGTTAGGAATTTCTTTCTTATAAGATACCTTTTTATTATATGAAGAACAAAGGGGAATAATACATATATAAACAAAAACATACAGAAAAAAATAAAAATAATCTTAATAAATATCCTTCTTGTTGTTTCTCTTACTGTGTGTTCAATCTCTCAAAACAAAGTATTTTCACTTTCTGTCTCACCCTCCACTTCCTGGAACTCTCTCCCTCTTTGTATTTGACATTGCCTCCCAGCTTCCCTGACTTTTTTCAAATCTCACTTAAAAATCCTAGCTTTTTCAAGAAACCTGTTCCCAAACCTGTTTAATACTAGTGCTTTTTCCTCTGTGAATTATTCCCAATATATTGTTTGTCCTTTGCTGTTTCCATATTTTCTCCCACTTCTCACCATGAATGTCTTGAGACATTCTTTTTATCTTTCTTTGCATTCTTAACACTCAGCACAGTACCTAAAATGTAGTAGCTATTTATTGACAGAGTTGTTTGCTGCAATCTCAAATTATGGGTTTTCTCCTAAACATAGTCTTTCTTCTGCTTTCACAATTGTGCCCTTGGAGAAATTGTCCTAAATGGCTAATGTTAAATGGCAATGGATAGAGTGATTCACTTGGTGTCAGGAAGTCTTGCTGAGTTCAAATCAGGTTTCAGATTAACTGTGTGACTCTAACAACATTTTGGTATATATGAGTCCTTTATTATTTTTAATGAAATCTTTGGGATACAGATTCAATAGCTGAATTGCTGGATCAAAGATATGCACAGTTTCATAATCCTTTGAACATAGTTCCAAATTGCTCTCTAGAATGGTTGAGTCAGTTCACAAGTACACCAAGAATGTTATTAGTGCCCCAGTTTTCCCACATCCTCTCCAACATTCAATTATCTTTTCCTCTCATTTTAGCCAATCTGAGAGGTATGTAGTGATACCTCAGTTATCTTAATTTGCATTTTTTTCTGATCAATAATGATCTAAGGCACCTTTTCATATGGCTAGACATGATTTCAATTTCATCTGAAAATTGTTTATATCCTCTAACCATTTATCAATTGGAGAATGCTTGAATTCTTATAAATTTGAGTTAATTATCTATATATTTTGGAAATGAAGCCTTTATCACAACCCTTGAGTGCAAAATGTCCCCCAATTTATTGCTTCCCTTCTAAATTTGTCTGCATTGATTTTGTTTGTACAAAAAAATTTTTAATGTAATATAATCCAAATTATTCATTTTGCATTTCATAGTACTCCAGTTCTTCTTTGGCAACAGATTCTTTCCTTCTCCACAGATCTGAGAGGTAAACTATCTTTTGGTTTTCTAATTTACTTATGATATCATTCTTTATGTCAGAATCATGAACCCATTTCGATCTTATCTTGGTATAGGATGTTAGGAATGGATCAATACCTAGTTTCTGCCATACTAATTTCCAAGTTTCCCAGCAGTTTTTGTGAATTAGTGAATTTTTATTGCGAAAGCTAGGGTCTTTGGGTTTATCCTATAGTCATTTGACCTAGATTCCTATAGTCATTGACCATTTTGTCCTCTAAGCCTAACCTATTCCACTGATCAACTATTCTATTTCTTAGCCAGTACAAAACAGTTTTGGTGACCACTGCTTTATAATATCTTAGATCAGATACAGCTAGGCCACCTTCATTTGCATTTTGTTTCATTAATTTCCTTGAAATTCCTGACCTTTTGTTCTTCCAGATGAATTTTTTTATTTTTTCTAGCTCTGTAAAGCAATTTCTTGGGAGTTTGATTAGTATGGCACTAAATAAGTACATGAATTTAGGTAGTATTGTCATTTTTAAAATTATATTAGCTCTTTCTACCCATGAGCACTTAAGATTTTCCAAGAGATTCCATATGACTTTATGTCAAAAGTGTTTTGTAATTGTATTCATATAGTTCTTGACTTTGCTTTGACAGTTAGATTCTCAAATATTTTATATTATCTACAGTTATTTTAAATGGAATTTCTTTTTGTATCTCTTAATGCTGGATTTTGTTGGTGATATATAAAAATGCTGATGATTAATGTGCATTTATTTTGTATCCTGTAACTGTGCTAAAGTTGTAAATTGTTTTTAGTTTTTTTTAAGTTGATTCTCTAAGATTCTCTAAGAATACCATCATATCATCTGCAAAGAGTGATAATTTACTCGTCATCTATTCTAATTCTTTTAATTTCTTTTTCTTCTCTTATTAACAAAGCTAACATTTCTAATACAATATTGAATAGTAATGATTATAGTGGTCAACCTTGTTCCACCCCTGATCTTATTGGGGAATGACTGATGGCTTTAAATTGATGCTATTGATCATTTTAAGGAGAAAACTATTTATTCCTATACTCTGTAGTGCTTTTAATAGGAATGGATGTTGGATTTTATCAAATGATTTTCAGCATCTATTGAGATAATCATATTGTTATTATTAGTTTAGTTCTTAATATAGTCAATTATGCTAACAGTTTTCCTAATATTGAAACAGCCCTGCATTCCTGGTATAAAGCCTACTTTGTCATGGTATATTATCCTGGGGATAACTTGCTGTCATCTCTTTACTTATATTTTATTTGAGATTTTCATGTATCAATATTCATTAGGGAAATTGGTGTGCAATTTTCTCTTTCTGTTTTGACCCTACTTGGTTTAGGTATCAGCACCATGTCTTTGTCATAAAAAATTTGGGCAGGATACCTTCTTTCCCTATTTTTCCAGAGTTTATTTAACATTGGAATTAATTATTCTTTAAACGTTTAATAGAATTCATTTGTAAATCCATCTGACTCTGGAGATTTTTTCTTAGAGAGTAGTTTAATAGCTTGTTCAATTTTTTTTCCCCTAAAATGGGGGTATTTAAGTAATTTTTTTTCCTCTTCTCTTAATCTGAGCAGTCAATATTTTTTTTTAATTTAATAGCCTTTTATTTACAGGATATATGCATGGGTAACTTTACAGCATTAACAATTGCCAAACCTCTTGTTCCAATTTTTCACCTCTTACCCCCCCACCCCCTCCCCTAGATGGCAGGATGACCAGTAGATGTTAAATATATTAAAATATAAATTAGATACACAATAAGTAAACATGACCAAAACGTTATTTTGCTGTACAAAAGAATCAGGAGCAGTCAATATTTTTGGAAATATTCATCCATTTCACTTAGATTACTATATTTATTGGCATACAGTTGGGCAAAATAGTTCCTAATTATTGCTCCAATTTCCTCTTCATTGGTAGAAAGTTCATACTTTTCATTTTTGATACTAACAATTTGATTTTCTTCTTTCCTTTTTCTGATCAAATTAACTATTTATATATTTTTTGGATTTTTTTTCATAAAACCAGCTTTTATTTTTATTAGTTCAATAGTTCTTTTAAATATAATGTTATTGATCTTGTTTATTTTCAGAATTTCAAATGTCGTATTTTACTTGGGGAGGGGTGTTATTTGTTCTTTTTCTAGTTTTTTTAGTTGCATGCCCAATTCATTTTTCTTTTCTTTCTCTCTTTTATACACGCAAGTATCTAGAGATGTAAAACTACCCCTAACAACTGCTTTGGCTGCATCCCATAAATTTTGGTATGTTATCTCATTATTGTCATTCTCTAGGATGAAAATATCGATTGTGTCTGTGATTTGTTGTTTCACCCACTCTTTCTTTAGGATTAGATTATTTAGCTTCCAATGAATTTTTGTTCTATTTTCCCTGTTTTTTTATTATGTTATTCTTATTGCATCATCATCTGAAAATGGTGCATTTACTATTTCTGCCTTTCTGCATTTGATACTGAGGATTTTATGCTCTCCCTTCTGTCTGTCTCCTTCCCCTATCTTTTTAAAATTTCTTCCCCTCCACTATAATAGGACTATGGAGTTCAAGACAAATTGGAAAAAAAAAAAAAAAAAAACTTCAAGAAAGGTCAGTCTCACTGGCATGAAAAGGGGATTCAGCCTGATCAGACATATGTATATGTCTGGAAAAACCAGTAGGAGGGTTTTAATCACAGTAAATGAGCAACTGAGAATCTTGGTCATGGTTTAGTAGCAAAGAATACCAGTGGGACAGTCCCCAATCCCAATTTATAAGGCAATCTCTGGGAACCAAGGCTGTTTCCTGAAAAAAAGCAGATAAAGCTACACCCTGCAACCACAAAAAGCTGCTGTGCTCATCAAGGCTCAGAACTGCACAGGATTCTTGGGACAATGGCCCCTTTGCTCCATGACCAGAGTTTATCCATAAAAATAAAAATAGGACCAGAAGAAAAGGAAAGGAAATAAGTAATAAACAGAAAAAAAAATCCTTGACCCTAGAAACTATTATGATGACAAGAAAGACCAAAACACTGACTCAAACAAGGACAAAATGTCCACAGAGGTAATTTCAAAGAGTGAGGTGAATTGGTCTCAAGCCCAAAGAGACTTCTTAGAAATAAACATAAAAGACTTTTGAAAGTAAATAAGAGATGCAGAAGAAAAAGATTAGAAAAGAAATGAGAGGTATTCAAGAGAGAGTCAATAACTTGGAAAAGGAAGGCAAATCCTAAAAAAATACAATTGTCCAAAAGCAAAAAAAAAAATTCCACTGAAGAAAACAACACCTTTAAAAGTAGAATTAACTAAATGGAAAAAGAGATTCAAAAGCTAACTGAAAAAATCACACATGAAAAATTAGATTAGGCCAAATCGAAGTTGATGATTGTATGAGATATGAAGAATCAGTCAGGTAAGTTTTTTTTTAAATAAAAAAATGGAAGAAAATGTGAAAAACATAATCTGGAAAATAGATCCAGAAGAAACGATTTAAAAACTATTTGTGTACTTGAAGGTTATGACCAAAATAAGGAACCTGGATAGCATTCTTCAAGAGATCATCAAAGAAAACTGCCCCAATATTCTAGAAATAGAGTGTGAAATAGTCATTGAAAGAATCCATTGATCACCTCTGGAAACATATCCTCTGGACTTTAGGTCCAGCAGTCTCTTTACTCTGCCACTTAGATGTACTCACCTCCATATATGTACAAATATACATTCATACATACATACTTACATATGCATAAGCATATGCATATATGTGTGTTTATACATAAAACATGGATACAGAAATATGTATGTGTATCATAACATATATAATTATTTTATTCCATTGGTGACTGAGAAAGCACAAGAGTATCATCCATTATTCAGAACCCATGCAAACATGTCATGAAACTGATGTACAACACTGATGAACTTCTCCAGGCAACTAATTTTTGCCATAATTTCCCACAAGTCTTCATGATTGCCAGTATCAAAGGTACTTTATGAGCAAAATAGTTCAAAAGAAATGCGAGGCACAAATTTAGTGATCTTCCCACTCTAAAATGTTTACATGACTATTTGTGCTCCATTTGTGGTAGAGCCTTCTAAGCTTCTATTGGTCTGATCAGCCAGAGTTAAACACACTGTAAAGTCAACATAGTGATGTTGTTTTGGTACTTTTTGAGAACTAAGGACAACAACGAACTAACCAATCAACCAATTTCTTTCTGTCTCTATCCCTGTCCCTATGTCTGTATCTTTATCTTCCTATCTAATCTGTATTTTTTCCATATCTCTGTATTTCTATATATCATATATCTATATATAAATATAGCTACTTATCATGTAAGGGTTGGAGGTAATATACGTTTAAGTCAATTAATATGGGTGTGTATCCCTAAGGATACGGGCTAATTTTCATTTTCTCTTTGTATTTCTAATGCCTAGTATTCTACCTTATACATACTAGGTCCTTTGTGTTTAATAAATTCTTAAAAGGTTTACTTTAATGTCTGTTCACTAGAAGTCAACCTGGCACATTATGATACTTAAACTTCTATTTCTCTTGAGTTCTTAGGAATAAAGGTATTTCATTGATACATCTTTTTATGATCATGATCATCATCATAGATCATCTTTTAATCTTTAGGGCCCTTATCTGAAAAGCATGAAAGAACATGAAAATAGTATTGATACATGCATTATTCATTTTGTATTCATGTGAGTTTTGTGTATTTATGATTACAGAGCATAAAGATCACTGAACCAGAATCAAGCAGACTTTGTTTCTACTCTTGATATGATTCCAACTTGCTCTATGACTCTGGACAAGTCATTTTCTTCCCTGGCCTCATTTTATCCCTCTATGAAATAAAGATATTGGACATTGGATATGGATTTCTACAGTCCCTTTCTAGTTTAACAATTTATGATTTCTCATGTAGAAACATGCTTATGTTGTTGAAGTTTACCATCGCCATATATTAGAAATGCCATGTTTTGAAGGAACATGCTAAATGTGCAAATGACCAATAAATAAGCTGAGAGGTGATGTGATGATGACTGAATTGTTAACTACTTACTTATAATAGTTTTAAATAGATGCTTCTCAGGAATTAAGGCTTGTATTTCTCTCAGTGTTTAGTTCACAACTTTATATATAGTACCTGCTTATAAAAACTAGATATAGAATGAAATAATGAATATACTGAAATTCTTATTTTTTTTCCTCTGGAAGCGAAACTCAGAATAGATACATTTATAAAGCACTTTAGAAATATACAAAGCATTTTATACTTATTATTTCATTTAACTCATACAACCTTGTCAAGTAGATAACATTGTATATGAATTATTCTCTCTGAGTCTCATAGAAGGACAATGGTCCTTTTCATGATATTAATGAGTACAGTAGGTGGGAAACAAATCTAAAACACTCATGGTTCTATGACCAGAGTATTTTTTCTACTATAAAACTCTTTAGTTAGGAAAAATCTTGTGCCTTCTTCAAACTCAGATTTAAGCAGAGTGAAATAAAACAAGTACAAATACACAATGGTATACAATTTTCCACAATTAAATATATTTAAGATAAATATAGTCCAAGTTAGATTATATTAAGAGGACGCTGGAAGAACAATCACAGTAACAGCAACAATAATAATAACTAGCATTTGTATAGTGCTTATTATATGCCAGGCACTGCACTAAACACTTTGAAAATACAGTTTCATTTGGTTTTCACAATAATCCTATGTGGTTGATGATATTTTAATCCCCATTTTACAGTTGAAGAAATGGGAGCAAAAATGTCGAATGATTTACCTAGGGTCACAAAACATTTGATCTCATTTGAGTTTTGTCCACTGTGCCAATTAACTGTCCCTGAGAAAGAAAAGAGACCTTCTTACTGGTCATATTGGTGAAGATTTCTTGAAGCCTTGGAGCATGTTTTTTACAGAAAAGGAAGAAGGAATGGGCAGTCCAGGAACTGGGGGGAAATGGAACAAATTAAAGAATCTAGGACCAATATTGGATACCTATAACCAATGCTAAGCAGTCCAGTTTTCTCAATATAGAATGAAAGGATGGAGATGCTAAAGGAAATGGAAAAAAAAATAGATTGACAGCCTTGAATACCAGGCTAAGGAATTTGGAGTTTCTTTGGTAGATGGCAGGGAACCACTGAAGTATTTTGAGCAAAGATCCCACATAATCAGATCAGTACAATAGAATAATGTGTGAAGGCAGAATTATAGGAAGAAGAGATTCAAGGTAAGAGCAGATTAGAAGATCATAGCTATCCTTTGTTATCTGGCCATGAGGTAATGAGTCTCTTGATTTGGGTAGTAACTGTGGAAACATAAAGGCAAGCACGTATGGAAAAATTGTCACCAAAACAGAATTTGCCAAACTTGTTGACGATTCATCACATGAAAGGGAAGAGTCAAAAACAGTGAGATTGTGAGCCTGCTTGACTAAGTGAAGGATGGTGCTACTGATAATCATAGAGAAATCAGAAGGACTGAATGTATGGAGGGAAAACAAGATGATTTCTTAATTTGGATATCACAAATCTGATATTCCAACAGGAGAACCAGGTGCAGAACTTTAGTTGGCAGTTAGAGACATGAGGCTGGAACATCTCCAGATATAAATAGGATTGATTCTACATGTGGCTCTCAAATCTATATCCTCCATGTCTATTGAGAGGCATCCACAGAGAAGTAAATCAATCAACAAGCATTTTATTTATTGACTATCATATGCCAGGTGCTACTCTAGGCAATGAACATATAAATATAAAGAGTAAAATAAGTTCTTCTCGTAAGGAGCTTATGTCCTAATGAGGAAAAAATTCATTTCATACAAGTAATAGGGGAAATAATAAGTATATAATCTCTTTCCAGATATATAATATATGTTCATATGTTTGTATATCTATATATTCACATATCAATACACACATCATATGTACATATTAATATACAATTAGATGGACATACAGATAATATGTTATGTTTGTTGTGTATATGTGTGTATCTATATGTGTATATGTGTATATGTGTGTGTATGTGTGTGTGTATCTATATGTGTGTATAAGTATGTGTATGTATGCATGCATGGATGTATGTGTAAAGCAGCTAGGTGGTACAGTGGATAGAGTACCAGGCCTGGAGTCAAGAAGATCTCACTTTAACTCAGGCCTCAAATATTTACTAGCTGTGTGATCTTGGTCAAAATAGTTCAGCATCTTTGCTAAGGTAAACCCCCAAATAGGATCAGGTATAATTGAAATAACATACACATGCCTATCTATCTTATCTACCTATCTATCTATCTATCTATCTATATTTCTAATATATGTATACACACATAAATGCATCATATATACACACACATATATATATACACATACATGCACATATATATGTATATATATATACACATATGTATATATATATATATATATATATATATATATATATATAACTAAAAATAAGGTAGTTGAGAGTCTTGGAGGGAGGGTACTATAATTTATCCTTTGTGGGGATGATAAACAGGTTCATGAAAGACATTGTATTTGAAGAACAAAAAAGGATTTTTGGAGTAAAGATGAGGAGGGAATGCATTCTAGGTATAGGGTTATGGAAGAAGGAGATGGCAAAATGAATTCTAGAATCAAGTAGGTCAGTTTAACTGATCTGAGATAGGGAAGATAGGTTAGGGGAAAGATAGGGAAAAATTTAAAAGAGGTATTTATAGAGTTAATTGAGTAGAGAAGTAGCATGGTTAGAACTTTAAGACTCAAGGAAGTCCAATTGACAGTAAGACATAATATGGATTAGAATGAAGAGAAGCTTAAAGCTGTGGGATCCATTCAAAGAATCAAGGTGAGGGATTATTAGGACCTGATCTAAGGTTATGGTTACCTTAGTAGAGATTCAGAGTCAGAGATAAATATTTTTGTGAGGCCTGCAATGACAATATTTGTCAAATGATTGGATATGTGACGTGAGGGAGAATGAAGAGTCCAGGATAATGCTAAGGTTCCAAGCCTATGAGTCTAATCAAAATGATAATTAGACCTTCAATTGAAACAGAAGATTATCAGGAGATTATTGACAGTGGAAGCTTTGGAAGAAAGATAATGGATTCAATTTAAGACACCTTGATATGATTATGTCTCTAGGGTGCTCAGTTTGAAATGCCTAATATGCAATTTGTGATTTGGGATAAAAACATGAGGAAAGAAAGGGAATTATTATTGAAATGATATATAAAGTTATTACAGTGGAGAAGATTTTTATGAAATAAGAAAGGTAAGTCAAATACAAAATCTTGGAGAATACCAAAATTAAGAGAATTGGAAGAAATGTTATCTCTCAATAAGAGATGTAAGCAAAGAAAAAGGAAATGGTAATGCCATGTAATTGAATCATAGAAATGGTTTATAATACATAATTTGACTTCTAGTTTAGATGAAGGGCAAGAGCAAGAATAGGAAAATCAAAAGATAATGGTGAGTGACTTTAATGTGAAGAAAGAAGTGTGAGAAGTGGAAGGAAAGAACATTTTGCTTAAGATCTAGCTTGTATATAAGATAGATCAATCATACTGATATGTGGGTATAATGGACTTGAGGTAGAGGTCCTAAGAGTTGAGGAGGTTCAAAAACTATTAAGGTAGACTGCTAGAAGGATCACCTGTAGAGGGCTGAAATATTGGGTTGATACACTGAGGTCGGGACTGCTGAGCACTTGAGGATAATTACTGATTGAGCAATACTCTTTTGGCATATGCTTGGAAAATGATCCTTTCCACTATCTGTACTGACTCAATGATTGGTGTATAGAGGATTGTAGGAGGGACTAGAGGGTGGAGTAAACTTAATGACACACACTCTTGGCAGTAGACAAGGGAGAAGGCGGTCATGGAGAATCTACTTCCATCCTGTTCAATCCTGTGTCTGGGGACAGAGAATAAAGATTGAGGACTTTTGCTTATCCTGACTCTGGCTGATTCAGGGGTATCCTGGGTGCTAGCACAGTCGTCATAATCACCACTCTTAATACCAAATTTCCAAAGAACAATGAGAGGTAGATGAAGAAAATTATGAATTGAGTGCTGAAACCTCTGAGGAAGGTATAAGAGAT
Source organism: Sarcophilus harrisii (assembly GCF_902635505.1). Taxonomy (NCBI): domain Eukaryota; kingdom Metazoa; phylum Chordata; class Mammalia; order Dasyuromorphia; family Dasyuridae; genus Sarcophilus; species Sarcophilus harrisii. The sequence continues at coordinate 122,927,432 of NC_045427.1, read as the reverse complement.
ACCTGAAAGTTAATCAATGTCATCAACAAGGATAAAATGTAGGGTGGTATAAGATCATATGAACTAGTTTAAGGCCTCCTTTCCACAGCATCTAACATCCTTCCCTTGTCATAGACATTAAAAAGATGTAACTGTTTCTACTTCTGAAAACATTCATCCTCAACCTGAAAATCTCACCACTCCAAATGAATGGCAAAACCTTATGCCTTGTATGACATAAAAGGGGCATTCAGAAGTAAGAAAAGAGCTTTTCGTTTATCAGTCATAGTGTTGAGGGATCATGGCAAAATGTGTGTTCTGCTTAATTCACAAGAAGATTAAATTTTTTTCCACAACATAAATTAATGCCAAATCTCTCTGATCTTTTCACCCTGATTGAGATACCCAAGTAAATAATTAAGTTACTCTAAATCCTCACTTACCTTGAAGCAATGACATTTTGTTGAGATAATCCTCACTAGCCTGCCAATGAATAAAATGACCAGTCCACTTAAGAAGGTCACAAGGGAAGAAAGGATGAATGCCTGTTGAACTTCAATTGGGCAGGTCATTTTTAACCAACAAGCAAGTCGATTCTATACCTTTCCAAGGGATATGAAAACTTGGAATTTCAGGGCCTTTGTGATGCCATGATTACATGGCAGTAATTCTAGGAATAACTAATGATTTAACATAATTCTATCAGATAAACAGCAAGAATTATTTTAACACCTCATTTATTGGGCACTGACTAAGAAGTGAGGCTCAAGCCCATGGCACCAATTTCTGGGGCAAAGCCTATTTAAGGTTCAAAGGAATAGTAATCTCATCCTGATTCCTCTATTGTCTTATTCTGTTAGCAGAGCCAAGGTTACTCATTGTAGCTCAATCCACATGATATTAAAATAACTTACTTTAGTTTATGCAATTCAAATGAATCAACCAACTCAGTGGAAAAACAATCCATCATTCAGAATGTCAGATTTCATCTCATCTGACAAATATCTAATTAGAAGACACACACATACACACACACACACACACACACACGAACTATACAAAGATATAGCATGGTCCACAAAGAGTCAATTGGAATTTGAAGATTGTCAAACTCTATTATATATGATATAAAGGATAGAAAGTTGTACTTAGGATCAACAAGATTAAATCTGAATTTTGTCTCAGATATTTATTGGCTGTGCAAACAGAGAAAAATCTCTCCATCTTTTTAAGCCTCAGTTAAGTAGTTTATAAAATGTGTATACTTGTACCTACAAAATATACTGAGGTATGTTCAAAGAAGAGATGATGTAGGTAATCACTTTGTGAACTTTAAAACGTTAGATGAATTTCAGTTATTATTGATCAATCAATGAGGGGATAATAAATTTTCATAAGAAAGCTTTCTTATGCTTTAAGACACCTCTTATGCCCTCCCCACCTTTCCATCTCCAAACACTTTTTTCTCCAAGCTAAATATTTATAGTTTCTCCATATGTATAGACTTTAAGGCCCTTTATCATTATGTTTGGATTTTCCAAAATTTTCTCTAGTTTTTGATGGCTTTTCTATTAAGTACCATCCAGGACTGAATACAATACAGCAGATGGCAGTTTGCCAAACAGAGAACAATAGGTCTATTACCTCCTTAATCCTAGATCAAAGGCAACTAATATTGTGATTATTATTCTGGGGTCCATATAAAATTATAGATGCATAATAAACTGGCAAATTCTGTCAATATCAACATTAATACATTCCCATTTTCCACACATATGAACAGGTAGTTATGCCTAAAATATCATGTATTATTTGTAAAATTGATTAATTTGAGCTGAATAATAAGATTTTAAATCATGTGTTGGCACAGTGGGTAGACTGTTGTACCTGGAATGAAAAAGACTTGAGTTCAAATTCTGGATTTTGCATTTAATAGTCGTGAGCTATTGAACAAATCCCTAACTTGTGGATGGTTGTAGTCTAATATAGCAGGATGCAATAAAAATTACTTGTAATGATGGGACAGGGAAAAATAAAAATAAAATCGATTTGAAATTAAATAATCTAATCCTCAAGAATGAGTGAGTGAAACAACAAATCAGAGACATAATTGATAATTTCATCCAAGAAAATGGCAATAATGAGTATATCAAAATTTATGAGACGCAGCCAAATCAGTTCTTAGGGGCAGTTATATATTGCTAGATGTTCACTTGCATAAAAACAGAGAAAGAGAAGATCAATGAACTGGGCATGCAACTAAAAAAGCTAGAAAAAGAACAATTTAAACTTCTCCCAATTAAATGCCAAACTTGAAATTCTTTTTTTTTTTATTTTTTATTTTTTTATTTAATAGCCTTTTATTTACAGGATATATACATGGGTAACTTTACAGCATTAACAATTGCCAAACCTCTTGTTCCAATTTTTCACCTCTTACCTCTCCCACCCCCCCTAGATGGCAGGATGACCAGTAGATGTTAAATATATTAAAATATAACTTAGATACACAATAAGTATACATGACCAAAACGTTATTTTGCTGTACAAAAAGGATCAGACTCTGAAATATTGTACAATTAGCTTGTGAAGGAAATCAAAAATGCATGTGTGCATAAATATAGGGATTGGGAAATCAATGTAATGGTTTTTAGTCATCTCCCAGAGTTCTTTTCTGGGCATAGCTAGTTCAGTTCATTACTGCTCCATTAGAAATGATTTGGTTGATCTCGTTGCTGAGGATGGCCTGATCCATCAGAACTGGTCATCATCTAGTATTGTTGTTGAAGTATATAATGATCTCCTGGTCCTGCTCATTTCACTCAGCATCAGTTCATGTAAGTCTCTCCAGGCCTTTCTGAAATTATCCTGTTGGTCATTTCTTACAGAACAGTAATATTCCATAATTTTCATATACCACAATTTATTCAAACATTCTCCAACTGATGGACATCCATTCAGTTTCCAGTCTTTAACCACTACAAAAGGGCTGCCACAAACATTCGTGCACATACAGGTCCCTTTCCTTCTTTTATAATCTCTTTGGGATATAATCCCAGTAGTAACACTGCTGGATCAAAGGGTATGCACAGTTTGATAACTTTTGAGCATAGTTCCAAACTACTTCTCCAAAATGGTTGGATTCGTTCACAACTCCACCAACAATGCATCAATGTCCCAGTTTTCCCACATCCCTCCAACAATCATCATTATTTTTTTCTGTCATTTTAGCCAATCTGACAGGTGTGTAGTGTATCTTAGAGTTGTCTTAATTTGCATTTCTCAGATTAATAATGATTTGGAGTACCTTTTCATATGACTAGAAATAGTTTCAATTTCTTCATCTGAGAATTGTCTGTTCATATCCTTTGACCATTTTTCAATTGAGAATGGCTTGATTTTTATAAATTAGAGTTAATTCTCTATATATTTTGGAAATGAGGCCTTTATCAGAACCTTTGACTGTAAAAATATTTTCCCAGTTTATTGCTTCCCTTCTAATCTTGTCTGCATTAGTTTTGTTTGTACAAAAACTTTTCAGTGTGGTATAATCGAAATTTTCTATTTTGTGATCAGTAATGATCTCTAGTTCTGCTTTGGTCATAAAGACCTTCCCCTTCCACAGGTCTGAGAGGTAAACTATCCTATGTTCCTCTAATTTATTAATAATTTCATTCTTTATGCCTAGGTCATGAACCCATTTTGACCTTATCTTGGTGTACGGCGTTAAGTATGGATCAATGCCTAGTTTCTGCCATATTAGTTTCCAATTTTCCCAGCAATTTTTATCAAACAGTAAGTTCTTATCCCAAAAGCTGGGATCTTTGGGTTTGTCAAAGACTAGGTTGCTATATTTGTTGACAAACTTGAAATTCTTAAAATAAAAGAGGAGATTAGTAAAATTGAAAATAAGATGCTATTGAACTAACAAACAAAACTAAGATTTGCTTTAATGGAAAAAACAACAAGATACCTAAAACTTTAGATATATTAGAAAAAGAAAAGAAAAAAATCAAATTGCTAGTATTAAAAATGAAAAAGGTCAACTTTCTACCAATGAAGAAGAAATTAGAGTATTAATTAGGAGCTATTTCACCCAACTACATGCCAGTAAATTTGATATTCTAATTGAAATGGATGAATACTTATAAAATTATAGATTGCCCACATTAATACAGGAGGAAATAAATTAGTCCAATAGTTCCATTTTAGAAAAAGAAATTGAACAAGCTATTAATCAACTTCCTAAGAAAAAATCTCCAGGGCCAGATGTATTTACATGTGAATTCTAGCAAACATTTAAGTAAAAATCAATTCCAATACTGTGCAAAATATTTCAAAAAATAGGGAAAGAAAGAATCCTACCAAATTCCTTTATGATACAGATATGTATCATAAGTATCTCCAGATATGGTGCTGATACTTAAACCAGCTAGGATCAAAACAGAGAAAGAAAATTATAAATCAATTTTCTTAATGAATATTGATACAAAAATCTTAAATAAAATATTAGCAAAGAGGTTAGAGCAAGTTATCCCCAGGATAATACACCATTACCTAGTACAATGTAAACCAGGATTGCAGGGCCCATTCAATATTCAGAAAATTTAACTCAATTGATTTTATCAATAACTAAAATAAATCATATGATTTTCTCAATAGATGCAGAAAAAGCATTTGACAAAATTCAGTACTCACTACTATGAAACACACTAGAGCACATAGAAATAAAGTTTTTTTCTTAAAATGATGAGTAGCAATTATTTAAAATCATCAGCAAGTATCATATGTAATGGGGACAAACTAGAATCATTCCCAATAAGGTTAGGGATGAAACAAGATTGTCCATCATCACTATTACTATTCAATATTGTATTAGAAATGTTAACTTTAGCAATAGGAGAAGAAAAAAAAGTTAAAGGAATTAGTGTAGGTAATAAGGAAACAAAATTATTGCTCTTTGCAAATAATATGATGGTATAATTAGAGAATCAACTAAAAAAATTAGCAACTTTAGCAAAGTTGCTCAATAAAAAATAAATACACATACATCATCAACATGTCCATATGTTACCCACAAAGTTGTACAGCAAGAAATACAACAAGGAATTCCATTTAAAATAAATGTAGATAATATCAAATATTTGGGAGTCTTCCTGCCAAGACAAAATTAGGAACTATATGAATACAATTACAAAATACTTTCCACAGAAATAAAGTCAGATCTAAACAATTGGAAGAATAGCAAGTGCTCATGAGTAAGCTGAGTTAATATAAAAAAATGACAATTCTAACATAAATTAATGTATTTATTCAGTGTATACCAATCAAATTGACAAGAAATTACATAGCTAGGAAAAAATAACAAAAGTTCATCTGGAAGAACAAATGATCAAGAATTTTAATGGAACTATTGAAACAAAACAATGCAAACAATGGTGACCTACCTGTACCAGAGCTAAAACTCTATTATAAAGCAGCAATGATCAAAACCATTCAGTACTGGTTAAGAAATAGACTAGTTGATCAGTAGAATAGACTAGGTACACAAGGTAGAATGGTCATTGACTATGGTAATCTAGTTTTTGATGACCCAAAGACCCCAACTTCTGGGATAAGAACTTCAATATCGGACAAAACTTTCTTAGAAAATTAAAAAATATTATGGCAGAAACAAGGCATTTATGTACACCTAACAGCCTATGCAAAAATAAGGTCAAAATGGGTTCATGATTTAGACATAAAGAATGATATTATAAGTAAATTAGAAGAACAAAGAGTAGTTTACCTCTCAGATCTGTGAAGAATGAAGGAATGTGTGGCCAATGAAGAACTCAAGTACATTACTGAATGCAAAATGGATTGTTTTGATTATATTAAGTTAAATAGTTTTGAACAAACAAAAGTACTGCAGACAAGATTAGAAGGGAAGCAATAATCTGGTAAAACAATTTTAACATTCAAGGATTTTGATAAAGGCTTCATTTCTAACCTATATAGAAAATTGACTCAAATTTATGAGAATTCATATTATTGTCCAATTGATAAATGGTAAAAAGATATGACATAATTTTCAGATGAAAAAAGAGAAACCATTTTTAGTCATATTAAAAGGTGTTCTAAATCACTATTGAACAGAGAAATACAAATGAAGACAACTCTGAGATACCACTACATACCTCTAAGATTGGCTAAGATGACAGGAAAAAATAATGAAGAATATTGGAGAGGATGTGGAAATACTGGGAAACTAATACATTGTTGATAGAGTTGTAAACTGATCCAACCATTCTTAAGAGCAATTTGGAACTATATCCAAAGAGCTATCAAACTGTGCATACCCTTTGATCCAGCAGTGTTTCTAATGGACTTATACCCTAAAGAGATCTTAAAAGAGGCACCACATCTGCAAAAATGTTTGTGGCAGCCCTTTTCATAGCGGTTAGAAACTGGAAACTGAGTAGATGTCCATCAGTTGGAGAATGACTGGATAAGTTATGGTATGTGTATGTTATGGAATATTATTTTACTATAAGAAATGATCAGCAGGATAATTTCACAGATGCCTAGAGATAGTTACCTGAACTGATGCTAAGTGAAGTGAGTAGAACCAGAAAAATCATTGCACACGGCAATAGCAAGATTATATGATGATCAGTTCAGAGAGACATGACTTGTTTTTAATAATGAGATGATTCAGGCCAGTTCCAATTGTCTTGTGATGAAGAGAACCATCTTCACCCAAAGAAGGGACTGAATATATATCACCATATAGAATTTTCACTCTTTTTGTTGTTGCTCACTTGAATTTTGTTTTCTTTCATTTTTTTTTCTTTTAGATCTGATTTTTTTTTTGTGCAGCATGATAATTGTGGAAATATGTATACAAGAATTGCATATATTTAACATATAATGGATTGGTTGCCATCTAGGGAGAGAATAACAGGAAGGGAAGAAAAAATGGAACACAAGGTACAGCAAGGGTGAATGTTGAAAATTATTCATGCCTATGTTTTAAAAATAAAAGCTTTAATAATAATAATAATAATAATAAAGTTATTATTTAAAAAATAAATGTGTGCAATTAGAACCTTAATTTTAAAGAAAAGAAAATAGCTTGTAAGCAAGGATGCTTGTGGCAGGGATCTATTCTTACTTGAAGGGAACTCTGGCTGTGTGGGGACATCTCAATAAGTATGCCAATAGCTACACAGTGAGTTGTATCCCTAACAGTGAGGAGTAACTGATTCATCACTGGAATATGGGTACTTGTCTAGCACTTGTCTGACCTGAGAGAATACCTGATGCATCCAAAGAAATACAGTAATTATATGATTTTTATCAAAGTCTGAGATCATCTACAATATGAGTGCAAAGGATTGTTGGTATCTCAAGTTCAGGGCAAGACTTGCATCTTAGCTCTGGAAAACAGAATGACTCCTAATATCTTGACATTCTTAAGTTCTCTATGGCTCATTTTATAGATGAATCAAATAACACCTGAATCTCAGTGTTGTGGTAGGGATATCTGTGAAGTGTTTTGAAAACTTTCAAGTGTTATTACATAAATACTAGCAATCAAAAGCATCAAATTTCATTGAAGATTTCACCCAGCTTTCTAGCTTGTCATAATATCATATGGTCAAAACCAGTGTTCACCCTCTGTTAATTCAGTTTTCTGCCCATATTTTCATTGAATTCAAATTATGTGATGACTTATGTACAACTACCTTTGTCTCTTCAGATGACTGCACTTTGTCTTCATTGAATTGTATCTCTCCATCTTCAGGATTTTTTTTTTTGATGTTTACTTTGACATCACAATTATTTCCCAACCTAAGTTCTGAAAAAATATAAAATTTTGTTCTCAAAAGAGTCGAAATTTTAAAAAAATTGTAAAAGAGAAATAAAAGCTGTGAGAAATAAAAACCATAACAATTGATCTTCAAGATATTATGTACAGGTAAAACTGAAAAGGTCTTCGGTGTTCCATAAGAACATAATATTTTTTTAAAAAATGAATATATCCTGTCACAAAACAAAAACAAAAACATTCTTCAAATTTCAAATATTTTTCACTTTGAAAGACAATTAAAATAACATGGGCTTAATCAACAATCATGAAAATTTTGTGAAGAAAATGAAAAAGTACAATATAATCTAAAAGGAAAAAAATTCAAAGTCAAATCCAAAAACATTTTGTCAATCCAAGCCTAATCATCAATGGGAAAAGATGGAAATTCAACAACAAAAAAGTGTTTGAGAGTTTTCTATAAGTAAACAAACAAAAAAAACAAACAAAACAAAAGAAACATTAACAAAATGCTCAATTGGTAAACACTCCAAAAAATTAAAAGGTAATAAAGGCACAAATATAAGATAACAAAAATGATTTATATTTATCTATCAAGAGAAAGATTTGTTTTGATAAATTTTATTTATGTATTACTTGAGTTTCCCTTTGTATTTTTTGAATTACTTACTCAAAGAGAGCTTTTACTTCTAAGGAATATTAAAACAAAAAGGAAAGAAAAAGGAAAGTATCAGATTATCAATTAGCTGGTCATAATGTTACAAATTCCAAACATAGGCAATTATGTTACAAGCAATATTGTGCACCTGTAAATTTCAACTTCTACAAAGGACTCGGGGAGATATCCTCTCATCTCTTAAGTTTTTTTTATTTTATTTTACATCATTTAGTTTTTAGTATTTTGTAGTTATTTCTTTCCATTTATATTTTCACATTTTGTATATGCTAAGAATATTCTTTGCACATTTCTCCTTAATATCAGCTTTTGCTTCAATTTATTTGTTCTACTTTATTGTCAATTTTTTGCTAACACACATATGTGACTATTCTGTTATAAATATTTTATTGTGTACATAGTCTTTTTGTCAGTGTCTTCCTTGGGGAATGTGCCTAGCAGTGGAATCTCTGAGTTAAAAGGTACAAACATTAGTACTTATTATTCCCATCTTCATTACCTTTGACAATTTGCCAAGTGTGAGGAAAAGCTTCAAAAATGTTTTGATTTTCATTTCTCTTATTATTAATGATTTGGAACATTCTTTCCCATGTTTGTTAATAGTTTGCAATTTTTTCTTTTGAAATTGTTCATATATTTTTACTGCTTGGGGATAACTTTTACTTTTACATATTTCTTTTGAGACACTATATATTTCATATAGTGAGTCCTTATCAGAGATATTTGATGCAAAGCAATTCCCCAAAAGGTTTTACTCTAATGCATTAATTTTATTTAGATAAACCATTTTTTAAAATTTATGTAATCAAAATTATATTATCTTTTCTATTTCTCCTCTAATTTCTCTATGGTTTGGCCTGTAATATTCAATTTATATTCCCTTTGGAATATTTTGCAGGCATGATTTCAGATGTTAGTCCAAACCTAATTTCTGTCAGACTATTTTCCAATTCTCCCAAGTTTTATAAGCAGATAAGGAGTTCCTTCCTAGGTAATTTATATTTGGAATATTATCAAACACTAGATCATTGAGTTTTGGTATTTTAGTTCTTCTGTTTTTTCTAGTGATCTACTTTTTGATTTTTCTATAATTTATATCAAAAATACTCTTTCATTCTGAAATTTAGTGCCACAAAATAAATCAAACAGCCCCTTAAAGAAAAAAAAATATTGATTAACTTCTATGTAGAGTGCTGTCCACTGAATTTAAAGACTTTGCATAATCACTTTTACTTAATTTCCATATTTTCTCTTGTCTCTGTTTTTAGAAATAATTAATGATTCCAGTATTTTAATTTTTATTGTTGTCATATTTTAATCTGTTTATATTTGGGAATACTTCAAATGTCCTCTCTCCATCCTTTCCTCTCTATCTCTGTTTCTCTGTTTCTCTCTCTGTGTCTCTGTCTCTGTGTGTCTCTGTCTCTGTGTGTCTCTGTCTCTGTCTCTGTCTCTCTCTCTTTCTCTCTCTCTCCAAAGGGTTAAGCTAAGGTTTACAAGGTATGTCTCCTTGGGCTATTTCATGAGTTTGCTTTTCAGAACACATTAGTCCATTTCTTTTTCAGTTTCTAAGGGTACAGAATAATATGGTGTAATTCAAATTCTCTTTCCTTTATGTGTGAAATTCTTTTTCTTGGTCACTTTTATAGCTTATTGTTTGACACTGGAATTGTTCAATTTAGGCATTATTTGTTTTGCAATTTGATGTATAGGGATTTTGCTTATTTGTTTGTTTTGTCTTTTGATTGGTGAATCTGTGGAGTCTTAATTTTTTTTTAAATTTTAATTGGATTGCTTTCTATGTTCAGAAGCTCTGAACAGTTTTCTTATATTACTTTTTTATTATTCACTATGCTAAGAGGTTGGAATATGAATACAAATACAAATAGCCTCAGGCCTCAAAGAGCTTACAATTTAGTGAAAGAAGACAACATACAGAAGAAAGCTAAAAAACAGGGATAAGGACAGTGGCTCCAGGAATGGGGGCATAATAGAGAATTCTAATTAGTCCATAAGTAATATTTGGTGAGAAATAGGGAGAAAAATGCTGAACCTCCTTTTTAAATAGAAGTTTTGGAGTCCAAGAACCTCTCCCTTAAAAATAGTCCAATATGAGTGGAAGAAGATATCCTGTTTGAGTACCAGAAAGAATCAATCTATTAGCACCATAAGATTTCCCAATGATTCCCTTCTCCCTGAGAGAAGAAAGGCATGAAGTAAATTCCTAAGAAGTCCACAAGCAATGTAGTTGGTGAGAAATAGGTAGGAAAAAATTGTGCTGACCTCCTTTTTCAAACAGAGGCCCAAGAATCTAAGACTATGTCCTTCCAGACAAAAGACTCAAAGTTGTCTCCATACCATTTGCATAGAGATAATGTTTTTCTTTTAATTGGTATTGCTTGTTCCTTTTCTTCTTCCAGGTTATCCTTCTCTTCATTGTATTTGTATTCCCAGTCATTTGGTTTCTCATTTCTTTCATGGGATTTTTCCACTACTGAGTCAAACTATTCTCTTTTACCAAATATTTCTGCTATGCAATCCATAATTGCTGCTTTATTGGTTTTTATTTCTCTTTTGAACCATTTGATTACACCCTGCTCTGTGTCTAAGCTTAGCTGGGAATCCTTAAGGATCTTTTTAGCTCATGAGGAATTGATTCATTTTCTTTCCTCTGAAAAAATTTATAATGTAATATTTTTATTATTTACATGATCCAAAGATTATATTCTCTTCTGTTACTAATATCTTTCTTGTTGATTTATCTATTTATGTAAAAGATTTTTAAATTTATCTTTCCTCTGAGAGCTTGTAAATTTCAATGTTTTTGTCCTTATGTTCCTCAAATGATTACTCTCTGACTTCTTTAATGGCAGTTTTCCCAACTGCTGTACTTCAAAACTATCTCTGTTTCTTTCCATTCTGGGGAATTCATTTTTTTACCAACTTCAATTTGTACCAAATGACTTCTGAGGAGACAGAATGATCTTAGCTGTAGTACAGTCTCCTTTTCTTAGGGCCTGATAGAGTCCTATACATGCTGCTTGTGACAATTTGTTCTATTCTTTACTTTTCTGGCTAAGCACTCATGCAGGAAAGCACATTGACTTGTTTCTGTCCAGGCAAATGAAGCTTTCCATTTTCTACCTGTCCACCACCACAGCACAGAGTATTCATGTGTGTATGATGGGAATGGTTAGATCCAGGTGCAGTTCATTGCCAGACCATAGGTTCTAGTAGAGAAAGGGGTGAAGTAAGCTTATTAGGGATTTCTCTTCTATTTTGATAGTTTAGTTGTTACTTCATTAAAAATTTTGGAATCATATTAGAAATTTGGAATAGAAACATTTATGTTTTACACATAATTCTTATTTTGCATTGTTTTGTGAGATTGTGAGGAATCTGGAAAAATGTCTAGACCTAATTTATCTTGCTTATGATATGACCCAGAAGTTTAAAAATCTATCTTTCCATTTTGTTTACCTCATTGATTCTTTTTTGCTTTTTTGGCTATTCTATACTTTTATTTCTATTTTTTAAAGTAATGGACAATATGCTTTTTTAATTCCTCATTTAATCTGTTTTGGTCACAGAATTAAAGTTTCCAAAGAACTAAAGTTGAGTTCATACTTTTAAATAATTAATTTAATGATTTTTTTAGGTAGATCATGGCCCATTCCACTCCTTTTCATGTTGTGCTTCATTCAAGAGATTATAATTCATGAGGGAAGTAATAAGGATAGATGTATTACACCAATGTAAAAATTAACCTTGGTTTTGAGTAGTTTCCAATTCTACCCATCTATTTCCCCATGATAATTCCCTTTCCTATTTGCCATCCCATCTTCACTGTTTCATATCCTTCTGCCCTACGAGGTGCCAGTTGCTTCCAGGAGTTCAAATTTCTCTTTTTCCTAAAGCACAATGTTGTTCATAGAGGGTCAGCACTCTGTTAGATAAAATGTTCTTCCTATGTGCAAGTACCCAGATTGGGCTCATTGTGAAGTTCCCATATCCCATTACACACTGTTATCTATTCTCCATAGAGAATGATTCTCAGTGATACTCCTTTCTGCAACCGGATTGTAGCCTCCTCTTTTCTTTTACCTGTTTTAATTCTTCTCTTTTGCTACTTCTCCCACTTTTCTAAAATTCCTCTTCTTGCTGATGGACTACCCACATAGGGAGTATTATTGATCTCATTTTATGGTTCTCTAGGAAGCAAGAAAAGCAAGCACCATATCATCTAATTCTTTTTAGGAGAGGAGGTAAAAATGTGGGGTCAGACGCCAGCCATTCTATTCTCCTCAGAGGAAATTGGGATAGAATTATGTCTGATTGCTCCTTTAAATATTATTAGTGTTGGTGGTATAATGTTCCGGTTCAAGCTATAACTCATGTCTTATTTATTAATGGGAGGAAGCTTTCTATAAAAGGCTTGATTCATTTTCTACCAAATGTAAGTTTCAGAAGGAAGCAATATAACAAATAACAAAGAAAGCTATGTATCTAATCCTATAATAAAATGGAATTCAGAGTAAGTACACACAGGAGAAGATAGTCCAATTCTGTCCTTTGTTCTTTGTTCTTATACTTTCCCAAACTAAATGAAGGCTGGAAAGTTCTACCTCGTGGTCATTGGTCATTAAAAGAAGAGATTGATGTAATTTAATGATGCCCTAATTAATAAATTGATCATGCTCAGAACATTGTCTCTCAGTTAACCTTAATATTTATTAATTTATTATTAGAAGCAATTGGGGTTAAGTGACTTGCCTAGTTAGGGTCACACAGCTAGTAAGTGTTAAGTGTCTAAGGTCAAATTTGAACTCAGGTCCTCCTGATTTCAAGGGCTTGTGCTCTAACCACTGTACCACCCAGTTGCCTCTAAGTTTACTTTAATTTTCAAATGTAGCATTCTCCTTCTGTAATTTATACCTATAAAATACATTGATTTGCCTAAAAATAGGCTATGGAATTTAATTATTCACTTTTACTTCAATTTCATTAAATTCTGCTTTTGTTTTTATTCCCTTGTATAATTTTTTAAAAGAAATATTTTGTTCTCTTCTTTTAACTAACCTTTTTTTTTCCTTTTTATCTTTTAAATTCTAGGAATATGTAATTTATTTCATTAGTTATTTACTTTCCTGTCTGTTTTCTGTTTAATATTATTGCAATTCAAATACTTTGCACACGTCTTTTTTTTCTTCCAATGCCACTTTTTATTGAATATATATCTTTTATTTCTGTAAAAATAGGATAAGATTTTCATGGTATGTCTCCTTGGTTTGCATCATAAGCTCCTTTGCTGTTTGTAATATATGATTCTGTTTATTTTTGTGGTTTCCAGTGGGTATAGAATAATAATGGGTATTCAAATTTTCCTTCCTTTATTTGAAGATCTTTCTCCTGACTGCTTGTAGAATTTTTTTGTCATTGGAGTAGATCGCTTCACTATATATCTTAAAATTTAAAGCATAAGACATTGCCTGTAGGTGATGTATGGATTCTTTTTATTGGTATAAATTTTTTGGTATTCAGAAGTTCCAGGCAGTTTTCTAATTATTTTAGAATTATGGTATTCATAGTTTTTAATTTTTCCTATTTTACTATGAGAACTACAATTTAAAATTTACTTCCACATATCAATTCTTCATAAGATTTTCTATTTTGCTAATTGTTTTTGTTGTACAGAAACTTACTATTATTATTATTATATTAATAGCTTTCTGGCAGTTATGTGGCACAGTCACAAGAACTCAGGGCCTGAACTCAGAAAGACCTGAGTTCAAATTTAGCCTCAGGCATTTACTGGCTGTGTGATCTTGGGCAAGTCACTTAACCTTGTTTGCCTTAGTTTCCTCATTTTATAAAATAAGATGGAGAAAGAAATTACAAACAATGCCAAGATGTTTCCCAAGGAAACCCCAAATGGGTCCCAATGACTTGGAAGCAATTGAAAAAAATGAATGAACAACAACAATTAAATCCTTTCTAACCTTTTTCTTAAAATTTTTATTTTTCTTGTAATTACAAAGAGTTCTTCATTTTACCATTCATTGGTTTAATATCTTATGCATTATAAAATGCATTTATGGAAGGTTTTAATCTTCTAAATATTCTAGTACTCAGCCTTCTAATATTAATATTCTCTCAATTGAATAATCTTATGTTTTAGATTTTTGATTGAAAGGCTTCCTCTTGAAACTTTTTTTTGGGTGGTTTTAGGTTTATCTTTATTTCCCCCTGTAGTTTACTTTTTTGATACTTGCTCCTTTGAGAGAATTTAAAATTCTAGGACTAGGCTGAAATACTAACCCAGGATCCTTTCTAGTAAGGGAATTCACAATTTGCAAACTTTGGTATCTTCCCCAACTAGCTTTTTAGGGGCAGGAGTTAATTGAGCTTGTCTTTTTTTCCATTTCCTTTAAGTCTGGTGAAGCATACACATTGGCCTCCCCACCTTAATTCCTGTTGTTTGTTCTTTAGTTTTCCCTTGAAAGAGGATGCAGTGAATTTAGCAGGTGGAATGTCTGAAACCTTGGGGTTCCCTGAACTAGAACTCACTTCAGTCAAAAGAAATTCTTATTTTTCTCCATTGATTCTTCCTTTTCTTTTCTCACCTCCTCATGTCAATATTTGCTGTTTCCTGCAAAAAGAGTATATAGGCACAAAATAGTGCAGGGCTTGAGATAAAGCAAAATCTTGGTATCGGGAGAGAAATCCTTATGTGCATCCCAAAGAAAAATTTCTTAGTTGACTTTTATATTCTACTAGAGAATGGTGTGCATGTGTATGTTTGTTGGAGGTGGAGAGCATGTATGTTAATTAATGATGATTATTCTGTACTCTTAATTTATAAAGATTTTTAGATTTGGGGGCTTCTTTCCTGTTGTATGGGTTGAGCTGTAACTGTTAAAGTTGGGTGTATAATTCCTTTTGGGGAATTTTTGTGAGAATTAGTGGAGAAGGGTAAAAATGGCCAGCCCTCTGTCTAGTTGGAAATGTGATCAGGAAGTATTTTATGGTTTATATTTAAAAACAGAAGGTGTGGTAAACAAGATTATTAAAGAAACAAAGGAATGAAGACAAATGATTAGTTTTTTTCTTTTTTTTCTTTTTCTTTTTTTTTTTTAATAATTATAACTTTTTATTGACAGAACCCATGCCTGGGTAATTTTTTACAACATTATCCCTTGCACTCACTTCTGTCCTGATTTTTCCCCTCCCTCCCTCCACCACCTCCTCCAGATGGCAAGCAGTCTTATACATGTTAAATATGTTATAGTATATCCTAGATACAGTATATGTGTGCAGAACTGAACAGTTCTCTTGTTGCACAGGAAGAATTGGATTCAGAAGGTAAAAATAACCTGGGAAGAAAAACCAGAATGCAAACAGTTTGCATTCATTTCCCAGTGTTCTTTCTTTGGGTGTAGCTGCTTCTGTCCATCACTGATCAATTGGAACTGAATTAGATCTCTTTGTCAAAGAAACCTACTTCCATCAGAATACATCCTCATACAGTATCATTGTTGAAATATATAATGATCTCCTGGTTCTTCTCATTTCACTTAGCATGTAAGTCTCTCCAAGCCTCTCTGTATTCATCCTGCTGGTCATTTCATAACATTCATATACCACAATATACCCAAACCATTATCTAATTAATGGGCATCCATTCGTTTTCCAGTTTCTAGCCACTATAAACAGAGCTGCCACAAACATTTTGGCACATACAGGTCCCTTTCCCTTCTTTAGTATCTCTTTGGGATATAAGCCCAGTAGGAGCACTGCTAGATCAAAGGGTATGCATAGTTTGATAACTTTTTGGGCATAATTTCAGATTACTTTCCAGAATGGTTGGATTCGTTCACAACTCCACCAGCAACAATGCATAAGCCCAATCCTGAGTCCAAGTGCCTCCTCTCCTTCGGCAGCTCCAGTCCAAGAAGAGCGAGACCTGCTCCCGTAGAATCCCGATGCCGGCCCATTTGCTACAGGAGGAGATCTCTCCCTCCTACACTATGACCACCACGACCACCATCACAGCCCCTTCCTCCAGGGCTCTGCAGAACGGAGCAACCAAAGGAGCGTCAAAAGCACCCCTTGAGAAGGATGAAGAGGGGATCAGCTATGAGATGCGGGACGACATGTTTGACCCCCTTATCAGGAGAAGGATGGTCCCAAACCCAAGTTCATCTATGTCTGGAGGAACATCATCCTGATGGGCCTGCTTCACTTGGCAGCCGTGTATGGGATCTTCCTGCTGCCTTCCTCTCATGTGTATACCTTGCTCTGGGCATTTGGGTACTACCTGGTCAGCGCCCTGGGCATCACTGCTGGAGCCCACCGCCTCTGAAGTCACAGAACCTACAAGGCACGCCTGCCCCTCCGGATCATTCTGACGATCGCTAACACCATGGCCTTCCAGAATGACATTTTCAAGTGGGCCAGGGACCACCGTGTCCATCATAAGTTCTCTGAGACAGATGCTGATCCCCATAATGCCCGCCGTGGGTTTTTCTTCTCCCATGTGGGCTGGCTGCTAGTGCGCAAACACCCAGATGTCATTGAGAAGGGCCGTTTGCTTGACCTGTCCGATCTGAAATCTGAGAAGCTGGTGATGTTCCAGAGGAGATACTACAAGCCTGGCATCCTCCTCATGCGCTTCATATTCCCCACATTCGTCCCCTGGTACTTCTGGGGAGAAAGTTTTACTCACAGCCTGTTTGTTGCCACCCTCCTACGGTATGCTGTCGTACTGAATGCCACCTGGCTGGTGAACAGCGCTGCTCATATGTATGGCAGCCGGCCCTATGACAAGAACATCAACCCCCGAAAGAATATATTGGTGGCCCTTGGAGTTAGCACTAAGAATCCCTAGAAGAAAGAAAAAACCCTTGGCTCCTTCCACTCCTCCTCAAATTAGCCATGATATTAAGGAGGAAGACAATGAAGAGATTAATGACCATATCCCCACAGGGCATGGAGACTTAAGTGAGCAAGGTGTGGTGACCTTTCCCTCAGGAAACGGCTTCACCCACCCCAGAGCAAGTGTTGACTCTCCTCCACCAACTCCACCCTCGAGGATGGAGGAGGAGGGCAGTGGGGAGGAGGAGGACCAACCAGCACTTCAAGAGGCTTAATAGAGGCCAAAAGGGTGGACATCCAGGAGCTTCAACCACTTATGTTTCCTAAATTTCCCAGTCAATCCTCAAGTCAACAAAGTCGAAGATATCTCCTTTAACAGAAATCATTAAAAGATCTTAAAAGGCCTGCACTAATTATGGGAACACATCAACATGTTAAGAATCTGTTACAAATTTACTTTCAAGTCTTGACTCTATATTTGAAATCTATAACAAGTATACCTAGAACCTGGACAAAATTACATTGGCTTTCTGAATATATAAAGCTCCTTAGGATACAAGCCAACAAAATAGTCAAAATCCTGTTCATGCTGCGATCACCTTGACCTACTACAAGGTATAGGTCCATATACGAACTCACAGCACAGGTTAATTATTCAGTAACACATATGAGCAAATTGCTAATACTATCAAAGCATAGATTCGATTCACAAAAAAAGAACAAAGGTAGAGCTTTCACAAAAATAATCAAGGCCAGATGAGCCCTTTGCTGACTTTAATGGGACTTTGCAGACTGCTATCCACAAGAACTAATGGGAAAATCCAACAACAGATGTTTAATAAACAACACTAAGGAAAATCTAATAGGTGTGCAGAAGGATTATACTAGGACTCCAAGGATCTCCTTTAGAAGGAGTTCATAAGACCTTTATGCCACATGGCTTAAATACCTTTATAGCCAGAACTATGATGCAGACTTCCAAGAATCCCAACATGGGTAGACAGGTCCCTTCAGCAAGGGACTTCTAAGAGAAACACGTCAATGCTTTAGTAGGGCATCCTAAGCTCAATGTTGGTATGAGCAAGTGAAAAGCAGGTGGAGACAAGACCCATATCCCATTCAAAATACAACAGAGCTTCCATTGGGCCTCAGGTGAACAAGTTCAGGAAACGGGTGAGAGCCCAACCCAGGGCCCAGCAAAAAACACTTGAGGCATGATGCAGCCAATGGTGCACCCAGAGTCCTAGACGCCAATACCCCAATATGAACCAATCAGCCAGGAAGCCATATGATGGCAGAAAGGATTACACAATCAATCAGCCAGGAAGCAACCTGATGGAAGAAAGTTACAATTAGGAGAAAGGTTGTATGCAGCTGAGACAACTGAATACCCCCTGGAAGGTGAAATCTTTCCTCTCCAGCCTATGAATCCCTTGCCTCCAGGCACAGTAAACGACCATTTACCTCCTAGGTACTCAAAACAGTGTCCATCCACATACTGATGTGGAAACTGGGAATATGTAGATAATATCCAGTCACCAATACAGGCAGAATGTGACTTATCACCAGGAGAAATAGTAGCATCAGTTTACTCCTACAGAATCTAATAAGCAGCCTGTGATAGTCCCCAGATTCTGATTCAGATCACAAAATCCAGCATTTACTGGACCAGCTTAACAACACCACCTATCTCACAATCTAATAAATGGCCTTCCATTGGAAGGTTGGTAAACCGGTGCAGATCGGTCATTAGAATCCAATTGCCCATCATGGCCAAAGAAAAACACTA
This sequence comes from Sarcophilus harrisii, assembly GCF_902635505.1. Lineage (NCBI taxonomy): Eukaryota > Metazoa > Chordata > Mammalia > Dasyuromorphia > Dasyuridae > Sarcophilus > Sarcophilus harrisii. Next base: position 122,908,301 of record NC_045427.1, on the reverse strand, counting down.
CATGTCTGGCGTAGGAGATCAATAGCAGCTGAAGTTAGCTCCCTATGAGATGGACTTTTGAAGGCAAAACAGGAGTTTTCTCCTTTTTATAATTAAAAAAATCCCCATCAATCTGTGGGAAGAGACGTTTACAGCAATTGGGTTAAAAAAATACCGTTTTAAGCAGGCTGCTTTGAAAGCCTGCCAACACTTTCACCTATTTCCTATCAATGGAAAACTGATACACCAGTGTGGATAGAGCAGTGGCCCTTAAGTAAAGATAAAATTCAGGCCTTATTAGATATAGTACAGGAACAGCTTGACCAAGGACACTTAAAACCTTCTCTAAGTCCTTGGAATTCCCAATGTTTTTGTGAAAAAAGAAATCTGGAAATGGAGATGTTAACGGATTTAAGAAAAGTGAATGAACAGATGGAAACTATGGGAACTCTTCAGCCTGGACTTCATCTCCTACTCAGTTGCCTAGAGAATGGCCTCTTTGGGTCATAGATAAGGAGTTGTTTCTATTCTATCCCTCTGGATAAGGAGGATATGAAAAGATTTGCCTTTTCAGTGCAGCGTTAACAGCTGAGCCTTATAAAAGATATGAATGGACAGTTTTGCCACAGGGGAATGAAAAACAGCCTACTATGTGTCAAATGTATTCGCTGCTCTTGCTCCATGAAAAGCATTCCCAAAGTTATACTATTACATTACATGGATGACATTTTGGGATGTGCACCTGAGGAACAAATGTTAGAGGCATGTCTACAAAAGACCATAGAAACACTAAGGAATTACAAATTATACACCAGAAAAAATTCAAAACATTCCTTTTCAATATTTGGATATGAAGTATACCTAAGGTCTTTACAGTTCAAAAACTCTCCTTAAGAACAGAAAAGCTAAACACATTGAATGATTTTCAAGAATTGATAGGAGATATCCAATGGATGCGACCAGTTGTTGACGACTACCTATCAGTTACAACCGTTATAGACATTTAAGGGGAGACAGTGCTTTAAATTCACACGCCAGCTACAAAAAGCTCAAGAGGCTTTGAGAGAAGTTAACTGGCTTTATCCAATTGGTTGAAAAGATCACTCAAAAACCCTTGGAGACATCAGTTTTGCCACACAAGAGGCACCCACAGCAGTCCTTCATCAAGGACACAGTTGTGATAAGTGGGTGAACCTCCAGCACAACCAGATCAAAGCCTTACACCCTACCCAGTGCTTTGATAAATTTTATTAAAGGCCACTAAGCGAGCAGTACAATTATCTGGGACAAGACCTGATAAGATATACACCTTTATACCAATACACAAATTAATGTGTTGTGAGACCATCCAAATTGGCAAATTTTATACCATGGCTCAAATTTTACATGGGTCTCCATTAAAGATAACTAACTATTACATAATTGGCGATGGACTCTTGAAGAAAAAGTTTCTAAAGTTCCTCTTCAAGGACCAACAATCTTCACGGATGCATCCAAACATAATATTTGTGCTGTGACTCTCATGATCTAACTATAAAGAGTAGTCAGAACTCCTTTTCAATCCACTCAGAAATGTTATGAATCATTCAGCTCTTATTTATTATCCAGGAACATAAATATAATATCTGATTCAGCCTATTCAGTAGGTGTGGTACAAAAGTTGCCACAGCCCAAATAAAATTTGCAGCCTCTAATATATATCAGCTCACTTGCTCAAGAGCAAGTAGAAAACATCAAGTAAGAATCTATATATTACATGTCCATTCTCATAGTGGACTTCCAAGTCCCATATTTGATGGCAATTCAAAGGCAGATAGCCTTCTAACTATTTAGTCAATACCCCTTTTTCCAAAAGCTCAGGCATCTCATTCTAAATATCATCAAACTGCTCAGCTTTACTTTACAATTTGGAATAACAAGAGGAAGCTAGGAGCATAGTAAAAGCCTGTACGCTCTTCCTTCCACCTCCTACACTGCCTCCAGGGAAGAACCCTCCGTGGTTTGAGCCCAATGAAATCTGGCAAATGGATTGACCCATTATAAATCTTTTGGTCGTCTTCTTTCATCCTATTTGTGGTAGAACACCTTTTCAGATTCCCTTTTGCAATCCAGCAGCAAAGAAAGACAGCCAGTAGTCACTAATTCCTCTACAACATTTGCCATTATGGGTTGCACAGCAATAAAACAGAACAATGGTCCTGCTTATACTTCAAAACATTTTGCACACTTTTGTCACAGTATAATTTACATACCACAGGCATACCTTTTAATCCTCAAGGACAGGCAATAGTGGAAGGAAAACAGAATATTAAGACTCCCTCCAAAAACAAAAGAAGAACCACAAGGTAACCCTAGAAGAACTTTAAATCTAGCTCTTTATACTATTAACTTCTTGATTTTTGACAAAAGATGCACTGGCTCCAGAACAGGTTTTATAACCCACCGGAGTCAGTTCCAATACGAGCACTCCACTATCTTTAGATAATCGCCAGGTGATGTGGAAGACCCAGAAAGTGGTGAATGGAAAGGACCAGATAGCTAACTGCTTTGGGAGAAGGTTTGCTTGTATCTCTACAGGTGGAGAAGAATCAGATGAATTGCCAACGAAGCCATATTCGTCTTATCCATCCAGAGAAGGCAGACCTTTGAAACAAAGAAGACCAAGAAATATCAGGTAGTACTTTGCTGATTGCTCACCATGAAAAAACATGTGAATTATAGCTTTGACTCATGGACATCAAAGATTGTTGGACTTCAAAACCCTCAGGAATCATTGGATTCTCTGAGCCATAGGACTCAAAAACCCTCAGGGAATCATTGGATTCTCTGGCCATGGACTTGAAAACTCTCAGGAATCATTGGATTCTCTGAGACATGGGACAAAACCCTCAGGAATCATTGGTTCTCTGAGACATAGGACTTAGACACTCTCGGAATCATTGGATTCTCTGAGACATAGGACTTGAAAACCCTCAGGAATCATTGGATTCTCTGAGACATAGGACTTGAACACTCTCAGGAATCATTGGATTCTCTGAGAAATGATAAGACTGTTACAACACTTCAAAATCTGCTGGAATCATTGGATTCCTAACACATAAAAGACTTTTCAGGACTTCAAAAACTCAGGGGATCATTGGATTCCCTGACATTGAAACAATGGACAATAGATTGGTTTTGGACTATGTCTTGGCTGCTGAAGAAGGTGTATGTGTGACTTTGTTTAATACCACCTTCTAGGACTTCTGGTGATCTTTTCCAATACCATGTTGATTTATATTGTTTGCTATTCCTCTACTTGTGTGTACAATTCATGTTTGTTACACCACATCAAGCCTGCACTGACTGAGGGGAGGGTCATCCCTAATAGCCTCTGCGTTATTGCTATGTGCTTGTGTAATACCTCCCATGCTGATGGGTTTGTGCATAATAAGACCCTTCAGCCCAGAAACCCGCTAGCAACCCCCATTTCCCTTTGGTGCTTTTCATCTCCCTTCCTGAGATGTCTCCTTTTTAGTGCTTTCACTGCCTTTTCTGAGAAGTCAGGGAGGCTGTGATCACCTCCTTTTCGGTGCTTTCACCTCCTTCCCTGAGAAGTTAGGGAGGCTGTGATCACCTCCCCTTGGGGGCTCTGACCTCCCTGAGGAGTCAGGGATGGCATGACCACCGGTGTTCTAAAATAAAAGAAAGCGGGAAATGTAATGGGCTGAGGTTTGAGCTGATGCACTAAGGTCCCAAGTACATGAGGCTAGATAGTAATTGGGCTATACTCTATTAATATACATGATTGGATAAAGAATGGTCCCTGCCCACTCTCCGTGCAAGTCCTGATGTGTTGTATAGGAAATGACGATTTTGGGGGGTGGAGGCAGAGAGAGAGGGAAGAAGACAAGCTGGGAGAGATTGGGCTGGGTTCGAGACTCCGAGCTGCTGGTTGTGTGGCTGCTGGTCGAGCTAGCTTCTTGACTCAGCTGCACACATTGCTATCGCCGATTCTCTTCCACCTCCGATCCTTCTTCACTGAGAATAAAGACTGACGATTTTCCCTTAACCTGAATTCCTGTCACGTGCTGATCTTAAAATACACGATCTTAACACATCAGTATTCCAGTTTTCCTGCATCCCCTCCAATATTCATCATTATTTTTTCCTGTCATCTTAGCCAATCTGACAGGTATGTAGTGGTATCTCAGAGTTGTCTTAATTTGCATTTCTTTGATCAATAGTGATTTGGAACACTTTCATATGAGTGGAAATACTTTCAGTTTCATCATCTGAAAATTGTTCATATTTTCTGTTCTGACCATTTATCAATTGAAGGGCTTGATTTCTTATAAATTAGAGTCAATTCTCTATATATTTTGGAAATGATACCTTTATCAGAACCTTTAACTGTGAAAATGTTTTCCCAATATGTTGCTTCCCTTCTAATCTTGTTTGCATTAGTTTTGTTTGTACAAAGGCTTTTTAATTTGATATAATCAAAATTTTCTATTTTGTGATCAATAATGGTCTCTAGTTCATCTTTGGTCACAAATTTCTTCCTCCTCCACAAGTCTGAGAGATAAACTATCCTATGTTCCTCTAATTTATTTATAATCTCATTCTTTATGCCTAAATCATGGACCCATTTTGATCTTATCTTGGTATACAATGTTAAGTGTGGGTCCATGCCTAATTTCTGCCATACTAATTTCTAGTTTTCCCAGTAGTATTTGTCAAATAATGAATTCTTATCCCAAAAGTTAGGATCTTTGTGTTAAGACAAATGATTTGAAAAGAAACTATGAATCAGTAGAAAAGAAGAAGAAAAAAAAATAAATGAGTATTCCAAGTAACAATAGGGTGGGAGATTGTGCCAATATGGATAGAGGAGATATGGAGGTACCCTGTCAAGTCCATAAGCAAATCACGGATGTATGGTAATTACTTTAGTTTTTCATTAGTGTGGGGGTGCTGGAGTATTGTGATTGGGACAGGGGACTAAAAGGACAGATAAACCCCTGAAAGGGGAAAACATTATGATACTTAACAATCCGATGAGATGGAAGCTACATGTCCCTAATAAAAGTCGAGGGCTTCTTAGAGAAATATGATAATTACATGATTGCCTTCTCCACAAATGTGCAGCCCCTTCATAGACAACATCCTATTCTAGGAAAAGTGAAGTCTGATTTTCTAATGGCAATCCAAAGTGATAGAAGGTAAACAGAATCAGTGATAGGATTATGTGGCCTTAGGAATTGAGATATAACAGGTTAAAGTCAAGAAGTAGAACTGAGCTTCATGAGTTGGGATACCTGAGGAGTATTTTTTTCTACAAAAAAGGTTTGACATCACTTCTTTCATGAATTGATATTATTCAGAACAATGCAAAAAAAAAAAAAAAAAACAGGAAGGATGTCTAAGATTTCTATATGCACTATAACAGAAATGGGATAGAAAAGAGGGCTCAAATCTAATATTCAGAAACCTTGTTGTTTAGAAAACAAAAAAAATAAGGAATATTATAGCTTATTAATTAAAAAATAAAATTCATAATGAGCTAGAAGGGAAGAGAAACAATGAGGAGAATAAAGCAAAGGAAAACTTTTAAGAAAAGAGTGCAGTAACAGCATGAGAGAAATAAAAACACTGTAATTATTATTTTTTTTTTTGATTAGGTAACATCTGAAGTATTATACCTATTTGCAAATAACTGATTTAAGAAAAGACCATTAAAAAGTGGAGTGTATTCAGAGAATGGAAATCATAATGGTGTGTAGAAATCATGGCATGAGGAGTAGTTGAAGGACTTGAGAGACGTTTTGAGAATAAGTAATGACAGTTTTCTTCAATTACATGATAGTGTAGCATATGGAAAATTAAGTTTATTAAAAATTAAATTTATTCTGCCTGAATGAATATATTCTGTCCCAGAATATCAAAATAAAAGCAGTGGGTAAAAGTTTCATGGAGATAGATTTTGATTCAGCATAAAGAAAATAAAAATTTTCTAACATTTAAAATCATTCAAATTTGAAATTGCTCCAAAAGGTCATGTTTTCCAATTACTAGTAACTTAAGCAGAGTAGATGACCACTTTTGGAAGAAATTATTGAGGGAATACTTACTGGATTGATGATTTTCAGTGTCCCTTTTAATCTTCAAGATTCTGTACACTGTTTTACTTGCTCTAGGGGAATCCTTCAATTTAGTATATGAAGTTCAGAATTCAAACAATTTCCTTTATTTTCTTAAATGTTTTCAAAAGTACAAACAAATGTCTCATCTGCCAATTGTAGCTGGTAGCAAGGGAAAGCTGCTAGAAAAGATGGAGAGACTAATTTAAAACCATATATTTAGTAAGGCTAAACAGACATAAAGGAGTATGATAGGAAAAAAAAAATTCTATCCAAGTAAACCACAGAGGAATCTGCCCTGCGTGTATGTGATGCAAACAGAATAATTTCAAAATGTAGGTGGTAGTGATGCCTGGAATATGATCTAAGTAGATATTGCATACTTTTCTCCTGTAAATACTGAATTACAGATTTCAGAGGAATCCCAAAGGTCATCTAGTCCCACTTACATCTGAATAAGAATATCCTTTAGTACAAAAGGTCCTCAGACTTTAGTTAGAATATACCCAGAAATAGAAAATACTACATACTTTAAAATCCCATTTCATTAAAAATCTGAAAGTTCTGTTAATTTCTTAGAAATGTTGGTATCCTATGACAAAACCATGATTTCTCTCTTAGTGGTAATTCTGCAGAAAAAAAATTCAATTGTTAGGAAGTACAGTATGAATAAGCATGTTAAAAAAAGATATGCAACTTCAACAAAACTTAAATTTTGTTACTAAACAGTTTTCTATAAAAGTTTTGTTTTTCTGCAAAGTAAGCAAATAAATTTCCAGTTAAGCTATGGAATTTTTAATTGAAACTGAAGGAATTGGACTATAAGGGTGTGTCTCTGGAGGAAATAGGAAAACAGGTTCATGGGGTTCTTTGGATATTTATTGGGAAAGACTATAATGTCAACAAGTGGAGAGAAATGCTTCAATCACATTTTAATAAGATACAAAGAGTACAGAAGCAAATAGCATGGGGTAGGGAGATAGAACAGGAGACAAAATGAAGTCAGAGACTGGGATGGTAGAAGAAGGCAGGCAGTGAGGCGGTGAGAATGGGATGAAGGGTAGATACAGAGACCCACTTATGTACCCATAGAACAGAGTTGGGTGCATTTGAACACCATAAACATGTAACAGATGGAAGTGCTGGGGCAGGGAGGGTAGAAGTTTGTAGCCTCTTTTTTATAGGATTTTAGTGAGGGATTGACTAACTCATCTATATCACCTTAAGGCTAGTTCATTAACATATCCACACTATCTCAAAGTTATCAGGGCCACTTAAAGATTAATTAATTAGTATAATTTGCTGGTATTGTATTATTCTTATAGATGTTACTAGATCATGAGGGATTGGTAAAACTGAGAGGACTCTACAATAAAGTTTAGATGGCTTCCTTGGTTTAGTCTCAGGATGTGGCTTTAGTTATGTTATAATTTCCAGTGACTCCTAAACTCCCCTAAATTATGAGACAGTTTGTAAGCAACTATTATGCTCTCTTAATTTGTGGAACAATCTGTAATTGAATTGCAATCTTATTTGATACTATTACTACTTAATATTAGCTATTTATAAACTTACTTTACTAACTGAAGGAGGAAATGTGGTCAATGGACTAGAACAAAATGCAAATTTTTTTCATTATTTTTCCTCAATAGTATTTTATTTTTTTGAAATACACATATAGTTTCCAACATTCATTTTTGTAAGACTTTGTGTTCCAATTTTTTCCCCTCTCTTACCCTCCCCTCCCCAAGACAATAAGCAATCTGATATAGGTTAAACACATACAATCCTTTTAAACATATTTCTATATCTGTCCTAGTGTAAAAGATAAATCAGACCAAAAGGGGGGGGGGGGGAAGAAAGAAATAGAAAACAAACAAATGAAAAAGGTGAAAATACCATGCTTTGATTCACATGTAGTCTCCATAGTTCTCTCTCTGGAATGGGATAGTATTTTTCATCCCAAGTGAATTAGAATTGTCTTAAATCACTGCATTGCTGAAAAAACCCAAGTCCATCACAATTGATCATCACATAAACAGGATACAATTTTAACACAAGAAGCATAGTTTGGTAATGATATATGTTCCTCTTAAATTTGACATATAACTACTAATGATTTAAGTATGATTCCAAGTTTGGTAAACATATACAAAATTTATTTCTGTATCTCCCAAATTTGGCAAACTGCAAACTAGTGATCCATATCTATAAGCACTTGCTAATGATATTAGAATTTTTTGTTTTGTTCTTTTTACCATAAGTTTAGAAAAGTAACAACAAAAACTTACATGTAATTTGTAAGCACCTGTGGCCAGAGAAATAAAGTCTATTCAGCTCCCAGTCTAATTTTGGGAGATCACCAGAAAGGACTCCTTTGTTCCACAAATTTAGAGATTTGATCATTCCACATAGATATATTTATCCAGGAACATCAAAGTCCTGAAGCCCCATGGATATACTGTGAAATAAATTTTATCTTGCATTCTTCTTTCCATTGTTCTAATAATATACTAACCTTACTTAAAATATTCATCCAAATATTCTGAATATCCATGCTTTTATCTGCTACTTAGAAGAAGTCTTATCATGGGAGAAAGGTTATATCTTTCCTAGACCACTGATATGTCAATAATTCATCTATTTGACTCCTTCAATTATGATCCTATGAAAATTATTGCATTCCTTGCCTCTGTGTAAACTTCATGACTTCACATGGATCATATACACAACTATAAACAGCAAGTGTTGGGCTGTCTATCTAAGAATTTAAACTATTGACAAATCTAAGATCAAATTAGATACTTCCTAGCTGTGTGATCACTTAACCTCTATTTATTTACCTCAATTTCTTCATCTGTAAAATGGGGATAAAAATAGCAGCTTCCTCCTAGGGTTATTGTAAGGTTCAAATTAAATAATATTTTTTAAGTTTAAAGCACAGCACCTGGCATATAGTAGGAACTTCATAAATATTTATTTCCTGAATCTCTCTTCTTCTATAATAGTGCAATATAAAGTACACTGAATATGGATTCAGAAAACCCCTGGATCAAGATTCATCTCTGCAGTTAACAACATGTATGATTTTGAACAAATTATATGATTTCAAATTAAACCAATTATATTGAAGTATATTTCTTAAAATATTATCCAAAAAGATTAAGTTCCTGAATTCTAGTTCAAGAACACCATAAAGCCAGTTGGCACCATCAAAATAACCCTGATTTTTGAGACAGAAGACCGTAGTTAGAATCTCAGCTCCAAAATGTATTAGTTGTATGAATATTTGGAAGATACTTAAACTCTATGTGTCTCAGTATGCATATATGTATACTGAGGAAATAATTTTATAAGAAATGCCTCACAAGCTTGTCATAAGATAAATGTTAGAAAAGATGGTGTTATATTAAAAAAAGGAAAACTTACTGGAAGTCCATAGGTACATGTATTTAAATGCCAATTCTAAAATTTTCTGGCTGTTTAACTATAAGGAAGTCACTTAACTTATAAGAATCTCATTTATAAAATATGAACATTACCTTTTTGATCAGGGCGATTAGGTAATATAGTAGACAGAGCAGTGAGTCTGGAGTAAAGAAGAATTATCTTCCTAAATTCAAATCTGGTCTCAGACCCTTACTAATTGTGTGACTTTGGACAAGTCACTTTACCTTTTTTGAGTCAGTTTCCTTATCTGTAAAGTGAGTTGAAAAAGAAAATGGCAAACCACTTAAGTGTCTTATCAAGCAAAGCCCAAATGGGGTCAGAAAGAGCCCGAGAAAACTGAAACAATAGAATATTTCTGATTTGGTTATTGTGCAGAAAGAGTTATAAGGCATCAAGTACTATATCTTTATTTAAACTATATGTATTATTATCCCTTTTTATTATAGAGAGCTCAATTTCCCATAATTCTCTGAGGATTTTACTTAGATGAGGCAAGGCAGACAAAATATCCTGTGATATTCAGGAGTCTGAATAATTCCACAGATAATAGTTCAAATTTATATAGCCTATACTCATACAATGCTTTATACAGTGAATAGAACATTGGCCAAGAGTGAGTAGAACTTGAGTTCAAATCCGAATGTAGACATTTACTAGCTTTGTGAGCCTGGTTAAGTCTTTTATTCTTTTTGCCTCAATTTTCTGAAATACAAAATGGGGATAATAAAAAAATAATAATAATAAAGAGTAAAAGTAATGATTGTTGCAACCCATGCTTCTCCCATTCTCCAAACAATGTTCTTTCAATCATATTACATTGCTTCATACTATGGGCATTTGATGATAGATACCAAACCTCTGCTTTTTTCCAATCCTGGGTAGGTTTGTCTGATCCCTACTTCTCCTACTGGTATAAGGTAAAATGTTTCTTTAAAAAATAATAATGCATTACCACATCATGAACTAATAAGGAATTTCTTCCAGGTCCCTTCTAGAGCAAACATTCTATGATTTTATGTGGATGAAAAGTCTTTGATCTCTGCATAATGAAATTAGTTCAGTTTCTGTTCATTTCTGTTAAATGGGTGGCCACAGGGACCATCTATTCCCTCTTTCTCTTAATTATTTGATCTCTGAATTAAGATAGGATTGTGCCTCTCATTAAACAAAAGACAATGATCTGAAATGATATTTTAAATCAAATATTTATAAATTAAGTACATTTTCATATTAAAATCATTTATTAAAAGGTTTTTTTCTACTTTGACATGCACAGGACATACATATATTATGAAACACTGATCAGAATGTTGGGTTTACTTTCTATAGACTTAGTTAATTAACTTGTCTCTCAGGACAGAATTTAATCTTCCTGAGGGTAAGGACTCTTTCATTAATGTTTTCATATGTGTTATGACTTAACACACTACTTGCCACAGAGTTGGCAATTAATAACATATTTATCAATTGATTGTTAATCTTATATTTTCTCTTTGAGGCCATGGACAAGTGACTTTGCCACTGACTCATTTTGCTTTTTCTCATCTAAAATGAGGCAGCTGGATTACATCATCTTTGAACTTTGAAATTCTTATAACTACAGTCCAGACAGCAGAATAATTGTTACTAGAAGCAAGATCACTTAAAGTCTTGAAATCTCTGTTTTGTTTTGTTTTTCATCTGTGAAAAGAATATAATACTTACACTACTTGCAATGGAGAGGTAAAAGGAAACCCCACTGTTATTACTAAGCACCTACTAAAGAGTTAACTTATTTTATCAGGTATGTTCAATAAACACTTGTGATCATAGATTTTGAGCTCAAAGGGATTTTATTGGCTATTTGGTCTATCTACCTCATTTTCCAGATGATAAAAAGAAGGTTCAGGGAAGTGAAACTCAAGTTTATGGGTCCTCAGAATGTTTCATATTGCCCACTATAATAATGGCACAAACTAATCAGAATACAATTTTGTTTAAAATAAATTCTTTTATAAAGAAATGATCCATAACAGCTATATTTGTTAGAAAAGTTTTGATTTAGAAAATTTAGAAAAAGTCTAATAATGACTTGAGATTTTCTGAAAACTATACATATCTGTAACATGTACCAACATTACAATAAAACCCCCCGAACTATGTCTTTCTTTAGAAGAAACAGCAGATGGCAGCATTTCCCTGGAAATTGTCCAATAAGTAGCTTTTTTTTTCCTGGCTGAAAATTTTGAAGCAAGGATTGCATAGAGAAAGAAGAGGAGAGGAGAGGAGAGGAGAGGAGAGGAGAGGAGAGGAGAGGAGAGGAGAGGAGAGGAGAGGAGAGAGGAGAGGAGAGGAGAGGAGAGGAGAGGAGAGGAGAGAGGAGAGGAGAGAGGAGAGGGAGGAGGGAGGGGAGGGAGGGAGGGAGGGGAGGGGAGGGAGGGAGGAGAGGAGAGGAGAGGAGAGGAGAGGAGAGGAGAGAGAGGAGAGGAGAGGAGAGGAGGAGAGGAGAGGGGAGGGAGGGGAGGAGGAGGGAGGGAGAGGGAGGGAGGGAGGGGAGAAAGAAGGAAGGAAGGAAGGAAGGAAGGAAGGAAGGAAGGAAGGAAGGAAGGAAGGAAGGAAGGAAGGAAGGAAGGGAGGGAGGGAGGAGGAGGAAGGGAGGGAGGGAGAAAGGGAGGGAGGGAGAAAGGGAGGGAAGGAAGGAGGGAAGAAGAGAAGCAAGGAAGGAAAGAGGGAAGAAAGGAGGGAGGGAAGGAACCAGACACAGTGACAGAGACATAGAGACAAACACAGAGACAGATAGTTGGACAAACAGATAGAGAGACAGAGAGAGACAGAGAAAGACACAGGCAGAGTTAATAGACATAAAGGCAAGAGACAGATACAGAGAGATATTCAACAGCTTATCCAATGTCATAAGTAATCCATGATCTTCTATTCAAACTCCATCTGTCCATCATTGCCTCTTCTGAAGGAAGGGAAACTACAGAGTTAGATGCAAATAATTATGATAGCTATGGAGTTCTTTTTTTCTTTTTTTAATATAATCTCTACGGCTTCTTTGGAGTCCTAAAAATCTTTTCATGGGGATGAATAATGCAATCAGTCTCCTTCAGCAATCAGGCCAGCTGAATACCAAGCCGGTGATTTCGTCATTTCATCTGAATGGCTAATGCCTACACACAGAAGTGGCAGGAGAAAGAGTATAGCCAGGTTGGGTCCTGGCATCTCACACCCAAGGCTTTGGCCAGAGTTTCAATACGATAATTAGATCCTGCATTTCCCTAACCCCTTCCCCATCTCCTTTGCAGCTCTTCTTATAGGTAAGAAGTAGGGGTGGGCAGGGCGTTAGCTGAATAGCACAGTGGAATTACTGCATATTGTCCCATCTGTCGTCTTTATTATTTCCATGTGTATATGTGTGTCTAGCTAGATTGAAACATCCTAATTATAATCAACTGCTTGCTGAAGCCTCTGGGTTGTAGGGCCAACTTGGAGCCTCAGCAGCTCAGCTGAGTTTTTAACCAGTGGCACATCAGATTAAAGCTAGCATCTCTGTACCAAACTCTGCTGCTAAAGCATGATTACTCTGCCTGTTTCCACCTCCTCCTTGCTTTCCCATTCTCTTCTGGCTAGAGATCACAGGCCTGGCCCTTAGATCTCTATCCCTGGCTTTATGACACCCCAGCAGGACTCCAATTAATTCAAGTAGTGTCAGGAATTCTCAAAAAAAAATCCAAGCCTGAAACTACCCTCTCAAAATCAAATTCATTTTAATTTACTCGAATAAAAATGTTAAAGCAATGCCTGCTGTAAGCTATATTCTAGAGACTGTAAGCCTTTGAAATTAGATAAGAGAGCCTGAGGCTCATTGATTATAAATATAGGGGCTAGGGTGCTGTCCTAGGGCAGACCCTAAATGATTATCTTTTCACAGCTTTTGCCTTCTTTTATTTTTCCTCATTTACTTCCCTTCCCCCACTATAGATTAGTAAGGAATACCCTTTTTGGAGTCTCTGGCTTGCTTCACAGGACTGTGATTTTAATTGTATTTGTTTAAAAGTTGGTTATGGGTATAATGTCTTCAATGTGGAGTTTAAAGGCAATTGCAGCAGTTTGCACTAAATTATTCATCATCTTTCTCATTGTGTTTTTGGAGTTAGGCCCTCCTGTATGTGTAAGATATTGAACAAGAGATTTTTGTTTTTGTTTATGTTTGTATCTTTGGATTTTTTGCCACATCCAGACAAGAACCAAGATGTTATTTTAAAGAAACAATTATCAGAAACATCTGAACTCTTTGGAATATCTGAGAAAAACAGTAATGGAAAGGTGTCTTTTAGGCAATTTACAAAGTTATGCAAAACTCAAGATTCACTGATGTAGATATGATCTTGGACTCTTAAAGGTCAGATCAATAGAACTTGAGTAGGTTCTAGTAAGTTGGAAACATTTCAAATATGGTTTAGGTTAGGACTATGCAAACTCCCCTTGGAACACTCATCCTCCAATGACCCATTTAATAAAATACAGCCAGATTCATCATTTAATTCATCTGTTTAGTGTAATCAATACACAAAGACTTTCTATTAAGGCTTAACAAGGATATTGCTCACCTTTGTTTCAATCTTGGAGCACTTTATATACAACTTTTAACCTGTGGAAAGCATGCATTGGGATAGGGTTAGTGAAAGGCTTGGGGAGAGAGAGAGAGAGGGAGAGAGAGAGAGAGAGAGAGAGACTTCACCTTGACTTGGAAAGAGACACCTACATGTTTCTACATTCACTTTGAGAAATGATTTGTGGAAAGAAAAGAAAAGGTGTTGAAAAGAGGAACTGATGCCTCCAGTTTATCCTTGTAGAGGTTTTGTAGAATTTTCCTTTAGGTGAAAGTAGGATCTCTCTTAGTTGGTTGAGCAAAATCTGATTCATCTCATTAAAGGGTTCATTCATTTTTATGTACTTTCTGCTATATTGTAATTGTAGTTTGTTTCCAATTTCTCTAATTTTTCAATTTCTCTCTAATTTCTCTTTGCTACCTTATTGGAAAAAATGGGTTTACCACAATTAATAATTTTTGTGCTTGTCTTTTATTTAAGTATCATTTGTTGGTAAAAGAATATGCTGATTAATATAAAAATAAAATAAAATCCTGCTTAAATAGTAGTGATTAAGGAAATAAATTGAACCTAAAAATTATGCTCCTAGATTAGCAATATCCAGAGTAGCAGACAGAGGAGAACAGAATAGCCAGACTTATAGCCCCCAATTTCTGCTCCTATCCACTTTGGATTCTAAGTCTCTCTAGAGGAATGGGAAAGTAATCCTGAAATATCTGTCCATGCTTTCCCATGAGTCACATGAGATAATTCAGTGAACACAGATATCATACAGGGACAGCGTACAACCTATACATGGAAGAAAAGAGTAGCCTTACTGAGGAAATGACCCATCCTTGCCGTGTTTATGTTTATGTAGGTTGATCTTCATAGGCTAAATAATTGTATGGCTTTCAGCAATTTCATCATCTCTAAAATAAAGAGATTAAATTATATGGCCTGAGGCTTGGGGACAGTCTTAAATTGTTTTCCCAAATAGATGCACCAATTCACAGGTATACCAACAAAGCACTAGTGTTCCTGTTTTCCCAAACCTCTTCCAACATTTTTCCTTCTCATCTTTTGTCATCTTTGCTAATCTGATGGCTGTGAGATAAAAACTCAGAGTTGTTTTAATTTGAATTTCTCTTATTAATTATTTGGGTCATTCTTTTATATAACTATTAAAATATTTCAATACTTCTTTTTAAAACAACCACTGTTTCCTTTGATTTTAGCTTTGTGATAAATTAATCAATGGGAAAAAAACATTTATTAAGTATTTATTTGTGCCAGATACTATACCCAAGCACTGGAAATACAAAAATAGCTAATCACAAACCTTAAGTAATATACATTCTAATGCAGGATATGTAGCATGTAAATGACTAGGTATATACAAGATAAATACAGAGTATGTGGGAGATGATCTCAAAGGGGAAGACAATTATTTAGGAAAACAGAAAAGTCCTGTGGAAAGATTACTGAAAGATGCTAAGGAAATTAAAATAAAAGGAGTGAAGAGGAAGAGCTTTCTGTACTTGGGGGAAAAGGCAAAATTATGAAGATGAGAAATGGAGAGGTGCACATGGGAAACAATAGCAGTCAGTGGACCTCGACTATAGAGAATATGAATGGGAGTAAAGAAATCTGGAAAGGTAAGAGAGGGTCAGGTTATGAAGAACCTTTAAAATGTCAAATAGAGATTTTTATATTTGATTCAGGAGACAATAGTGAGACATTAGACTGTATTGAATATCCATGGAAAGGTGAATACAAAATTGAAAAATCACTTTGGTAGCTGAGTGGAGTATTTGTTAGAGAGGAATAAGAGGAGACTTGGGCAGAGTAATCAGTTAGGCAGCTATTGCTAAAGTGGTGGGAATTGTGTGAGTAGAGATTAGGATGCTTGCAAGGGATATAGTGTAAATTTAGAAGTAACAAGAACATAAGTGATTATTTTTCCTGTTTCTATCAAATCTCTATATATCAACTATGTCAGATATATCTCTCTTTTTTTTTTTATTTAATAGCCTTTTATTTACAGGATATATACATGGGTAACTTTACAGCATTAACAATTGCCAAACCTCTTGTTCCAATTTTTCACCTCTTACCCACCCCCCACCCCCTCCCCTAGATGGCAGGATGACCAGTAGATGTTAAATATATTAAAATATAAATTAGATACACAATAAGTATACATGACCAAAACGTTATTTTGCTGTAGAAAAAGAATCAGACTCTGAAATATTGTACAATTAGCTTGTGAAGGAAATCAAAAATGCAGGTGTGCATAAATATAGGGATTGGGAATTCAATGTAATGTTTTAGTCATCTCCCAGAGTTCTTTTTCTGGGCATAGCTAGTTCAGTTCATTATTGCTCCATTAGAAATGATTTGGTTGATCTCGTTGCTGAGGATGGCCTGGTCCATCAGAACTGGTCATCATATAGTATTGTTGTTGAAGTATATAATGATCTCCTGGTCCTGCTCATTTCACTCAGCATCAGTTCATGTAAGTCTCTCCAGGCCTTTCTGAAATCATCCTGTTGGTCATTTCTTACAGAACAGTAATATTCCATAATTTTCATATACCACAATTTATTCAACCATTCTCCAACTGATGGACATCCATTCAGTTTCCAGTTTTTAGCCGCTACAAAAAGAGCTGCCACAAACATTCGTGCACATACAGGTCCCTTTCCCTTCTTTGTAATCTCTTTGGGATATAATCCCAGTAGTAACACTGCTGGATCAAAGGGTATGCACAGTTT
The DNA here is from genome assembly GCF_902635505.1 of Sarcophilus harrisii. Lineage (NCBI taxonomy): Eukaryota > Metazoa > Chordata > Mammalia > Dasyuromorphia > Dasyuridae > Sarcophilus > Sarcophilus harrisii. The sequence goes on along the minus strand of NC_045427.1, from coordinate 122,891,399 downwards.
GATAATTTTTTGAGCATAGTTCCAAACTACTCTCCAAAATGGTTGGATTCGTTCACAACTCCACCAACAATGCATCAATGTCCCAGTTTTCCTGCATCCCCTCCAACAATCATCATTATTTTTTCCCTGTCATCTTAGCCAATCTATGTCAGATATATCTCAAAAATATTTGAGCAAATATTTTCCTTAATTATTACTCATGTAATTCTAGCTATATGAATTTTTTGTTCTTATGCAAACTTTTATATTAATATAATTGAAATTGTTTATGAATAGAACCCTGGACTTGGAATCAAAAACTGAATTTAAATCTTGCCTCACTATATCTCACTGGTCAAGTTTCTTAATATCTAGTCACCTCAGTTTTTCTTCTCTGTGAAATGGGGATACTAATGACCCCAAATTCACAGAGCTTTTAGGAGGATCATGTGAGATAACACATTTTAAGTGTCTTGGACACATTAAAGAGGCATTTAAATATTAACTGTTCTAATTATTTGAAGATAGTTATCGAATTTTCCCTGAGTTTTCTCCTCTTCAGATTAAATACCCTTCGTTCATTCAGGTAACTTATCTTCAAATAATTAGAAAAGTTAATATTTATATGTATATATTGTGTATATATAGATAAATGAGATATCAAAAAGGCACTAAATTATATCAGGAATAAGATGGCAGTGTTAATAATTATATTTTTCACAACAGAGACCTTGTTTTAGAGCTTTTATAACCAGCTTTGAATGATGACAAGCACTTGGAGTTTGAACGGTGACTAGTATTGAGGATTAATTCAGAAGAAATCCTCCCACAGGCCTAATTGGAAGTACATAATATTCTATCCAGACCCGAGTCAGTTGAAGATGTCCTTTTAGAAAGACCTGAAGTTTCAAGGATTGACCATCAGGGGGAGAAATTGGCCAACATTTGTCTCAAGACTTGAGAAATTTATTTTCAAGAGATTTATTTTCTTAGGCATAGATTAATTCCTTTCACCTGGAAAATCTTGCACTGAGATAAGCCCTTCAAAAATCAGATGCAGAGTAAGGAAGGAGGAGAGGAAATGTGAGAGGCAGTTTATTCAGATTATGGCCAGACATTGTCTATCATAATTGAGTTGTAAATATTTCTGTGAGATCAGTATCCAGAAATTTGGACATCAGTAAGGCCAGAAGGTTTATTGGCAAATAGTGGAGAAATGAATTCAAATCCTGATCCTTTTCTTTACTGCCTATATACATAGGCCTCAACTTTTCTCTCCAGAACACAGATTTTCCATCGGTAAAATAAAAGGTTTGGATCAGATGCTCCCTTAAAGTTCTAACATTGCAGGATATCTATATAAATAAATGTTCAGAACTTCTTACCCATTAGAGTATATTTCTTTTTTTTTTTTAATTTAATAGCCTTTTATTTACAGGTTATATGTATGGGTAACTTTACAGCATTAACAATTGCCAAACCTCTTGTTCCAATTTTTCACCTCTTACCTCCCACCCCCTCCCCCAGATGGCAGGATGACCAGTAGATGTTAAATATATTAAAATATAAAATTAGATACACAATAAGTATACATGACCAAACCGTTATTTTGCTGTACAAAAAGAATCAGACTCTGAATTATTGTACAATTAGCTTGTGAAGGAAATCAAAAATGCAGGTGGGCAAAAATATAGGTATTGGGAATTCAATATAATGGTTTTTAGTCATCTCCCAGAGTTCTTTCGCTGGGTGTAGCTGGTTGAGTTCATTACTGCTCCATTGGAAATGATTTGGTTGATCTCATTGCTGAGGATGGCCAGGTCCATCAGAACTGGTCATCATATAGTATTGTTGTTGAAGTATAAAATGATCTCCTGGTCCTGCTCATTTCACTCAGCATCAGTTCGTGTAAGTCTCTCCAGGCCTTTCTGAAATCATCCTGTTGGTCATTTCTTACAGAACAATAATATTCCATAATATTCATATACCATAATTTATTCAGCCATTCTCCAACTGATGGGCATCCACTCAGTTTCCAGTTTCTAGCCACTACAAAAAGGGCTGCCACAAAAGAGTATATTTCTTGAAGTCAGGGACTTATGTATTTGTATTCCCCACACTTATCACAGTGTTTGCCACATTGCAAGTGTTTAACAAATTCTTACTACTGATTGATGAGCAAATCTGTATATTAGTGGTCTTATCATTTACCCTAGACTGGTATTTTTTAGCCTAGGTGTAATGCTCTTTGTACACTTAATATTTGCTGCATTTCGATCTTCTTAATGGTTTTGAATTTATCCAGCTTGGTAAATAAACTTCCTTCTTGTCATTGCTTGTCTTCCAAAAAATCTTTGCTACCTTTATAGTCAGGAATTTGCTTCTTTTGTCCCTGAAAAATTTCTACCAAGAGTAGAACTTCCTATTGGAGAGATCTAATGAACTTTAGAGAGTCAGTCATCTAGACCAACTTCTCTTTTGGCAGTTGAGGAAATTGAGCCCTAAAGAGGTGAAATGAGTAATCAGAGTTTACTACATTAGCAAGTGGCCAAGATGGGATTCCAACCCTAGTCTTTGACTTCAAATTTAACACTCTTGACCCAGTACCACAATATCTCTTGTCTGATTTTAGCCTATGAAAATCTCAAGAATCCAGGAAAATTATCTACAGAAGTATGGGAGGGGCCAGGGATTAAAGAGGTTTGATTACAAAGGGAAATCAGGACACAGGGAAGAATTTATTCAGCTACATATTTGAAGATAAAATCATCAGGTATTCCCCAAATCTTTATCATAATTTATACAGTTTTAGTTTCTTTAATCCATCTTCATATGGAATGAGTTCAAAGCTTTCTCCTTTTTCAAACTCCAATAATGTCTTTCCTAAAATGTGTTACCTAGAACAGAAACCAATATTTAAAATGTGGCCTGGCTAGGGCAGAATATAGAAAGATTTCCCACTTCAGGATATCATGTTTCTATTAATGTAACTTAGAGACACATCCTGAAATAGGGGAGAGAGGACTGGATTTGGATTTGACAAAGCTTGAGTTCAAGTCTAGACTGATACATAATGATTATGTGAGTCTTGCCAAATCCTCAGTGTTCCAGGCAGCTCTCCAAGATATAAATGGCAGAATGATTCCACATTTGAATTTTCCTCCCAAAGAGTTGCTTAATGAATGAAATGATAGATGTGGACAAAAAGATAAATGCAGACCAAGAGTGCATTATACCCTTGTGTGGCCCAAGATACTGTTGTAATTCAGCCATCACATAATAGAAAGCACACTGGGCATCCAAAGACCTGGGTTCAAGTTCTGAATGTGATACCTACTTGCTGTCTGAGTCATATGAATTTATGTGAGTCCATCAACCTCTCCGAAACTCCATTGCCTCATCTGCAGAATGGGAACAGCAATACCGAATGTATCTATCTCAAAAAAGTGTTTTGAGGAAAATGCTTTACCTACCCTGAAGTGCAATAGAAGAAATAGGAGCTGTCATTGTCAACTCATAATGAGCGTACAATCCACTAAACCCCCCAAGTCATTGTCACACAGGCTGTTGTCAAGTGCGTGTGGGCTTCTGGCTTGATGAGCATGCATCTCTATCTAATGGGCAGCCTGTCACTCGAACTCTAATAGAAATCACCTGCTACTCAAATTATCATTAAACAAATTGACAGCAAATAGCTGGGTTTCCCAGTGTTAATGCTGCCTGTACGCCTGCCTGCCAAACTTCCTGAAACAAATGAAGGAGAAAAAATAATAATAAAAACAAGCCCCTGCACATAGCTCAGATGATCACCATTCTTAGGACAGGAGAAAATCTTTGCAGCTGGTAACCACATCAAGCTCATCCTCTTGTTCTTCAGGAACACAGAAGCCCACAACTCCATTTCATTTCCCAGAGGTCCTTTCTCCTTTACTTCTCCCCATTCGCATGTGTCCTAGTGGCAAGTAGACTGGATCTGGGCTTAGAGAACTTGGGTTCGAATTGCATTTCCAATAATGACTGATTATATGACCTTGGGCAAGTCACTTAATATCTGTTATATTTTAGTTGCCTTAGTGGGAAAGAATTGGTATTGCTTGTTTTGCCTGTTACACAGAATTTTAAGGAAGCTACGTAGTAGACATGAATTCAGAATTAAATTGTTACATAAAATCAACTTAATCCGTGTATTTGTGAGAGTATTTGCATTTTTAATTGAGGTAGTCTGGTAGAAATGAAAAGATATTTGGACCCAGAGCCTTAGGAACTAAATATAAACATCCCAGTGTTGGATATGATGATTACTATGTGACCTTGGAATAATCACACAACTCCTCTGAATCTCAGTTTTCCCATCTCTAAAATGGAAGAAGAAATCACTTCACAACCTCCCTAACAGGATTGTGGCGAGGAAAGTTTTGTAAACCTACAAAGGAAACTTTAATAATTATTTTATTTATTTTTTCAATACTTTGCACTCTATTTCCTTCATAGCCTCTTTTCTTCTGTGTCACACAAATGCCGAAATAGCCTGTGTAGACTGAACCAAGGACAGAAGAAGCAGTTTATGAATGAAACTTAATCTACTGTATTTTATGGAAATCTACCTTAACCAATTAGATTAAAGTATCTCCTTTAGGTTTTGATAATAAGCTCTTAATCTATTAAGTAATTGTTTATCTGCATTTATTTACTTATTTGCTGAAGCAATTGGGGTTAAGTGACTTGCCCAGGGTCACACATCCAGGAAGTGTTAAATATCTGAGACCAGATTTGAACTCAGGTCCTCCTGACTTCAGAGCTGGTGCTGTATCCACTGTGTTACCTAGCTGCCCCATTTGTATTTATTTAAAGTGAAATATCCTAGGTGCGTCAATTAGGCCCTGGAGTCATGAAGATTCCTGAGTTCAAATTTGGCCTCAGATACTTGCTAGTTGTGTGACTCTGGATAAGTCACTTAGCTTTGTTTTAGTTTCTATAAAATGAGCTGGAGATGGAAATGACAAACCAGTCGGATATCTTTGCCAACAAAACTCCAGTTTGCATCACAAACAACTAGGCACAACTGAAAAAAGGACCTGAAAACAATAAAACATTCCCTGCAAAATAGAGGAAACATTGAATTTAGAACCAAGAAGGTTGGAATTCCTGGCTGTAGTGCTCATTAGCTATGTTTTGCCCCTTTGCCACTTTGGGCCTGACTTTAGCTTGTCAATCATATCTTTGAGAAATTGGGATGTCCATCTAGGTATAGATGATGTCTGAGGCTCATTCCAATTCTGAAATTCTGTACTGATTACCTATAATGTGACCTAGTCCAAAAGTCACAGCAAATAGTTTTATGAAAATTTGTCGTTGTTTTTTTAATAAGATATCTTGCACCATTATTGTTGTTTATATCCTATGGGCATGGATGTCAATAAAGCAGAAAATGAAACTTTTCGAGGGTACAGACTTTCATATGGTTCAGACACGGAGGAATCTCCCATGCATTTTAAGGAGAACTTTTCCATTTTTATTTTGAAAAATCTCAAAGACTAGATCTAATCATTTGTGTTTTGGGAGGGAGAGGGAGAAGAGTTGAAGGAGATAGTTGACCCCAGGCATTACTCAGCGACTGGCTTTTTTCCAGTGGTTATTATAGACCCATGAGTTTTCCATGAGTCTTACTTGGGGAGAGAGGAAAGAAGGTTTGTGCCCTTGAGAGTGCCTGAAGGCTTCTCCTTCTGTTTCTATCCATCTTTTCCACTAGCCAGGAAAGTGTACATGAAGGGCAAGTGAGCTCTGACATCCAATGTCCTGTTGGATTGGCTAAGCTCCAGGGTTACAAGGATAAGCCTGACAAGGAAGAGAATTCAGTGAAACAAATGACATATGGTCCACAGCTCCTTTTCACCCCAATAGACAGCTTCTGAGGCATGACCTTAGGGGGTTCAGGTCTACATTGGCAAGAAACTGGGGGAGCTAGACTAGCCAAGTGGACAGAGAGCGGGAAAAGGCAGGTAAATGTAGGGCCTGCCATGGAATTAAGGTCTTTTGGATTTGTGTCAAAAGACATATGGAGTTCAGATGTATAAATGTGGTAAAGAAAAACAGGGACAGTTTAACTGAGAAGACTCCTATAAAACAGCCACAGTCCCTAAACTGAAGAGAAGTCACTTCCTCCTTGTTATTTTATTTACCTCATTGGATAATGATGAAGAAGTGGCTTTGGGGCATTGGAAAATGAAAATATTATACAACCAAGCATTTTTATTTAAAATTAGTGACTTTTTCCTTATTCATCCTAGAGATGTTTTCTGTTTTCCTGCTGCCCCTCTCACATCCTAATGTAAGATGCACATATGAGATTAATTGCGCATGAAGTCTTTGACCCTGTCTAGATGATTTTTCACTGGAGAAGGGTCAAATGGCAAATTATTTTAGTATCTTTGCTGAGAAAACCCCAAGTGGAATAATGAAGAGTCAGACTGGACTGAACTACTGAACGAGAGGATCCTTATGGAAAAAAACAGGCAAAAAACAATCTGTGACAAAGACATTTATGTAATGGGAAAAGTATTGGATGTGTGACCAGGGGCAAGTACATCTCTCTGAGCCTCATTCTTAGTCTTTTTGTTTCTCTTACAACTCTTATGTGATTTTATCAAGTGTGTGTGTGTCTGTGTGTGTGTGTGAAGGACTGGAAACTTTATGCTGCTACTTCAGGCCATTATCTTCAGCTCTCCCACTTCTCATCTTCTAGAACTTTGAACGCTGTTCTAAAAATCATCCTGATAAGTTTCACCTTATCTGGCCCTAAACCAGGCCTCCTAATTACTTCTTTTTCAGTTTCTACTATGATATACCTGCCTCCTTCCCAGCTCAGATTCTCTTTATGTGCCCCCTTCTCCCAATCATGATCTAAGCTCTTTGAGGGCAGAAACTATATTTGGTGCATTTTTATTCCCATTGTATAGCAGAAAGCCTACCACATTAAATGCTTAATAAATGGACCTTCTCTCCCTCCTTCCTCCTCTCCTTCCCTCCTTCTTTTATCCTTCCCTCCCTTCCTCTCATCCTCTCTTTCTCCCTCTCTTCCTCCTTCCCTCCCTTCCCTCTTCCCTCCCTTCCTCCTTCCCTTCCTCCCTCCCTCTTTCCCTTTCTTCTTTCCTTTCTCCCTCCCTCCCTCTCTTCCTTCCTTCCTTCCTTCCTTCCTTCCTTCCTTCCTTCCTTCCTTCCTTCCTTCCTTCCTTCCTTCCTTCTCTCTTTTCCTTTTTCTCTCTCCTTTCCTTTCTTTGTCCCTTTCTTGCCTATCTTCTCTCTCCTATCTCTACTTTCATTCTTTTCCTTTCTTTCTCTCTCTATCTTTTTTTTTCCCCACTCCTCTTCCTCATTTTCTTCTTATAACAGAGAAATAAAGGAGTAGATGGGATTCTGGGCCTACCCTCAGGAAATTTTGAATTCAAATCTGACCTGTGTCACATAATAGCTATGTGATATGACCCTAGACAAATCACATAAATGTTTTTATGCCTCAGTTTCCCCAACTGTAAAATGATTATAACAATGGCAATTTCTCTCTTGATTCAAACTTGTATAATTTCCTGTAGCAGTAAGAGCTTAAGTAATTTGTCCCTTGTCAAACAGGTGTCATAGCTAGTGAATATCAGAAGCAGAATTTAAACCTGTATCATATTCTTTCCTTTTAGACAACACAGTTCTGACTCAATTTGCTGATCTATAAAAATAGAATAATGATAATTACCGCATTATTTTAATCACAGAGAGCCTGTGGGAAAAGTGTTTGGGTATCTTTAAAGGGCTCTAAAATGTGTATCTTTCTCTGTTTTTCAGAAGATGCCCTTTTCCTCCTGGCATTTCCAGCTTCCACCATCAACTGAGTAGTTCAGAACCCTCTATCCCTGCAGGGCTGCCTGCTCATTACAAAGGGGCACTTGATGTAATGAAAGATCTTTAACAGTCTGATGTAACTCTCTTGATAGGCTGAACTAACGATCTGATTTGGAAATCATGTTTTATCTAAGGGGAGCTATTAAGTAGAAGGAGGGGTGGGGGGAATAAAGAAAAAGAAAGTCATGGATAATAGGCCATCCAACTCCAGAGGGACCAGGTCAGCCACAACACCTAATTAGCAGTACTTTGCAGGCAACACGTAGAAGAGCTCTCAGAAGAAGCCATTTGGGAGGTAGTTCTAGAAGCTGTTGCTGTTGCCAAAGAGCCAAAACTGAGGATAGTGGTAAATGAGTAGAGTGACAATTGTGTTTATCTTTAATAAAATAATTCTTACTTTCTTTCATTTCCATTCTCTTTGGATGCCCCACTGTGCCTTTGTGTTCTCAAAAAAACACCTACAGAAGAAAAGTGTTTTGGTCTTACCATTGTGGGAGAAAGTAAATGCTATCTAGAGTTGGAAGGAATCTCAGAGATCATCCTCCTCAGGAGTTTTAACCTGGAGTCAATAAACTCCAAGTCCATGAATAGATTTTTCAGGGCCTAGCTAGGTGCAAGGATGAAAAATTTTTAACAAAGGCATATCTGTTTTACTGATATCTAATACAGGCTTTAAGGCAGTAGGGCTTTAAAAAAGAGACATTTGTAGACACAATAAGCCAGACAGCAAGAAGTTTAGCAAGTCCTGAGCAGTCTCTGGTCTGTAGCTTCTGTTCAAGATTATTCTTGAGTTGATCAAAGCTAGTGGTTAAAGCAGGTATATACATCTCCAAATTTGGTTAGAGGACACTCACAAAGGATCCCTGTTATGTCAAGCAGTTTTGGATTTCTTGAGCCTTCTGATTGGCAGATTGTCTTGTGATTTCATTGTCCTGCTCCTCTGTGAAGAAGTCTAACTTATAGCAAAGTCATTAAAAGGCCATGTTCACAAGACCAATTCACCAATGTCTGTAGAAGAAGTCTTAGGAACAGTCAGAATCTCCTCAACAGGAGGTTGTCAATTATACGTGAGAACATTTAAATGAAAAGAATCCCTTCTCCCACCATATGTTAGCTATTATTTGGACAGGATCTATGAAAACTCCTAGAAGGACCCTACAAATTATGGGAGTTTCTAACCTCCAGCTGATATATATATATATATATATGTTAATTTTTTTTACATCTGAGAAAAAATAAAATGTAGAGAAAAAAGCAAATAAATTATAGAACTAGAACATGAAACAGGTTTTCTTACCCCAAATGCAGTTTACTGACTTCACACTGCTTTTAATTTTCAAAAAGCAAACTAATTTATTCATTAGTCTTTTTAAAACATGTTTTATTTATGCCTTAAAGAGAACAATGCTATCATTCTCTCATAGCACATATACAAAAATGAAACTATTGTAACAAAAAAGTTAAGATTTAAAGTCAGAAGAAATTAGTTTAAGTCCTCCATTTGAAGATAGCTCCCTGTGTGACTTCAGAGAAGTTACTTAACATACCAAGGACTTGGTTTTTTTCAGCTGAAAAATATCAAATTGGAAAGATGGATTTTGTGTTCTTTGCCATTTCTAGGTCTTTAATCCTATGATGTATTGATCATTCCTTGCATCATTTGCTTCATTCCCTACTAATATCCCACCACTTCTTTTCTGAGGAGAAAGAAATATGTTTGTTTGTTTTTTTGTTTTGTTTTTTTTATTTAATAGCCGTTTATTTACAGGATATATACAGGTAACTTTACAGCATTAACAATTGCCAAATCTCTTGTTCCAATTTTTCACCTCTTACCGCCCCCCACCCCCTCCCCTAGATGGCAGGATGACCAGTAGATGTTAAATATATTAAAATATAACTTAGCTACACAATAAGTATACCAAAACATTATTTTGCTGTACAAAAAGAATCAGGCTCTGAATTATTGTACAATTAGCTTGTGAAGGAGATCAAAAATGCAGGTGTGCATAAATATAGGGATTGCGAATTTAATGTAATGGTTTTTAGTCATCTCCCAGAGTTATTTTTCTGGGCATAGCTAGTTCAGTTCATTACTGCTCCATTAGAAATGATTTGGTTGATCTCGTTGCTGAGGATGGCCTGATCCATCAGAACTGGTCATCATCTAGTATTGTTGTTGAAGTATATAATGATCTCCTGGTCCTGCTCATTTCACTCAGCATCAGTTCGTGTAAGTCTCTCCAGGCCTTTCTGAAATCATCCTGTTGGTCATTTCTTACAGAACAGTAATATTCCATAATTTTCATATACCACAATTTATTCAGCCATTCTCCAACTGAAGGACATCCATTCAGTTTCCAGTTTCTAGCCACTACAAAAAGGGCTGCCACAAACATTCGTGCACATACAGGTCCCTTTCCCTTCTTTATAATCTCTTTGGGATATAATCCCAGTAGTAACACTGCTGGATCAAAGGGTATGCACAGTTTGATAACTTTTTGAGCATAGTTCAAAACTACTCTCCAAAATGGTTTGATTAGTTCACAACTCCACCAACAATGCATCAATGTCCCAGTTTTCCCGCATCCCCTCCAACAATCATCATTATTTTTTCCTGTCATCTTAGCCAATCTGACAGGTGTGTAGTGGTATCTTAGAGTTGTCTTAATTTGCATTTCTCTGATTAATAATGACTTGGAGCATCTTTTCATATGACTAGAAATAGTTTAATTTCTTCATCTAAGAATTGTCTGTTCATATCCTTTGACCATTTTTCAATTGGAGAATGGCTTGATTTTTTATAAATTAGAGTTAATTCTCTATATATTTTGGAAATGAGGCCTTTATCAGAACCTTTGACTGTAAAATATTTTCCCAGTTTATTGCTTCCCTTCTAATCTTGTCTGCATTAGTTTTGTTTGTACAAAAACTTTTCAGTTTGGTATAATCGAAATTTTCTATTTTGTGATCAGTAATGATCTGCTTTGGTCATAAAGACCTTCCCCTTCCACAGGTCTGAGAGGTAAACTATCCTATGTTCCTCTAATTTATTAATAATTTCATTCTTTATGCCTAGGTCATGAACCCATTTTGACCTTATCTTGGTGTATGGCGTTAAGTATGGATCAATGCCTAGTTTCTGCCATATTAGTTTCCAATTTTCCCAGCAATTTTTATCAAACAGTAAGTTCTTATCCCAAAAGCTGGGAACTTTGGGTTTGTCAAAGACTAGGTTGCTATATTTGTTGACTGTTTTGTCCCTTGAACCTAATCTATTCCACTGATCAACTAATCTATTCCTTAGCCAATACCAAATAGTATTGGTAACTGCTGCTCTATAATATAATTTTAGATCTGGTACAGCTAAGCCACCATCATTTGATTTTTTTTTCATTAATTCCCTTTGAATTCTTGACCTTTTGTTTTTCCATATGAACTTTGTTGTTATTTTTTCTAGGTCATTAAAATAGTTTTTTGGGAGTCTGATTGGTATAGCGCTAAATAAATAGATTAGTTTAGGTAATATTGTCATCTTTATTATATTTGCTCGCCCTATCCAAGAGCATTTAATATTTTTCCAATTGGTTAGATCAGACTTAATTTGTGTGAAAAGTGGTCTGTAATTTTGCTCATAAAGTTTCTGATTTTCCCTTGGCAGATAGATTCCTAAATATTTTATATTATCAGTAGTTACTTTAAATGGAATTTCTCTTTGTAACTCTGACTGTTGGATTTTGTTAGTGATATAGAAGAATGATGATGACTTATGTGGGTTTATTTTATAACCAGCAACTTTTCTAAAGTTGTGGATTATTTCTAATAACTTTTTAGCAGAATCTCTGGGGTTCTCTAAGTATACCATCATGTCATCGGCAAAGAGTGATAATTTGGCGTCCTCATTGCCTATTCTTATTCCTTTAATCTCTTTCTCAGCTCTTATTGCTAAAGCTAGCGTTTCTAATACAATATTAAATAGTAACGGTGATAGTGGGCAACCTTGTTTCACTCCAGATCTTATTGGGAATGGTTGCAGTTTGTCTCCATTACATATGATGCTTACTGATGGTTTTAAATAGATGCTGCTGATTATTTTAAGGAAAAGTCCATTTATTCCTATACTCTCAAGTGTTTTTAATAGGAATGGATGTTGGATTTTATCAAATGCTTTTTCTGCATCTATTGAGATGATCATATGGTTTTGTTAATTTGGTTATTAACATGGCCAATTATATTGATAGTTTTCCTAATGTTGAACCAGCCCTGCATTCCTGGTATAAATCCTACTTGATCATAGTGTATTATCTTGGAGATGATTTTCTGTAGTCTTTTTGCTAATATCTTATTTAAGATTTTAGCATCAATATTCATTAGGGAGATTGGACTATAATTTTCTTTCTCTGTTTTCAGCCTACCTGGTTTAGGTATCAGTACCATGTCTGTGTCATAGAAGGAATTTGGTAGGACTCCTTCATTCCCTATTTTATCAAATAATTTATATAGCATTGGGGCCAATTGTTCTTTAAATGTTTGGTAAAATTCACATGTAAATCCATCTGGTCCTGGGGATTTTTCTTAGGGAGTTGTTTAATTGCCTGTTCTATTTCTTTTTCTGAAATGGGACTATTCAAGCAATTTACTTCCTCCTCTGTTAGTCTGGGAAGTCTATATTTTTGGAGGTAGTCATCCATTTCACTTAGGTTATCAAATTTATTGGCATAAAGTTGAGCAAAATAACTCCTTATTATTTCTCTAATTTCCTCTTCATTGGTGGAAAGTTCTCCCTTTTCATTTTAAGACTACTAATTTCATTTCCTCCCTCCTTTTTCTAATCAGATTTACAAAGGCTTATCTATTTTATTGGCTTTTTCATAGAACCAACTCTTAGTTTTATTAATTAGTTCAATAGTTTTTTACTTTCAATATTTTAATTTCTCCTTTTAATTTTAGAATTTCAAATTTAGTATTTGATTGGGGTTTTAATTTGGTCTTTTTTAGTTTTTTAGTTGCAAGCCCAATTCATTAATCTTTTCTTTCTCTGTTTTATTCAAGTAAGCCTCTAAGGATATAAAATTCCCTCTTATTACCGCTTTGGCTGCATCCCACAAATTTTGGTATGATGTCTCATCATTGTCATTATCTTAGGAAATTATTAATTGTATCTATAATTTGCTGCTTCACCCAATCATTCTTTAAGATGAGATTGTTTAGTTTCCAATTACTTTTGGTCTATTTCCCCTAATTTTTTGTTGAATGTAGTTTTATTGCATCATGATCTGAAAAGAAAGCATTTACTATTTCTGCTTTCTTGCATTTAATTTTGAGGTCTTTATGTCCTAATATATGGTCAATTTTTGAATAGGTTCCATGAACTGCTGAGAAGAAAGTATATTCCTTCTATCTCCATTCAATTTTCTCCAAAGATCCAACATACCTAATTTTTCTAATATTCTATTTACTTCTTTAATTTCTTTCTTATTTGTTTTGTGGTTTGATTTGTCTAATTCTGAGAGTGCAAGGTTGAGATCTCCTACTATTACAGTTTTGTTGTCTATTTCTTCTTGCAACTCTCTTAACTTCTCCTTTAGGAAGCTGAGTGCCATACCACTTGGTGCATATATGTTTAATATTGATATTGCTTCATTGTTTATGCTACCCTTTAGCAGGATGTAGTTTCCTTCCTTATCTCTTTTAATTAGATCAATTTTTACTTTTGTTTGATCTGAGATAAGGATGGCTACCCCTGCTTTTTTGACTTCACCTGAAGCATAATAGATTTTGCTCCTTCCTTTTACCTTTACTCTATATGTATCCCCCTGCTTTAAATGTGTTTCTTGTAAACAACATATTGTAGGGTTCTGACTTTGATCCAGTCTGCTATCTGCCTCCTCTTTATGGGGGAGTTCATCCCATTCACATTTACGGTTAGAATTACTAAATCTGTATTTCCTGCCATCCTAATAACCCCAGATTGTGCTTTACTTATTCTTGCCTCCCCCAACCCTCTTTCCCCTTTTAAACTTATGTCCCCTCTTGTATCACGATACTTATCCTCTTTATAATCCCTCCCTCCCCCTTTGAGTCTTTCCCCTTCCTTCCCTTATTACTCTTTTCTTTTCCCTTTTCCTCTCCCTGTTTTTAATGAGGCGAGAGAGAATTTTCTCTAAAACAAATGTCAATTATTTTTCTTTGAGCCAACTCTGATGAGGTAAGATTCACACAATGTTCCTCCCCTCTAAATTCCCTCAGATATGATAAGTTTCCTTAGCCTCTTTGTGGGATGTGGTTTCCCTCTTTTCATCCCTCCTTCCCACCTTATTCTGCCATCATCCCTTTTCCATATCTACTTCCCTTTTTTTATGTTATATCAGTACAATCAAATTTTACATGTATTCTTTTGTATATCCACAACAGAAATACAATTCTCAAGAGTTATTTTTACCTTTTCTGCATCTCTTGAGTTCTATTCTTGGAGATCAAATTTTTTTTTTAATTCTGGTTTTTTCTTCAGAAACAAATGGAATTCATTTGTTTCATTAAATGTCCATCTTCTTCCCTGGAAGAAAATGCTCAGCTTAGCTGGGTAGTTTATTCTTGGCTGCATCCAAAATTCTTGTGCCTTTCGGAATATCATATTCCAGGCCCTTCGTTCCTTTAATGTGGAGGCAGCCAGATCTTGGGTGATCCTTATTGTGGCACCTCGGTATTTAAATGGTTTTTTTTTTGGCTGCTTGTAAAATTTTTCCTTAATCTGATAGTTCTGAAATTTGGCCACAATATTCCTTAGGGTTTTTATTTTAGGGTTTCTTTCAGAAGGTGTTCGATGAATTCTTTCAATGCCTATTTTACCTTCTGATTCTATTACATCTGGGCAGTTCTCTTTGATGATTTCTTGTAAAATAGTATCTAGGCTCTTTTTTCATCATAGTTTTCGGAAGTCCAATAATCCTCAGATTATCTCTCCTAGATCTATTTTCCAAGTCTGTCGTTTTGCAAGTAGATAATTCATGGTTTTTTCAGTTTGTCATTTTTTGTTTTGCTTGACTGATTCTTGCTGTCTCAATGAATCATTAGTTTCAATTTGTTCAGTTCTAATTTTTAAAAATTATTTTCTTCATTAGCTTTTTTACTTCTTTCTGTATATGTCCAATTGAGTTTTGAATGTATTGTTTTGGTCTGTGGAATTTTTTCCATTTCACTAATTTGTTTTTTTAGTGAATTATTTTCTTTTCAATTCACAGATCCTACTTTCTTGCGAGTTCTTTGTCTTTTCAATTCATAAATCCTACTTTCTAGTGAATTCTTTATTTTTCCAATTCACCAATTTTGTTTCCTGCACTTCCTGGGAATTTTTAACTTTTCAATTCGTATTTCAGGAAGTTGTTGCTCTCTTGTAAGGCTTCTCTTTCCTTTCCCCATTTATCTTCTAACTCTCTTTTGAGACTTTTAATGGTCTCTTCTATGAGAGCATTATGTAAAGGAGGACAGTCTGATGCATTTTTGCTGTTTGAGGTCTCTTCAGGTTTGCTGACCTGCTCTTTTCTGCATAGAAGCTGTCGATCGTTCTTTTCATCTTTTTATTCATGTTTTAAAGCCTTTAGGGTAGGTCTCCTAGGCAAGGGGGTTACCAGCTTCCTCTGCAGAGCAGGGAAAGATTTAAACCGATTTCCGGCTCTGAGGTATGGGAGTGCTCTGAGTGAGAGTTTTCCCTTCCCCCAACAGGAAGTAGATTCAGCACTGGCGGAGCTATCAAACTGCTTAGTAGGGCTGAGTGGATTAGCGATTGCCCTAGGCTAGAGACTAAGTGGTGAAAGTGTCACCGCCCCAGGCCGGAGCCTCTTGTGGGACTGTGAGTATTAGCAGCTGACCGCAGACCGCAGACCGCCCCAAACTCTGCCCAGTGTCTCTGCCTGATGCAAATCGGCCCTGGAAAAGCTCTATGGCCCCAAGCCGAGCTCTTCACTGCGCAGATTGGGGGCTAACCCGGGCTGCGTCCTCCTGCTGTGCAGGATCACAACTGCCCCAAGGAAAAGCCCGTACTGCAGGTTGGGGCTTCGAGCTTGTGCTGAGATCTGTGCTTTCACTTTCGGTTTGAGGCTCTCCTCGGAACCTATTTTCTCTCCCCGTCTGCGCCGATCTCCCCCCTGGCCCCGGAACCAACCTTTTTTGGCGAGACTGCAGATTTTCTTCGGCCGGTGAGTTGTTCTACTTCTTATCTTTACGAATTGTAGCAGTCAAGACTATTTTTGAGGCTCGATATAATATTGATAAAGAGGGTAAGAGAAGAGCTTAGAAAGTCGCGTGTGTCTTCTCCGCCATCTTGGCTCCGCCAGAAATATGTTTGTTATCAAATCTCTGGAATCCATATTGAACATTGTAATGATAAGAGTTCTGATGATTTATTTTTATTGATATCGTTTGTATTATTTTGGGTTTTATGTATATTATTTTTGTTTCTCTTTCTTTTGCTTTACGTCAGTTCATATACATTTTCTCTAGTTTCTCAGACTCATCATCTTTTTTAAATTCCAAATTTAACCATCAACAAATACAG
Organism: Sarcophilus harrisii; assembly: GCF_902635505.1. NCBI lineage: Eukaryota > Metazoa > Chordata > Mammalia > Dasyuromorphia > Dasyuridae > Sarcophilus > Sarcophilus harrisii. The sequence goes on along the minus strand of NC_045427.1, from coordinate 122,874,976 downwards.
ACACTGAAAATACTAAGAAGGAAGATCTTAGCATAAAAGGCAATAATGTTCCATTACCTTTTGAGGCAGCTATTTTTGAACTCTTCTGTCACAGCCTTCAGTGAATGAATTAATGAGCATTTATTAATTACTACTACATGTATCACACTTTGCTAAGATTTGAAGATACAAAGATCTCAGAAGCTGTGTTTCAAATGGGGGAAATGACCCATAGAGATTTTAGCTTCAAGATGGATGGAAAGGTTCCTTGGTTATTAGGGTACAGCAGCAGAGTAAGTGGTAATAGATATATGATTTATTATTTATGATTTATTAGCATTTTCACTAGTATATTTATTACTTATGTTGAACCACTGAACAGTGCCCAGGATTTTGGTGATAGACACCTTCTTTTCTATTTTGAGTAACTGTCTTGAGTAGCTACAGCACGTAAAGAACCAGTTGCCAGACTACATCTTCATGGCTTTTATTCGTAAAATGGTGATGGTAGAGTCTGCACTGCAGGCAGACTTGGTGGACTTAGGGGATTCTGCCACTTTAAAAGCTCTTGAGCTTGCCTGCTTGGGGATAGAAGTTCATCACTATAAATATTGGTGGGAGCAAGAAGAAAGGTTCTCTCCTCACTGATTTTGTAACTTTGGGCTGAGAGTAGACCTACTCTCTAAGAGTAGGTCTACTCAGAGAGTAGACTCTGAGAGTCTATTAGACTAGTGGTCATCTCTATCTTCAAAAGCATCTTGGTCCAAAATCCTGAAATGTACAGAAGTCCAAAGAGAGTTGGTAGTTGAATTGGTGAACCCATGGTCACCTTCATTCATTGGAAGAAAAACTTTGATTAAGAGAGTCACTTCCAGTAGCATCTAGAAATGCATTGTTCTCAGGCAATGAACTCTCAATAAATGTGGATATACCTAAAAATCTTGGATTTAAAAATAAAAAATATGAATTTATTGGTTTGTCATTCTATTGGCAATTTTCATTAATGATAAAAAAAATACAATGAGAGCTGTATCCACATATCCTGGTTATTTTCACAACTGGATTTGAAAACATTCACCCACTTTAGAGTCTTGTGTAATTTGGGAGAATTATGCTCAATTACCATTAGTTTCTACCCCCATACGCTGCATTCATCAGGCAGCAGCAGGTAATGGTTGTTTTCCTTTCTAACATTTTCCCCACTGAACTCCCCCACACATCAGGAAGAGAAGAAGAAGCATGGCTTACTGCAGAAAATCGGCAGTGTAGTAATGTTCATAACTAATTCATTATAAAGAAATCCTTGGGATTTAAAGAAGGGATCAAAGGAAGTAAAGCTGGTAAGAAACTTAAAGAATTATGTGTTTGAAACTTATTTTTCACATGGGCAAAACCATGGCCTGGGGGGATGAAGTGACTTACTGTTTGTACCATAATTGGCAAGTGGAAGAGTCAGAATGCATTGGGAACTCCTCTAACTCCAAATTTGTGGGTCTTTGTAGTACCCTTCCTGTTATCCCATCATGTTTTTCAGTATATTATAATAAAGGATTATATTGTTTATAATAAGGGATTTTTAATTACTAAAAAGGAACTTAGATTTGGGATTGGAAAGGATCTTAGAAGTTATTTAGGCCAGTTTACTTACTCATTGAACAGATGAACAAATAAGGGCCAGGAAAAGGGACTGAAAACATAGATGGCATTTCCTTTCCTTCTCATCTAGGAAGCTTATGGAATTTTCCCAAGGTCATACAGGAAAAAAAATGTAGTAGAGCTGGGATTAAAGTAAAGGTACGGTGTTTCTAAATTCATATCTCTTTCCTTTGAACAATACTTCCACTTTCACAGAGTCAGCTGAATTTATTGCTGCACCTTAGGAGAGCAAAGCTTGCATCTATGAAGGTGTTCTCTCCAGTGGAAAGAGTCGATTGTGTCTCTATTTTTTGTCAAGCTTTGTTGTCTTTACCCCTCTCACTCTATTTTATCTCACTATTATATGAGGCTATTACTTCATCATCTTTACTCACTCATTCAATCAGCACTATTTATTAAGCTACTACTCAGTGTGAAACATTCTACTGGGTATTAGAGATATAAAGACAAAATGAAATAATCTCTATTTCTCTTTAAATTGATAAATAGCATAGTGTATAACATATTATACTATTTTTATGTTTTATTATTATGCTAATGTCCTTTTCATATCATGGAGACTATAGTCCTGTGGAAAATCCACACACAATTTTTCAACGCTCCCTCCCTTTGTACCACAGAAGCAGTCTGAATTATTATTACATTAAATATCTATCACATCTTTCTTTCATCTATCATCTATATTTTTACTTATTTATCATTTATCTATCAATTTATCCATCTTTATATACATGTATGTATGTAGTATATTAAATATAAAATATTGTATTAAATATTAAATGTATTAATATTATTCAATATCATACATATATTTTCTGCATTTCTATTTTTTGTGTGTTATCTACTGGCCTTCATGTATTGCCTGTGACTTCTACAAAACTCCTGCCAAATTCCCCTTTAATTTCTTATGCTGACCCATGTTAAGTTAAAACTGCATTGGGGAAAGTAATGATGTGGAAGGGATGACTGTAGAATATTCCTATATATTATATACGAAGTGATACAGTATATTGCTTCTATTTGCATTTAGGACAATTAGGTGGCATAGTAGATAGAAGCCAGGAGTCAGGAACAATCATATTCCTAAATTCAAATCTGGACTCAGACTCTAACTAGCTGTATGACCCTGGCCAAGTTATTGAATTTTGTTTACCTCAGTTTTCTCATCTGTAAAATGAGCTGGAGAAGGAAATAACAGACTCCTCCAGTATCTTTGCCAAGAAAAACCAACAGGGAGTCATCAAGAGTCAGAGACAATTGAAATAACTGCACATCAAATAATCTTGGTATTAGATTTATATATATATATATATATATATATATATATATATATATATTTCTTTATACTTATTCAAATATTCACATGTGAGGCATACATAGAATGAAATTTGAAATAGAAAGTAGTTATAAAATTATTTCTGGATAGAGTATTCTAGTAACTAAAGAGATCAAGATCAACTTCTGCTAAGAGGTGACACAGTAGAGTTTTGATAGATGGTAGAAATTCTAGTAAATTGAAGTGAGAAAAGGCTTTAAAAATTAGTTCTGCCTTTTTTATTCTTAAAACATTTATAATACTCCTGACAGAAAACTCTTATGACATAAGGGAACAAGCAACACTTTGGGAATTTACTTATTCATAGTCCTTATCTAGAAATATTCCCAATTAAGGACTATTTTGAGCAAGTCCCTTTCCTCATAAATCTCCTTATTGCTTTTCCTTAGCTTGGGGTTTGAGAATACCTGGGTGACATTTCTTTTTTTTTTTTCTTTTTCTTTTTATTTATTTAATAACCTTTTATTTACAGGTTATATGTATGAGTAACTTTACAGCATTAACAATTGCCAAACCTCTTGTTCCAATTTTTTACCTCTTACCCCCACCCCCTCCCCCAGATGGCAGGATGACCAGTAGATGTTAAATATATTAAAATATAAATTAGATACACAATAAGATAATGACCAAAACGTTATTTTGCTGTACAAAAAGAATCAGACGCTGAAATATTGTACAATTGGCTTGTGAAGGAAATCAAAATGCAGGTGGGCATAAATATAGGGATTGGGAATTCAATGTAATGGTTTTTAGTCATCTCCCAGAGTTCTTTCTCTGGGCGTAGCTGGTTCAGTTCATTACTGCTCCATTGGAAATGATTTGGTTGATCTCATTGCTGAGGATGGCCAGGTTCATCAGAAATGGTCATCATATAGTATTGTTGTTGAAGTATATAATGATCTTCTGGTCCTGCTCATTTCACTCAGCATCAGTTCGTGTAAGTCTCTCCAAGGCTTTTCTGAAATCATCCTGTTGGTCATTTCTTACAGAACAATAATATTCCATAATATTCATATACCACAATTTATTCAGCCATTCTCCAACTGATGGGCATCCACTCAGTTTCCAATTTCTAGCCACTACAAAGAGGGCTGCCACTAACATTCGTGCACATACAGATCCCTTTCCCTTCTTTATGATCTCTTTGGGATATAAGCCCAGTAGTAGCACTGCTGGATCAAAGAGTATGCACAGTTTGATAACTTTTTGAGCATAGTTCCAAACTACTCTCCAGAATGGTTGGATTCTTTCACAACTCCACCAACAATGCATCAATGTCTGGGTGACATTTCTTTATCCTGCTCCTTCCTCTTATGATTCCTCCTGAATTTTCCAATTTCTCAGATTACATTAAAGTGCATAATTTCTGTCCCACAATTTTTCCAGAATGCCTCTTGCCTCAGTCTCTCTTAAGCCCAATGCATGGCCAGAGCTCACTAATTCCAAACCTATCCTAGTATTCATCAACTCATCAACTATCATTCCAACTGATGAGGGACAGTTGGTGTAAAGACATTGAGACAAATGCTTGAAGGGAAATTGCAAAAGTAACTACTTAGAGATTGTGAAGAAAGGGAGTATTCAATATGTCTGAGTATGTAGGATGAAACAAGATTGAGAAAAGCTTTAAAAATCAGACTGAGAAATTTATATTGTATCTTAGTAGCAATAGGGATCCACTCAGGATTTTAATTTATCAAGGGAATGACCAAATTATATTCATGCTTTAGGAATGCCAATTTGGCCACTTCAAGGAAATGGATTAGATGATAATCTATCACCCTTTATTAAATTATATTAAAATATTAATTATTGAAACATATTAAAATTAATTTCTGAGCTAAACTAATGTTGGTTGCCATATCTCTCTGCTTGACAAGGGGATTAAGTGTTTGCTGAATGTGGTGTTGTCTATTTCCTTTTCTTTCCTTGCTTCCTTGCTATCTTGCTTCTTCCCTTCCTTCTTTCCCTTCCTTCCTTCTTTCCTTGCTTCCTTCTTTCCTCTTTTCCTTCCTTCAGTCCTTTCTTCCTTCTTCCATTTGAACCTGTCTTTGTCCTTCCTTTCATTCCTCCCTCCCTCTCTCTTATATCTCTCTCTCTTTCTTTCTATCCCTTTGATGATGATTGCTTTACATTAGTTAAATTTCCCTCAGAAATAGTGAAAATTTGTGTCAATACTTGTCCTTTTATTCATTTCCTATTTGTCAGCATCAAGAGCTTGCATAAATAACTCAGGATGAAGTTGCCTCAATTGCTTGCCACATCTTCTTCTCATTTTTATTCTTTCTTCTAATTTGCTATTGATTTTGATCTTCAATCTATTAAGTTGATGGTCCAACTATACACCAATAGCTGATTTGGAAATGAGTCCCATATCAGTAACCAAGCATTTCATGTCTATTAAAATAAAATCGGTTTCATTTTTTGGGCCTGTATTTGATGCTCTTCATGTTCAACTCCTCCTTTTCCTATTATTGTTGAGATAATTTATGATATATAGATATGAAACAAATATAGATGACAAGCTTTTGGACTTGTTGCTTACTCTTGTGTCATATTATCTAAAGTATTTGTCATCTTCTATGCATACCTTTACCTTTTAGTCATCAAGTTAACATATATTTTTCATTTAATTTGGAGAGTTTTATAAAGTTCTTAGTAAAATTTTTATACTTAATTCTGTCCTGTAGATGTTATTGAAGAGTCTGAAATTATCCAAACAGGAGAATTTGGAAATATTTATCAGAAATATTGTAACAAAAGATGACTTGATATCACAAGAAATGATGATTGATCATTGATTGTCTTCATATATTTTGAATTAGATATGAAATGCTATCCATAGATAGTTCAAACTTACATGTCTGAAAAAGATTTTTCTCCCAAATTCATGTCTATTCCAAACTTCCCTATTGATGTTAGAGCACTGCCATTCCTTTACTCACCCTGACTGAACTTTATTAAAGTTCACCTTATTAAGGATGCCTTTAATCATTCTTAACTTCTCTCTCTCTTACCCCTTTCGTATCCAACTACTTGCCAAAACTCAATTCTATCTTCACATATCTCATATTCAGTCCCTTCTCTCTATCACATGACAAATGCAATAGTTCAAGTCCACATTGTCTCTCATATGGACTATTGTGATAGTCTTCTGATTTGGTCTTGCTATCTCCAAGCCTCTTTTACCCCCCTAATTCATTCTGAACACCTCAATAAATCTCACTGGCTCCCTACATTCTATAGTATCAAGTTCATTCTCTTCTATTTGGGCAATTAAGGCCCTTTACAAGATGGTTCCTATTTTCTTTTCTAGACTTAATATACATCAGTTCTCTTCAAACACAATACATTCTGGCCAAACCACAAACAGTTCAGTTAAACAGAGAGAAGCAACATGATGTATTGAATACAAGGGTATAGTTCAAATCAGAAAGACTTGGGTTCAGAGGCTTCCTTAGACACTTATTACTTGTGAGATTTTAGCAAGTAGCTTAAGGTCTGGGGTCTGTTCTTTATAATAATAACAGTTTGAATCAGATGACCCTATGGGTCCCTTTGAGTCCCCTCTATGATCCTACTTGCTATCCTTCACACATGACACTGCATCTCCTTTGTACATAGTTTCCTATATCTTCAATGTTCTCTATCTTGAGACTGTCCTCTTAAAAATCTCTCATTCCCTTCAAAGCTAAGTTGAAGCATTGTTATATGAATTCTATCTATAAAGTTCCTCAAGCTGTGAATACACTTGGCTTACTCCAAATTTCACATACACACTCACATAAATAATATGAATAGATAACATATGTTCAATATATAATATACAAGAGCAGTCAGATCTCCACATGCTTCAATATAGTCCTGGACAACAGGCAGTCTCTACCAGCCAGACTGGCAAGTGTTTCACTGTAGCTTGGGGGAAAGAAAAAACACTCCAGTAACCTTAGCACACATCATCTGAGACTACCATTAGGACACAGGCTCAGCAGCAGGCAAACTTCCAGAACCCTACAGCCTCCAGCAGCACCAGCTCCTCCCTCCTCACATCCTCAGTGCAGCACCAGACACAAAGGTGCCCTGTGGACCTCCCGGTTACCCCAGTGCAGCACCAGATAAAGGGTCAGGACCTGCAACTCCTGACACAAGAAGCCAGAGACCTCTCTCCTTCTACCTTGGGAACAAACTTCATTTTTTTAAAAGGAAAAAGACCAAAAAAGATAAACAAAAAAATAAGAATTAAAAAAAAGAATTTAACTATAGAATGTTATAGGGAAGATGAAGGAACAAATACAAAAAATGACAACAATGTCAAAACACCTATGGGCAAAATTCTAAAGAAAAATGGGAAGTGGTCTCAAGCCCTAAAGAATTCATGAAAGAGTTGAAAAAAGAATTTTAAGATCATATAAGAGAGGATAGCAGGTGGTTCAGTGGATAGAGAATCAGTTCTGAATTCAGGAAGACCTGAGTTCAAATCTGCCCTCAGACACTTAACACTTCCTGGCTGTGTAACCCTGGGCAAGTCACTTAGCCCCAATTGCCTCAGCCAAAAAAGGGGCGGGCAGCTAGAATGTACAGTGGATAGAGCACCAGCCCTGAAGTCAGAAGGACCTGAGTTCAAATCTGGCCTCAGACACTTAACACAATTGGGAAAAGCAAAGAATTATGAAAGAGTCATTATATTGAAAACAAGAAAAACAACTGCTTAAAAAGTAGAATTGGACACATTGAACAGAAAGTACAAAAGCTAACTGAAGAAAACAATTCCTTAAAAGTTAGAATTCAGCAAATAGAACTCTATGAGAACTCATAGAACTCTCTATGAGACATCAAGAGTCAATCAAACAGATTTTTAAAAATAGTAGAAAATGTAAATCACCTCATTGTTAAAAAAAAAACTGATTTGAAAAATAGATCCAGGAGAGATAATGTAAAAATCACTGGAATGCCTGAAAGCCATGATCAAAAGGAGATTCTGAGCTATATCTTTCAAGAAATTTTCAGGAAAAACTGTCCTGATATCGTGAAATCAGAGGACAAAATAAGCTATGAAAGAATTCAGTGATCACATCAGCAGAAAAGCCAGAAGAAAATAAACAACTCCAAGAAATATTACAGTTATGTTCCAGAATTACCAAATCAAGGAAAAAATACTTCAAATAGCTGCAAAGAAACCATTCAAATTTTGATAAATTGAGCCACATAATAAATAAGAAAAAAGTTAAGGAGGTAAATAGAATTTTAGAAAAGTTAGGTATGATAAATCTTTGGAGAAAATGGAATGGAGACAGAAGGATATGTATTTTCTCAGGAGTGCATAGGACCTACACAAAAATTCACCATGTATTAAGGCATAAAATTCTCAAAATAAAATGCAGAAATAGTAAATACATTTTTTTCATATCATGACGCACTGAGATTTGCTTGCAATAAAAGACCAGGGGAAAATAGACCAAAATTTAATTGGAAACTACATAAACTAATCCTAAAGAATGAGTGGGTGGACAGCTCATAGACACAATAGATCATTACATCCAAGAAAATGACAATAATGAGAGTATACACCAAAATTTATGTGATGCACCCAAAGCAGTTCTTAGGGCAAGTTTTATATCTCCAGATGCTTACTTGAATAAAACACAGAAAGAGAAGATCTTTGATTTTGCAATGTATCTAAAAAGCTATCAAAAAGACAAATTAAAAACTCCCAATTAAATACCAAATTTGGAAATCTGAAAATGAAAAGCAAGATTAATAAAATTGAAAGTAAGAGAACTATCAAATTTATAAACAAAACTAAGAGTTGGTTTTTATGGAAAAACAAAGCAAAAGAGATGAACTTTTAGTTAATTTGATTAGAAAAAGTAAATGAGAAAATCAAATTGTTAGTATCAAAATGAAAAGTCAGATCTTAATCTAATAATATAAGTGAAATGGATGCATAGTTACAAAAATAGATTGCCAGATTGCCCAGATTTACAGAAGAGGAAATAAATTTCTTAAATAGTCCCATGTTAGAAAAAGAAATTGAACAAGCTATTAATCGACTCCCTAAAAAAATCTCCAGGACCAGATGGATTTACATGTGAATTCTACAAAACATTTAAAGAATAATTAATTAATTCCAATACTATTTAAACTATTTGGGAAAATAGGGAAAGAAGGAGTCCTACCAATTTTCTTTTATGATACAGATATGGTACTGATAGCTAAACCAAGTAGGATCAAAACAGAGGAAAAAATTATAGACCAATTTTCCTAATGAATATTTATGCAAAACTTCATGCAAAAAAAATGCAAAGAGATTACAGCAAGTTATCCACAGTATAATACTCTATGACCAAGGACAATTTATATTAGGAATGCAGGACTGGTTGAAAATTAGGAAAACTGTTAGCATAATTGTCTATATCAACAATCAAACTAATAAAAATCATATGGTTATCTCAATAGATGCCAAAAAAGCATTTGACAAAATCCAACACCCCTTCCTATTAAAAACACTGAAGAGTATAGGAATAAATGGAGTTTTCCTTAAAATGATCAATAGCATCTATTTAAAACCATCAGCAATATATCCCAAAGAGATACTAAAGAAGTTAAAGAGACCTATAGGTGCACGAATGTTTGTGGCAGCCCTCTTTGCAGTGGCTAGAAACTGGAAACTGAGTGGATGCCCATCAGTTGGAGAATGGCTGAATAAATTGTGGTATATGAATATTATGGAATATTATTGTTCTGTAAGAAATGACCAAAAGGACGATTTCAGAAAGGCCTGGAGAGACTTACACTAACTGATGCTGAGTGAAATGAGCAGGACCAGAAGATCATTATATACTTCAACAACAATACTATATGATGACCAGTTCTGATGGACCTGGCCATCCTCAGCAACGAGATCAACCAAATCATTTCCAATGGAGCAGTAATGAACTGAACCAGCTACGCCCAGAAAAAGAACTCTGGGAGATGACTAAAAACCATTACATTGAATTCCCAATCCCTATACTTTTGCCCACCTGCATTAATTGTACAATTAATTGTACAAGCTAATTGTACAATATTTCAGAGTCTGATTCTTTTTGTACAGCAAAATAACGGTTTGGTCATGTATATTTATTGTGTATCTAATTTATATTTTAATATATTTAATATCTACTGGTCATTCTGCCATATGGGGGAGGGAGTGGGGAGTAAGAGGTGAAAAATTGGAAAAAGAGGTTTGGAAATTGTTAATGCTGTAAAGTTACCCATACATATAACCTGTAAATAAAAGGCTATTAAATAAAAAAAAAATAAAAAAATAAAACCATCAGCAAGCATCATATGTAATGGGAATTAACTAGAATCATTTCCAATAAGATAAGGCATGAAATAAGGTTGCCCATGATCACCATTACCATTCAATAATATATTAGAAATTTTAGCTTTGACCTTAAGAGAAGAAAAATAAATTAAAGGAATTAAAGTAGATAATGAGGAAAGCAAATTATAGTATCAAAGATATAGAGCTAGTAGGAACTCTAGTGACAATTTAGAACAATGCTTTTATTATATAGATGAGGAAATTAAGTAAGTGGAGTATTCTACTTGTCTTTTACTTCCCATCAAAGCTCTTTCTATCATGGAAAAAAATACATCTAACTCTTGCTCATTTACCAGATGAACTTGATAAGGCTTTTGAGGACTCTTTCAACTCCATCACAGAGATGGATATTTCTGTGATATTATATGTGATATTATAGAGATCTCTGTGATTATATGTGATACATCTAATTTATTTTATAAAAAATGACATTTTATTTCTAAAAGAATTAGTATCATGGTTAACACACATATTTGTATACATAGATACACATGCATACATATAAATACATTTAGGTAAAGATGATAGAAAGCAAAAGTATGGAAAGCAAAGCACACTCTGTGCAGATTTTTTATGGACACTTTTTATTGAGAGGAATTAGTTTTGAACTAGTTTTGAGGGTTGGCAGATCTTTATGCTATTACTTTGGTCATTTTACCATTGAGACCTCCTTTTCCCTACCTAGGTAGTCTATTCAGAGATTTTTGTGTGAATGTTCATGAGCTCCACTATAAGAAGAAAATAGTTCAAATGTGATTGGTTTGGTGGCTGATGAGACTAAAGCTAACCTGTTTCACTTGTCTATTATATCAAATGGGAACTTTTCTCTGGCACTGACTTCTTACTAGAGCTAACTCTAATACCTATAGACAGAAAACAGACCAAGAAAGGAGGATTGAATCCTTTGCCGAATATCCAAGCAGATTCCCCCTTTTCACTGTGTGATTTACTAGATTACTGAAGTATTGATCCCCAGGTTGGAATTTGAACTCAGAACTATGATTATATTTTGCACATCCTTTGGGAATGATTACAGTGATGGTTAAACTGCAAATTAAACCTTGGGAATCCTTTCAGTCTCTCCAGAAAAACACATGCCATGCAAAACAGTCTCTTAGATGATCAAGAGAAAAGTCTCTATTTCTCTCTGGTTTTGGTTTATGAATAAAGATTTCAGGTCCTTCTTTTTGCAAACCCTCTTTTTTGGTGATCCTGTGATTCTGTTCCTTTGGCTACTTATCTCCAGGTATAATGTTGTTATTGTTCATCCTCCATTTTGAAAAGGATCAATGATGTCACTGGTGATGTTTTGATTTTGAGCATAAAGTGTATTGAAGTGACGCAAAGTTACACAAGTTTGTCCCCCTCAGTGTCTCTTCCAGAGTCATCAGAGTTCAGTAGCAAAAAAAAAAAATGAGCACAATTGACAATGACAATTGTCACAGAGGACTGATTACCTGGGTGTTTGATGTCTGACTGGGCTCTACTTGTTCTACAGCACCTGCTTTAGCCACCTTCATGGCCACTGGGACAAATTTCCACCTATTCCTCTGGTGAAAGCCTTCATGTTCTCGAGATAGACATCCCCCTAACTTATTGATGGGTTTGAGGTCTGTCAATTAACTTCAACCTGGTTTGGCTTATCTGCTGAGATGGTTTATTAAGCTATTTATATTGTCTCATCAGTATTGATTCATCTTAATTTTTAAACCATTAAAATCCAAATAACATTAGTAAACAAATGGATTAGCCATACTTTCTCCAAGATGAATGGAAGGTCATTTCAGTAGTCTAGATGAGAAGTAATGAAGCCCTGACCTATGGTGGTAACTATAATTAGAAAAACTAGTTCAAATATGAAAATGCTTGTGGGTGTAGAAAAAGTAAGATTTGGTAATGCATTGCATTATCAGTGGGATATGGGAGTAAGAGTGAGTGAGTAGTTCTGGATAGTGTCAAAATAATGAACACTTTAGGTTGTTAAAATGGTGGTGTCTTAAGGGAGAAAATGATGTGATATTTTGGACCTCATAGGTCCTATCCAATGAATATTTTCTGATTCTTGAGGGTCATTTTAGTCTGGAATCCTAGGCCAATGGTATGCTTGAAATTGAAGGTTTTATCTTCATGGCCAAATAAACTCTGGTTCATAGAATCATGGAATGTTAGAACTTAAAAAGAAAAGAAGTCATTTCCTTAGTCTAGTTCCCTTGTTTTATAGTGATAGAAATAGATTGAGTGACCTATCCAAGGTTTCATAAGTCTATGACAAATTTCAGATTACAATTCATGCTTTGGCAATTTGGTTACAGATCACTTGATTCGAGGGTTTTGCATTTTCACTCTCCTTGGGATTGAATCCTATATATCAACTGGTTTCTTGTGTTAGTCTGCTTTGTATGCATTCTTCTTCATTGGTGTCTGGCTTAAGTTACAGATGTACAATGGATAGATAGAATGTTGGCCTTGGATTGAGGAAGACTTTGAGATCCATACTTAATTCAGATTTTTATTGGCTATGTGACCCTAAGCAAATGATTTGATCTTTTTCCACTTTAGTTTTCTTGTTAGTAAAAGAAGGATATAATAATTTATTAAACAACAGGACTGTGCTATATGCCTTTAAAATATTACCTTATTTGCTATTCTTAAAAACCAAGAGAGGTAGGGGCTATTGTTATTCCATCTTTTCATCATGGCTGATTGTTCATGGCTGCTTGGACCAAAGCTAACCAGGACTTTCTATCCTCCACTGCTTCCCAAAATCTGTCCAAGCTCATGTTTATTGTTTCCATGGCATCATCTATCTCATTTTCTGTTGTCCCCTTTTTTCTTTTGCCTTCAATATTTCCCAACATCAGGAACTTTTCCAATGAGACCTGCTATCTCCTTATGTGGCCAAAGTATTTAAGCTTCTGTTTCAGTATTTGATCTTCCAAATTGGAAAATAATATGTCATAAACTCAGCATAGAGCTACATCTCACACCTCATTTCAAAATAAGGTCAAAATGGGTACATGATTTGGATATAAAGGATGACACCATTGACAATTTAGGAGAGCAAGGGATAATTTACCTATCACATTTTTGAAAGACAGAGGAATTAATGACCAACGAACTAGAGAACATTATGAAAGACAAAATGGATACTTTTGATTACATAAAATTAAAATGTTTTTCCACAAATAAAACCAACAGAAACAAGAATAAAAGAGAAGTAAAAAGCTGGGAAAAATCTTAACAGCCAGTGTGTCTGATTAAGATCTCATTTCTAAAATATATAAAAACTATGTCAAATTTATAAGTATACAAGTCATTTTTAAATTGAATAATGGTCAAGAATATAAAAAAACAATTTTCAGATGATGAAATTATAGCCATCTATAGTCATGTGAAAAATGCTATAAATCAGTATTGATTAGAGAAATGTGAATTAACATAACTCTGAAGTACCCAGTAACACCTCTCAGATTGTCTAAGATGACAAGAAAAGATAATGATAAATGTTGGAGGACATGTGGGAAAACTAGAACAATCATGTAATGCATTGTTGGTGAAGTTGTGAAATGATCCAGCCATTCTGGAAAGCAATCTGGAACTATTCCCAGAAGACTATCAAACTGTGCATAACCTTTGGCCCAGCAATGCCATTACTGGGTCTGTATCCCAAGAAAATATAGAAGAGAAAATGACTCATGTGTACAAAAATGTTTGCAGCAGCTCTTTTTGTGGTAGCAGAATGAGTAACTGCCCATCAATTTGGGAAGGACTGAATAAATTGTGGTATATGAAGATAATGGAATATTATTGTCTATTCTATATAAAAATGATATACAAGCTGATTTTAGAAAGGTCTGGAAGATTTACAGGAATTGATGCAGAGTGAAACAAGCAGAATCAGGAGTACATTGTAAACAATAACAGCAAGAATATGTGATGATCAACTATGAAAAAGTTGTTTCTTCTCAGTGGTTCAATGACTCAAAGAAATCCCAATAGATTCTGGACAGAAAATGCCCTCTGCAGCCAGAAAAAAAGAACTAAGGGGAGTGAATGCAAATCAACACATGCTATGTTCACTTCTTTTTTTTCTTTTTTTTCCCTCTATCATGGTTTTTCCCTTTTGGTCTGACTTTTCTCTCCCAATAGGATTTGTAAAGCAACGTGTATTAAAAAAATAAATTTTTAAAAGTATTTGATTTTCCAGTGAATAGTCTGAAGTAAGTTAAGTACTGACTGTTTAATCTTTGTATCCCTTGTTTTCATGATTTCTACTTACCTTGGTTCATAGCCTCTTTTTATTCCCATTTTATAGATGATTAACAGAGGCAGAGAAAGATTAAATGTCTTGCTCAAGGTTGCAAATTTAGGAAGTATTTGTAGAGGTAGGATTTGAAATGATGTCTTCTTGACTCCAGGATTGGTAGCATTTGCTTAAAAAAGACAGAAAATCAAGTATAGGTTTACATATACCTTTGATCTTAGGAGAAACAATTTTTTTAAAAATTCAAAGAAAGGACAAGTCAGATTACATGACTTGTAATACTACAAGGTACATTGAATCAAGAGGGTAAGGAATGATTCAAGAATAAAAAACAGAGACAAAAAAAATGAAAGAGTGAAGTAAAGTAAAGAAAGGGGTAGCTGTCAAGGATACTCATGTTGATCCACAAATAATTCATTAACCAATGTAAATTTTTAAAAGATGAGAATAGAAAGCAGAATCAAGACAGATAATGGAAGAATTACAAAACTTGCCATGATCTTGTAACAATAATGTCACTAATGCTAAAACTCAAATAAGATAAATCTGGAATTATGCTAATTATTTTCCATTTAAATATAATCTATATTGTGGACAACACATGTATGAAGAAGGAATAGGACCAATGACCCATGTTACTAGGAAATGCAAAACTGTTCAACACTTATTTTGCTTCAGCTCTCTATTGCATAGCTTATGATAAAGGGGGGGGGGAGTAATTAGGAAATTGAAATAAACTGAAGATATGTGAGCAGGTAAGAAAATACTTGCTCTTGAAAAGCTCAAAAAGAGTAGGACTAGATGAACTTCTTGTAAGTGTACTGAAAGAACATTTTAGGATACAGATGTAATTTGATTGCTTAGTTTTAATCTATGATCTTTTGGAAAATTCATGGCAACATTATTAGAAGACAAAGATGGAATATAAAGGGGACCAAATAGAAAGTCTTATGTTAACCAAAAAGTGAACTGTGTAAGTACATGGCTGATAAGGGAACTGTGTCTAGACACCATTATGAATAAAAAAAGTTTGGCGTCTTTAACAGGCCATAATCTTTCCTTGAGTTGGTGATGCAATATGGCTGTGCAATAACAAATCCTGATCAAATCTGGTATACTATATTCAGTTACTAGAGCCATATTTAAGGAAATACATTTTTTTCTAGAGAGGGGCCTGTGGACAAGACCCTCTACAATCTTTTTTTTTTTTTTTATTAAATAACTTTTTATTGACAGAACCCATGCCAGGGTAATTTTTTACAACATTATCCTTTGCACTCACTTCTGTTCCGATTTTTCCCCTCCCTCCCTCCACCCTCTCCCCAAGATGGCAAGCAGTCCTATACATGTTAAATAGATTACAGTAGATCTTGGATACAATATATGTGTGCAGAACCGAACAGTTTTCTTTTGCTCAGGGAGAATTGGATTTAGAAGGTATAAATAACCTGGGAAGAAGAACAAAAATACAAGCAGTTTACATTCAGGAAATACATTTTTTAAGCCAGAGTATATACAAAGAGTAGTACCCATAATAGGAGGGGATCAGGGACTGTGTGATGTAAGAATCAATTAAAACAAAGATTTTTAACTTGGAAGCCATGGATTTTATTGGTATCTATAGATAGATTTCAGGAATATATAAAACTACATGGGGAAAGATGCATCTTTATTTTTACTAACTTCCGACTAAAATTTTATCATCTCTTTAAACCATTTAAAACTATCATTCTGGGAAGGGGTCTTTAAGTTTTATCAGAATTCCTAAGGGAAGATGATAGCAAAAAAAGGTTAAGAACTCCTGACTTGAAAGAATGAGAAAGAACAAATCATATGGTGGATACTTATGGCAATCTGGCAGCTAACTTCATATACATGAAGGACTATTATAAGTTCATAGATTTAGAGATGGAAGTTTCTTAGAGATTACTTATCATCAGACTGCTTCATTTTACAGATAAGGAATCTGATTTCAACAGAATTTAAGTGACTTAAATCAACCGTAATTTGAACCAATGTCCATGGATTTCACATTCATTACTTATTTTTCTAGACCTTGATTTACTTTGTTCTAGAGAGTAACAATACATACAGTAAGTGAATAACAATCAAATGATAAATAGCCATCAGAATTCATGTAAACAATCAGAAGAATTTCCTATTATTTATCAATGCTCCAAAGTGCAAAAGATCCTTATGTATGGTATTGGGAGCTTTCATTTGGAAACTGAAAGGTCCCTTGCCAGAAATTTTGCAAAGAAGATTCATATTTAAATTCTCATACCTTGAAGACTCTTCCAATTCTGAGACCCTGTGAATCTGTTGACATAAATAAAATATCCAGATCTTTGGTACTAAACAGAGATAATATTCTTATAAATGGCATTCATGGATTCAAAGGGACCCTGAGCAATGAGTGATTTCACTTCATTTACACCAAGAACATAATAAGCCTCTACCAACTCCAGGGTATTGTGGTGATGCTGAAGCTTGAGAACAAAAACTCATGGATTCTAGAGAAGCTCAGATGGAAAAATAAAATATATGTACCCCAGAGAATGAATCAGAATATAGATACATTAGATATTTTAGGAAGTTATGAGTAATTGAGAAGTATACTTTATGCTGGTATTGAATGATGTTGAGGGAGATAAGCCCTTGCAGCACACCTCTTAGTAAAAGGTTTCATGTAAGGACTATTGAATTAGAAATTAGATTCAATGTGGAGTGGAGACATATACTTGAATGTGTTCATGAGAGAAAAAACTAATAGAAAGTTTAGAGAATAAATGAATTTTAGCAAGAAGAAAGATAGCGATTGAGCCACAAGAACAGCAATATATGTGGAATTTTGAGACATTAGTAGCCCCTGGGAATATGGGTGGGATAACTGGTGTGAGAATCCAAGAATTTGCAGCCTTATGGGTGTTCCTTCATAGTGCAAAATAAATTATGTGTAGCAAAGGGATCATGTGTATCTTGATTATTAATACTACTCTGTGTAATGACAATAATATTGAGAAATCATGATGAAGGGTCTGTTTAGTTACTGTTTCATGAAGCCATATGAGAATTGCAGATTTCAATCTCTGCCAAAACAGAAGGTGGAATAAAGTGAGAAGAGAAAAGCTGATCCAATATATGTCATATGAGGGGGAGAGAGCTTGATTGCAATGATTGTTTTGGAAAATATCAGATCATGTTTCCCAGGGAAAAAACTCATTTCCTAAGGGATGCTATTAGTAACTTTGTTATTGCTTATGTTTCAATGTCAAGGCATATCTACTATCAAGTTGTTTCAAGGATGCTTCTAAACAGATGGCCCAGAAAGACAAGGGTAAATATCAACCCATTGATGACCCTCCCTCTCATCTTCTTGGGTTCTATCTGGTTTTGTCTGGCTTATCAAAGTGATCAGGTCTGGCTGCCAGTATTATGTGATTATTGAAGAATACATTGATCTCATTTTGTCCTCAAAAAGCAAAGATATTTACTAAGAATTGGGGGGCAAACAGAATTAAACTAATTTCTCTTCTACTTGACAATTTTTGAAAAACTCAAAAATGACTGTCAAAACCTTTTCCACTCAGCAAGCATTTATTAAGTGATTACTTTGTGCTAAGAACAATGCAAAGCAATACATGGCCCTTGACCTCATGGAGCTCAAATCATAATGGAGAAAACAGCATGAAAACAGTTATATATAAACAAGACTTTTTATAAAGTAGATGTAAAGTAGTCTTTGAGGGTAGGCATTTACCTTGGATGGAAGGGGAATGAAAAATAAACAATATAATACTATAAAATATGAGGCTTGAGCTGAAGCTTGAAGGAAGTAAGGGAAGAAAAGATGCTGAGATGAGATTGGACAGTATTTGAAGCATGAGGAATAATCAGAGAAAATATATGTTATCAGGGAACATATTATTGTGTTCAAGGAATGGCAAGTAGGTCATTATAACTGAATCACAAAGTGATGAAGAATAAAGTATCAAAAGAAATTAAAGGGCTGTAAAAGCAAAACAGAGGATTTTATACTGTATCTTGGAGGCAATTGGGAGCCACTAAAGTTTTTGAGCAGAAATGTGGCGTGATCAAGCTTATACCTTATGAAAACCATTTTGATTTCTGGGCAGAGAATGAATTGGAATAGGAAGACACTTGAGTCAGGGAAGCAATCAGAAAATTATTGGAATTATCTGATATGAGGCGCTAAGAGCATGTACCTGAAGTGGAAGCTACCTGAGTAAACAGAAGGTATTGCATAGTATTGATGTTGTAGGGGGAAATGTAATAGCCTTTGATGAAAGGCTAACAAGTCAGAGAGAGAGAGAGAAAGAAAGAGAGAGAGAGAGAGAGAGAGAGAAAGAGAGAGAGAGAGAGATTTGTAATACTTCCTACCTTCCTAGTCTGAAGAGAAAACTAAATAAGACCAACTTGACAACAATAAGACCAACTTGACAACAGAAATTATATGTGGAATGAGTAAGAAAGGAGTTTAAGATGACATAGAATTGAAAGCCTAAATAAATGACTGAAAGGATGGGGATGATCTTGAAAGTAATAGGGAAATTTGGAGGAGAAAGTTTGAGGGCAGAAATAATGAGCTATATTTTAGACTTTCTGATTTTGGGGATATATAGCATAACTAGTTTTAAATGTCCAAAATGCAATTGGTGATCAAAACTGAAATTTGGAAAAGATGTTAAGGTTGGATATGTGATTTGAAAAATCCTCTGTATTGAAGTGATAATTGAACTCATAAGAATCAATGAGATCAAGTGACATACTATAGATAGAGAAAAGAACTTTAGTTGAGGTCCAAGATTTATAAGTTACACAGGATACAGATCTAGGAAGGAAGGCTGAAAAGAGGAATTAGACAAGTAAGAAGAACTCCGGGTGAGAAGTGCCATAAGATAAGGAAACACTAGGAAAAAGAGAGAATCCCAAAAAAGAAACCAAGCAATAATGTCAAAGGAAGCAAAGACATCAAAAAGCATAAGGATTGAGAAAATGTTAGTGCTTGCAATCCAGAATTTATTGTTAATTTTTGAAAGAGCGATTTAAGTTGAATCAAGAGGTTAAAAGTCATATTATAAAGAATTTAGTTGTATCAAGTGAGAAGAGAGAAAGTAGAAACAGCAAATGAAATGACTTTCTTAAGATTTTAACTAAGAAAACTATAAATACTATATACTATAATTAAATCAAGTAAAGGTATTTTGTTGTTATTGTTGTTGTATAAGATAAGAGATATGATATGAGCTGAGGAGGTTAAAAGAAGAGTGAACTTTAGGGAATGGCCTTAGTTTTTTATTGGTTTTTTTTTTCAAGTAAGTATGAAATGAGGTCATCAACTGAGAGTGTGAGGCTTGAGATAGGATGAGTGTGATAAGCAACCCACCCCAGAGATATCCTTCCAGATAATGGAACTTCATATGCCACAGATTTAAAACTTTTTTATCATCTCTGAAACTTTTTCCTGGATAGGTGCAAATTGACTAATTTCTTTCATGGTCTATAACAGTTTAAATATATTCTGACCAAGGCAGAATATAGTAAAATTAATAACTATTCCTGGATATTATATGCCTCTCTATAGTAGATGGTCCTATTACATTTCTTTAGACATTATGTTCAGACCACTGGATTGCACTCTACTTAAAAGCACTAGTGTGTGCTAGGTAAACTGACCTTTAACCATGCTTCCCTATTTTGAATTTGTTGTTTTGTTGTTGTTGAGCTTAAGTGTATGTATAGCTTTACATATTTCTCATATATTTCATGCTATCTAAATCAGTACAGTTTAATTCAGAATCCTGATTTTATAATGCAGTCATTTTTCCTTCCTGGATTTGTATCCTCTTCAAAGTTAATGCCACTTATGTATTTATCCAGACCTTCAAAGGAAATGTTACCATACAAGGCAAAGTGGTATCGTAAGCCATTCCATTGGAGAATCCTCTTCAATTTGATACCAGAGAATTAACAATTAAACTTTGATTTTTAGGAAATCATCTTACTTTTTTGAGCCTCATATTCCTTATTTGTAAAGTGGAGATGATACCCTCCAAATAGGATTGTCATGGGGATCAACTGAAATTATGTACATAAAGTGCTTCGCATTCATGATGCGATCCATAAATGAGAGCTATAGATAGATAACATCCAAAATATTTTAAGCTCAAATTAAACATGCCTGCTACAACTCCATGGAGACAATAGGGACATTTCAATGTAGAATCTCAAGTGGGAAGGGATTTAAAAGATAATCTTATCCAAGTCCTTCAAATTTTAAAAGAAAGAACTGAGGCTTCACTAGTTAAAATAATTTGTCTTAGGTTATACAAGTGATAGCTTCTAGATCTCACAAGATTTAAGTTCATGTCCTCTGTCTCCTCATTTAGCACTCTTTCAGCCCTGTAATACTACATATATAACTTATGGCAACATCTGCTTTCTAGAAAATAACTCTGGAAAAACATTAAAATCATCTAAGCCTACTTCTCAAAAATCTGACTGAATAACAATGAAATTAAATAAATAAAAATATAGCTCCTAATGGTGCTATTTGGATCTGTTAAATACTCAGTTGAGCCACCTCAGACAAGATAAATTACTTGAATAAGAATAGCTGAGAACTTTGAGTGTAGAAAGGAAACGCTTACATTAGGATAGAGATAAAGATTCACAGATGGAAGACATCTTAGAAGTTATAGAATATAATCCTTTCGTTTTACAAATACTGAGATCTGAAGAGTTAAAGTAATTTGACAAAGGCCATCTAGGGAATAAGTTATAGAGTAAAGATTTGGACTTTGGTTCAATGATTCCTTATTTAGTTCCATTGTACTACATTGAAGCCTGCCTAAAGCTCCCTGAAGTACCTTGATAATTAATATCAAGTGAGACACAGAAAGAGACATATGCTCACTGAAATTGTGTGCCAGTGTGAAGGAGAGAATCCAGTGCAGAGTCCAAATCAGAAAGGGATTTCCTATGGTTGATAAAGTCCTCCAGATGCTCATCTTTGTGAATGACATTGTGTTGATGGCATCAGGCCCCAGAACAATGCAGAGCATCCTAAATGAAATCCAAATCATTCAAAAGAATTCCACTTGATTATTCACATAGAAAAAAAATCAAGTGAATGAAAATTTGTATTATCCAGAATATGATATGCAATTAGACTGACAATCCATTGAGCTAGTTCATCAAATGATATATTTTGGACAAATACAGTAAAGAGACAATGAGCTAATTCAAAAGGAAGAGGAAATCAGGTCACAATGGCTTTGATAATATGTAGTCTTTAAATCTTAAAATAAAAATTTATCAACTTCCCAGCTTCTCCTGGAATCAAAAACCATGTTTTTACCACCACATTGTTATATAATATTGTAAGATTATAAGTCATGAAGGAGAAAATATTCTGAAAAAAAACTGGTTTAGTATACCCAGCTTCTCTCCAAAAGTAATGATGAGCTGAATGGTAGGTATAATCAGAAAGCTAAACAGATTTGAAATGGGGAATTAAGCAGATGAAGAATTGTAAACATTATCATTGTAGAAATGCATGAAGAAAATAAAGAAAGGACTAGTTTCCCAGTGAGAATAAGGGATAAGTCTTTTTGTAGTGGCTAAAAACTGGAAACTGAATGGATGTCCATCAGTTGGAGAATGGTTGAATAAATTGTGGTATATGAAAATTATGGAATATTACTGTTCTGTAAGAAATGACCAACAGGATAATTTCAGAAAGGCCTGGAGAGACTTACATGAACTGATGCTGAGTGAAATGAGCAGGACCAGGAGATCATTATATACTTCAACAACAATACTATATGATGACCAGTTCTGATGGATCAGGCCATCCTCAGCAACGAGATCAACCAAATCATTTCTAATGGAGCAGTAATGAATTGAACTAGCTATGCCCAGAAAAAGAACTCTGGGAGATGACTAAAAACCATTACATTGAAATCCCAATCCCTAAATTTATGCACACCTGCATTTTTGATTTCCTTCTTTTTCTACAGCAAAATAACGTTTTAGTCAGGTATACTTATTGTGTATCTAATTTATATTTAAATATATTTAACATCTACTGGTCATCCTGCCATCTAGGGCAGGGGGTGGGGGGGGTAAGAGGTGAAAAATTGGAACAAGAGGTTTGGCAATTGTTAATGCTGTAAAGTTACCCATGTATTATCCTGTAAATAAAAGGCTATTAAATTAAAAAAAAAAAAAAAGAGAGAGAGAGAATAAGGGATAAGTGTTGTTGCAGTATTAGTCCACTAGAAACTAAATCTTTTCCAAACAAATGGCTATCTGGTCATGCTTCTTCCACTTTGTATCCTGGAACCTCTTTTTTTGTTTGTTTTTAACTTGTGTAAGAGTTTACATTTTGTCCCTTACATTTAATCTTATTTGATATTACCTACCTACTTCCTTGGTAGTTCCACAATGTCAAAGGTTTCAGCAAAGACCCTCATGTTGGTGGGTGACTCAGTTTTGGCAGTTAGAAGAGAAGAAATAGAGGACCAAAGCATGAACAAGTAGGGATGAATTTCAACAAGCATCGCTGGATATGGTTTCCAGAATAAAGTTTCCAGATTAATCTAAATGTCCTTATTGTAGTTCTACTTGGTACTGTAATTTACTATTACTAGGAGATTAAATATACATGTTCATTAAATACATGGTTTTACTCTACTTGATTCATTCATAAATGTGATATTGTTAATAAGTGACTTACTCCCACATTTTATTTTATTAAAACACAGCTATTATTTGCAAAAGGAAATCATTGACAAGTTGATTTGCAAAATTTCCACTTCCTGGATAATTTATAAGAAGCATGTCTATTTTGCAAATGAGCAAAACCTGCATTTTGACTCCATATTCTATGAAAGCATCTCTATTTTTTGATCATCGTAATTCAGGGTTCATTTATAAAGAACTTCCAAATAAAGGTGGATTTTATTTTCACTCAGAATCCTCCTCCTGGGCAGAGAATCTATTATTTTAGAAATTGGGGTTGGACCTGCCCCAAAATTCACTGGAGGCCAATGCCTAGTAGCTCAGCAATTATTCTATGATTGTCTACAGATGGACAGGGAAGAAAGATCAAAAGTAGGCAGAAATTCTGTCTTAGATTTCGCCTTTCTAGATCAACTTATCTGAAATGTATTTTCTCTGCCTCTATTATTGTGTCTGTCTTTGTCTTTCTCTCTATCTTTCTGTGTATGTGTGTGTTCCTCTCAAACCTCTCCATGGTATTATGTAGTTTACCATTCAAGTTTTTAACCTTAGAAGCAGTGTTGACTTGCCTCTTTTTTCTTGAATATGTAAATAAATCACTGGACTTGAATATGTAAATTAATCAAAGGTCTATTCTTGCTGATTATACTTTTACAAAATCTCTTCTATCTCTCTCTTACTTTCACTCATAGAGTCACTGATTGCTGGCAGATAGAAAGACCCCAGATTCAGGAACACATAAATTTAAAGCCCTCAGACACTAATTAGTTAAATGACTCTAAATAAGTCCCTACTTAAGGGACTTTTCTACTTAAGAAAATAGGTAATAAAATTAAGAATAATAATAACTTCCTTCAGGGTTATTATAAGAATAAAACGTGATAATATTTCAATAGTACTTTACAAACTTTAAAGTTCTATATAAATGTTGGCTGCTTACATTATTATTATTTTTTATTAATTAATTCTAATCACTTTTTTGTCAAGACTGTTGCCATATATTTGTAGGTGGAATGGCTCTCACATGCTTTCAAGTTATAAACCTCTTTTTGTATAGAAAAGGAAAATGAAGGGCAATAAGATTAAATAACATGCAGCAAGAATCAAAGCTAATATTCAAACTCAAGTCTTAATTTAAATATAACTTGTGATTTGCTCTCATTGTTCTCAGTTTTCATTATGCTTCTATTCTCTTGTCTCTCCAAACTATAGTCCATTTGCAAAGACACATCTGATCATATACCTCTCTTGATCAAGAGCACTGTGTCTATCTCTAGGATAAGTGTCTATCGCTTTACCTCAGTATTTAAGTCCTTTAATAATTTAGATTCCACTTGCCTTTCTAGTGTTCATAGGCTTCATAGAATGTAATTTTGTAGATTTAAAACTAGAAGGAAACTTAGAAGTTACCTTGCCGAAACTCCACATTTTATTTATAAGGTAATAGCACACCAGAGAGATTAACTGATTTACCCAAAGTCACACAGTTAATATACAGTAGAAATGCATTTGGAACCTAGGCATCTGATTACAATATCTGTATTCTTCCAATTGCACCAAGATCTTTCCATATTATTTTTTATTGCAGACTTTATATTTCAGTCAAAATGGTTGCTAGCAATCCTGCCCTTTTCTTCTGCATTTACATAGCCCACCTGCCATTCAAAGAAGTTTATAAATGTCTGGAATTTGGTTCTTATTTATCTCTGATTTTAAGAATCCTCATCTTTCTTCAAGATTTAATTCAAGAACTGCTTTGCCAATAATAACCTTGTTTCCCCGTCTTTCAAATTGCTAATAAATTCTCCTTCAAATTATTTTATATTTAGTTGTGTTTATGCATTTTCCAACCTTTCCCCATTACAATATAAAATCCTTTTTTATTGAAGTTTTTTTTTTATTTTCAAAACATATGCAAAAACTTTTCAACACTGACCCTTGAAAAACCTTGTGTTCCCATTCTCCCCTTCTCCCCATCCACTCCCCTAGATGGCATGTAAACCAATATATGTTGAACATGTAAACAATATATGTTAAACGTGGTAAAATATGTGTCAAATACAATATAGTCATGCATATTTATACAATTATCTTGCTGCAAAAGAAAAATAAGATCAAGAAGTAATAAAAATTAGAAAGAACATAAAATTCAAACAAATTACAACAAAAAGAGTGAAAATTCTATGTTGTCATCCATATTCAGTACCCCTAGTTCTCTCTCTGGGTATAGATGGCACTTTACATCTCAAGTCTAATGGAACTGGCCTGAATCATCTCATTGTTGAAAAGAGCCACATCCATCAGAATTCTTCATCATATAATCTTATTGTTGCTGCATACAATGTTCTCCTGGTTCCACTTTGCATCAGTTCATTTAAGACTCTTCAGGATTCTCTGAAATCATCCTGCTAATCATTTCTTATAGAACAATAATATTCCATAACATTCTTTTATTATAACTTATTTAGCCAGTCTCTAACTGATGAGCAGCCACTCAGTTTCCAGTTTTTTACCACTACAAAAAGGGCTGCCACAAACATTTTTTGCACATGTGGGTACCTTTCCCCATCTCTTTGGGGATACAAGCCCAGTAGAAACTGATGGATAAAAGGGAATGTGCAGTTTGATAGCCCTTTGGGCATAGTTCTTGAGGACAGGTAAAGTTTACTCTTTTTTTCACTTTCTCATTGCCTAGAATGGTGCCCTGTTCAAAGTAGGGGTTTAATTAAAAAAATTGCTAAACTGAAATGATTTATCTGCAGTTTATTTTCCCCTTGTCAGTGTTTCCTCTCTCCCACCACTACTTCTTTCAGTCTTCTAATAACTGATATTTTGTGGCAGAATGAAGGTGGGTCACTTATTTCAACTCTGTTTCTTGACCATTTCTTGACTCATCATTAATTAACAGTTCAGGCTCTCTATACAAAACAAAGATCCTATCTTACACATTTATCTAAGTTCCTATGCTTTGCTTTGCCTTCTTTCTTCCCCCTTCCCCCCCCCCCACCCCCCACTGCTCTTTATTACACCTAAAAATCAGCAGGAAGAGAAGAAATTTCTACTTTGAATGGTGACTCATCATAAACAGGTGGGCTAGGGGACAGGAGATTGCATGGTGGGCGGACTACACTGAATTCTCAATGCTAACATAGATGTGAGTTAGTTTCACAAAATTTTGAATAGGAGAAAGATTAACTTGCGGAAGAGATGCGTGTATTCAGACGAGGGAAAGGAATCACCTCATTCTGACTCATAATTTTCTTTATGCTCAGCATTTCATCTATAAAAAGGTCCTTGCTTAGTTCTTGTTGTTGTTATTTTGTATTCATAATTTCTTTCCCCAAATCTTATTTTGATGTTTCATCAATGTGTAGAAGTATCACAGAGTTCTTAAAGACTCTGCCAGTAGAACACATGCTCTGGAAAGTTGAGTCTGAAAATAGCTTAAAGTATGCCCTGGTGATGATCTATATGTGTCTTGTTATCGATCAATAAGCTACTGTGAATCAAGAGCCTACTATGTACCATACATTATGCTTGTGCTGGGATACCAAGAATTTAACAAATGAAGCAATTTCTATCCACGAGCTGATATGCTAGTGGTATGGTATGTCTGTGTACACAATAAACATACATATATTTATGCATGCACATAACCATATATATATATATATATATATATATATATATATATATACATCACCTATATATACATGCACATGGATGCATACTGTACATATGCACAAATACACTTCTGGATGTACATATGCACACATACACTTCTGGATGTGGATTATTTGTGACCCCATTTGGAGTTTTCTTTGAAAAGATATTAAAATGATTTGCCATTTCCTTTTCTAGCTCATTTTACAGATGAGAAACCTGAGTCAAACAGAGTTACGTGACTCACCCAGAGCCAAACAGCTGGTAAATGTCTGTGGCCCAGATTTGAACGCCTGAAGATGAGTTTACCCTACTCCAGTCCTGGCTTCTATCTATTGTGACACATTGTTGCCTCATAAGTATATATGTATTTACAGATATATGAAATAGTTTCTACTCATAAAGTGTTTATATTCTAATGAAAGCTATAAGTATACATATATTACATACATGCAATATATATGCATGTATACTTTATAAGTCCATATGCATAAATTTACACATATATATTTATATCATACACATCAAGCAAATTAAAATTTGCACAATATTATTATATACAAAATATATTTTTAGATAAGATATTAGAAACTGAGTAAAATTAAGAAATTTTTTGAGGGTAGAATATGGTACTTGGGCTAAAGATTAAAGAAAGAGAGAATATGATTTTTTAAGGGACACCAGATTGACATATGTCACCAAGGGTCAACTCCACGGATGTAGGCTAATTCTGTAGGACACACTATCAATTATTCGATTTATTCTGAAATGTTGCAAGACTTGACTGCAGATTCAACTGCCTTAGTCCTCTCATGGAGGGAAGACTGTCATGTAGACTATTTTTCCCAGAGCATTACATCCAAGACAAATGCTAAGGGGTGTAGAAATGGCAGACCCCTTCAGCCAAGCTACGGAAAGATTCCCCCTAGCTGTTCACTTCCAACATTTTTGCATGCAGATTGAAATGTCAATGTTACACTAACGAGCTAACTTAGTTATTATACTGTAGTGCTGTTCCTATTCACTTTGCTTCCAGTCTCTTCTCTCTACAGTTATTCCTTCCCATTGCTGCCAAGGTTATGTTACTAAAGCATAACTCTCACCATGTCACTATTCTATTCTTTCCCATGGGAGTCCTCTCATCCAGCCTTCATATTTGCAGAGACCTATTACATCATCTTCTCTCACCTAGACTATTGCCTCAAATCTATTCCCACTAGAATCTATTCCTTCTATTGCTGCAAAAGTGATTTCCCTTAAGCTCAGTGATCACATTACAGCCTTACTCAATAAATGTACATTTTTATTATGTATACCTTCCTTACCTTTGTCCCACAGAATCTCCTTTTTTTGATTATCTCCCCCTGAACTGATATCTTCATGTACATTTCTTTCCAAGAGTATACAAAGTCCTTGAAGCAAGAGATAACATCTAGAACAGTACCTGCAGGTTATAAAGATTTGCAATTAGCTTCAATGGAGTAAATGTCCACTGAAATGAATGAATGAATGAATGAAAAAATTGTCAAATGCTTATTAAGTGCTTACTCCCGTGCTAATTGCAAAGGATAGTAGAAGCAAGTAAAACTGTCCTCAAGAATCTTTCATTCTAATAGATAAAGAAAATCCAGAAAGGAACTTAAAATGGAGGGAAGGGAGTGGCATTTTTTTGGAAATGATTAGAAAGTGTAATGGTTAGGAGGTTTGGCTTCTGACAAGATAAACCACAGTCCAATGTCATAGGCACAGAAACCAGGAGGAAGAAGTATTAGGAAGATGAACAGAGTGTAATTCTAGTAGTCTAGAAATAGCTAGTGTTTAATATAGTGACCTAGAACTTGGGGAGACAAAGTGAGACTGGAATGGTTCAAGACAATTGCAGATTTACATGCCTTTGACCTTAAACAGAGGGATTAAGGTGATGAGAGCATAGACATTAAAATGAAATCAACAGACCTTTAAATAGTGGAACAGCTTTTCAAATACAATTTTTTAAAAATTATAATAATAGCTTATATTTACATAACATTTTGTGATCTATGGAACTTTAAATTATACTTTTTTCCCTCTGAACAAATATTTATATTCCAAGAATTGCAATGGAAATATGTAGATAGAGGTGACTAAGTTTTTTTATCTCCTTAACAGGGTAAGTTAATCCTGACACAATTAGATGGGTGTGAATCTGGAGCAGGAAAACTTGTGGAGATAACATTGTCAAATATCAAAGTTCTGTCAATTTACAAATTTGATTCAAATAGGAATCATCCTTGCAATTGGGTCTAGACAAAAGGCATGTTCCAAAGAAAGGGCTAACAACAGTTGACAGTTAAATTCAAAGCTAGTTTCCCTATTAGACTGTAGTTCTGGGAATTTTGAGCATTTCTTCCAATTTGGGCAATGGCAACAAAAATCTAGTCACATATTAATGCAAATTACTTTTTATTTCTTTAGGCCCACAGTTAAAAATTACCAGGAAAAGATGAGATTTTTAAACCTATTATCAGCTTCTACAGAATAGAGAAAATTTCTTTTCAGAACTTTTTTAAACATTAATTTTATATTTCTTTAATTATTTGAGGAAAGTAGTATTTACTGATTCAACTTTTTTAAAACTATGATTTGTGAAAAAAAAATGTATTTAGCCTCTTAGACTAAAGTAATATTTTCATTTTAGAATGCTACTATTACTCAGTAATACCTAATGTTGCATTATACTTAGTTTAAACAAAGCAAAAGAAAAAGAATTTCAAAACAATTACTGAATTAGTATGACCAAAGAAATTATTTTATTCTTGGTATATTGATCATATGCTTTTCTATCTACTACCAAACTTTCTTATTTCCCATGAGGAATGGACACAAAGGTACTGTAAACAAAGCTTGGCATTGTAGATGACTGCTTCAAAAGAGGTTCAGCTACCTTTATACATTGATGCTAGAATTGAAAATAATAGAATCATTTTGGATGGTATCTCAGCAGTATAGAGCAAATCATACAAATAATTTGAAGGAGATAACAAAAGTGGCTGGGCTTTTTTTTGCTTGGTTTTTTGAACAAAAACAGAAGCAAAAAAAAAATCGCAATAAAATATCAGTTTTGCTGTTATGTATGCTCTTTTTTATAATAGCTTTTTAGTTTTCAAAATAGTTTAAACATTCACCCTTGCAAAAACTTGTATTCTAAATTTTTCTCTTTCTTTTCTCCTGCCCCCTTCCTCTAGACAACAAATAATCTAATATAGGTAAAATATGTGTATTCTTCTACACATATTTCCATGTTTGTCATACTGTGCAATAAAAATCAGAACAAAAAGGAAAAAAAAAAACAAGCAAACAACAACAACAAAGGTGAAAATACTATGCTTTGATTCCCATTAGACTCCATAGTTTTCTCTTTCCATGTAGATAGTTTGTTCCATCACAAGACCATTGGAACTGGCCTCAGTCAATTCATTGTTGAAAAGAGCCATGTCGGGGGCGGAGCCAAGATGGCGGAGAAGACACATGCGACTTTCTAAGCTCTTCTCTTACCCTCTTTATCAATATTATATCAAGCCTCAAAAATAGTCTTGACTGCTACAATTCGTAAAGATAAGAAGTAGAACAACTCACTGGCCAAAGAAAATCTGCAGTCTCGCCAAAAAAGGTTGGTTCCGGGGCCAGGGGGGGAGATCGGCCCAGACTGGGAGAGAAATTAGGTTCCGAGGAGAGTCTCAAACCCAGGGTGAAGGCACAATCCAACACAAGCCCCAGCCCCAACCCAATCGGCTTTTTCCTTGGGGTTTGGATCCTCACAGCAAGGGAGGACTCAACCGGTTAGCCTCAATCTGCCCAGTGGGGAAGCCGGGGGCCGGCTTTTTCAGGGCCGTTTGCATCACGAGACATGGGCAGGATTTGTGGCTGTCGGTTCTTAGGTGCTCTAAACCACAGTCCCAAGGCTCCCGGCCTGGGGCGTGACACTTTCCCCAGTCTCAGCCTAGGGCAATCGATAATCCACCAGCCCTACAAAAGTTTAAGTCAGCCGTGCTGAATCCACTTCCTTTGGGGAAGGAAACTCTCACCAAACCCCCTCCTGGAGCCAAATCCGGTTTACATCTTTCCCTCTCTCAGAGGAAGCTGGCCCCCCTTGCCAGGAAAACCACTCTAAAGGCTTTAAAACATAAAAAAAATAAAAAAACAATCAACCTATCAGAAAAAAGGCAGTCAACAAACCAAAGAACCTCAAACAGCAAAAAGCATCAACTGTCCTCCTTTACATAATCTCTCATAGAAAAACCCATTAAAAATCTCAAAAAAGTTAAAATAAATAAAGGAAAAAAAAAAAAAAGGAACAACCCAAAACATTGAAAATTAAAAACCCAGGAATGCAGAAACAAAAAATTGGTAATTGAAAAAAAAAAAAAATCTCAGGAAAAAGAAAATTGAAAAAAAAAATTCACAAAAGAAATTAATTGAAAAAAACAAAAAAACCCAAAAAAAGAAAATCCGAATTGAAAAAAAAACACCCAAAAAGAGAATCTTAATTGAAAAAAAAAACATAAAAAAAAATAGGAAAAAGGAAAAAACCACAAACCAAAACAAACATTAAAAACCAATTAACAAACAGAAAAAATAAAAAAAAACTTGAAAAAAAAATTTTTAAAATGAAACTAAAACAATTAAACTAAATTCATTGAAACAGAAAATAATCAAGCAAAAAAAAAAAAAACAAACTAAAAAACCAATTTTCTAACCCAAAACAACAAACTTGAAAAACTAGAAAATAATAAAATTAGCCCTTTCAAAACAAATGAAAAAAAAAAATACTAACAAAAAAAAAAACCAAATTAAAAAATCAAAAGAAAAAAAGCATTAAACATCCAAAACACCTTTAAAAAAACCCTAAAAAAAAACCCAAAAAATTTCAAAATTCAAAAAAAATCAAATTAAAAAAAAAAAAAAAACCATTTTAAAAAATCCCAAAAATCACCCAAAAATCCTCCCCTCTACAAAAAAAAACCAAAAAATATTCCAAAAACACAAAACAAAATCACAAAAAAACCCACTAAGACATTTCTTCCAAAGAAAAATGAATTTAATAAAACAAAAATTCCATTTTTTCTGAAAAAACCAAAAACAAACAAAATTTGTCCAAAAAAAAACCAAAAAACAAAAAAAAATAAAAAAAACTCTGAAATTTATTTTTGGAAATATAAAAAAAACATATAAATTTATATATAACATAAAAAAAAAATGAAAAAAATGGAAAACAATTTGGAAAAAAAAAAACCATCCCCAAAAACCAAAAACCTCATACAAAAAAAGAAAAAATAAATCCCTCTCAAAATTCTCAAAAAAAAAAAACCCCTTTTTTTAAAAAATTCTCCCTCATTAAAAAAGAAAAAAAAAAAAAAATAAAAAAAGAAAAACCCAAAGAAAAAATTATAAAAAATTATTTTAAAAAAAACAAAATTTAAAAAAAAAAAAAAAAAAAACCAATCCCTTTAAAAATGCAAAAACAAATTTAATACTAACCTAATTAAAAAAACTCCCCAAAAAACAAAAACAAAACAAATAAAAATCAAAACCCCCACAAATTTTTTTAAAAAACACATTTAACAAAAACTAAAAACACAAAAAATCTTATCTTAAGGGTCAAAAAATGTACCTTCACCAAAACAAAAAAAAAAATCTAATTAAAAAAAAAAAAACTACATCCCTTAAAAAAAAAACAAAACCAAACCCAAAAACAAAAGCACCAATTTGGGCACTCACTTTAAAAAATTTTTGCAAAAAAAAAACAAAAAAACAAAAAAAATCTCAACCCACTCTCAATAAACAAAAAACCACAAAACAAAAAAAAAAATAAAAAAAAAGAAAATAGAAAAAAATATTTAAAATCTTTGAAAAAAAAAAATAAAAAATACTTTTCTTCTCAGCATTCATAAAACCTACAATAAAAAAAAATAAAACCTAAAAAATCAAAACAAAAAAATGCCTTTCTTTTCAAATCATAATAAAAAACACATTCACAAAAAAAAAACCAAAAAAAAATTTCAACTCATTTAAAAAAAATGCAAAAAAGGCCCATTTATCAAAAAAACACAAAAACATCAACCAAAATAATAAAAGCCAATAAAAATTTTACCTAAGCTTAAAACAAAAACAAAAAAAAATTAAAAAATTGCCCTTTAAAAAAAAACAAAAAAAAATAAAAACCCCCAATCAAATACTAAATTAAATTTAAAATTAAAAAGAAAAAAAAAAATAAAAAACTAGAAACAAATTAAAAAAAAAAATTTGTTTCTTAAAAAAAACCAAAAAAAAAACCGAAATCAATTAAAAAAGAGAAAAAAAAATAAGTCAAAAAGAAAAAAACTTTCCACCAAAAAAAAAAAAAAAAAAATTATTTTAACTTTTATCCAAAAATTTAAAACCAAAAGAAAAAACCCCAAAAAAACAAACTTCCAAACTAAAAGAAAAAAAAAAAAATCCCATTTCAGAAAAAAAAAAAACAAACAATTAAAACAATCCCTAAAAAAAAATCCCAGGAAATGGAAACAAATTTTACCAAACATTTAAAAACAATGCCAATTTATATAAAATTTTTGGAAAAAGAAAAAAATTCCTACCAAAATTCCTTCCCAAACAAACATGGACAACCCCCTAAGCAAATGGAAAAAAATAAACCCATCTCCCAAACCAGCAAACTAAATAAGAAAATATTCAAAAAACCAAAAAACCCATCTCCAAAAACACAATAAACAAAATTTAAATAAGGCCACTTAGCAAAACATCACCAAAATTTCCAAAACCATTCATCCTCAGAAAAAGCATTTGATCCAACCCCCCCCAAAAACCCCACCAAAAAAAACTTTCCCCCAAAATCACCCTTCCCCCATCAGACTCAAAAGGGAAAACAAAAACCACCCCGGGAAATTCCCATCCCAAACAAAACCCCGCCCAAAAACTGGGAAAAAATTAAAAAAAAAAAAAAAAAACCCCCTTTCCGGCAAGATACCCAAAAACCCATTCACAAATTAAAAAATCCACAACTTGCCAAAAATTTTAAAAACAAACCACAAATCATCCATTCTTTTCCCCAAAAATCCCGTCAATTCAAAAAAACCCTTTAAAAATAAAATAAAAAAAAATATCCCAAAAAAACCCAAAACTTTAAAGGCAAAAAACCCTCACAAAAATCAAAAAAAAAATGCTCGGAAAACACCCAAAAAAAACAAAACCAACTACTTTTTGGCAACCATAACTCCCCATTTTTTAAACCAAAAAAAAAAAACCCAAAATTCATAAAAAAACAAAAAACCCTTTCAAAAAATGAAAAAAAAAATAGGGTTTTTACTTACCAAATCTAAAAATAAAAACATTCAAAACTTTTGACAAAAAAATTATGCAAAAAGGGTTAAAACCCAAAATCCAATTTTGCAAACCCAAATCACTTTTAAAAAACCAAAAAATTTGGAAAAAGAAAACAAAAGGAAAACTAGGAGGCCCAAAAAACCCACCAAAAAGGTCAAATTTCAAACCAACAAAAGAAATAAAAAAAAAATAAGAAAAGGAATTTACCTCTCAACCGAAGGGAATCCCAACCAAAAAACAAAATTACGATCACAAAAAAAAATTTCAATACCAAAGGAAAACTTTTCAAACAAAAACTAATGCAGACAAGATTAGAAGGGAAGCAATAAACTGGGAAAATATTTTTACAGTCAAAGGTTCTGATAAAGGCCTCATTTCCAAAATATATAGAGAATTAACTCTAATTTATAAAAAATCAAGCCATTCTCCAATTGAAAAATGGTCAAAGGATATGAACAGACAATTCTCAGATGAAGAAATTGAAACTATTTCTAGTCATATGAAAAGATGCTCCAAGTCATTATTAATCAGAGAAATGCAAATTAAGACAACTCTAAGATACCACTACACACCTGTCAGATTGGCTAAGATGACAGGAAAAAATAATGATGATTGTTGGAGGGGATGCGGGAAAACTGGGACATTGATGCATTGTTGGTGGAGTTGTGAACGAATCCAACCATTTTGGAGAGTAGTTTGGAACTATGCTCAAAAAGTTATCAAACTGTGCATACCCTTTGATCCAGCAGTGTTACTACTGGGATTATATCCCAAAGAGATTATAAAGAAGGGAAAGGGACCTGTATGTGCACGAATGTTTGTGGCAGCCCTTTTTGTAGTGGCTAGAAACTGGAAACTGAATGGATGTCCATCAGTTGGAGAATGGCTGAATAAATTGTGGTATATGAAAATTATGGAATATTACTGTTCTGTAAGAAATGACCAACAGGATGATTTCAGAAAGGCCTGGAGAGACTTACACGAACTGATGCTGAGTGAAATGAGCAGGACCAGGAGATCATTATATACTTCAACAACAATACTAGATGATGACCAGTTCTGATGGATCAGGCCATCCTCAGCAACGAGATCTACCAGATCATTTCTAATGGAGCAGTAATGAACTGAACTAGCTATGCCCAGAAAAAGAACTCTGGGAGATGACTAAAAACCATTACATTGAATTCCCAATCCCTATATTTATGCACACCTGCATTTTTGATTTCCTTCACAAGCTAATTGTACAATAATTCAGAGTCTGATTCTTTTTGTACAGCAAAATAATGTTTTGGTCATGTATACTTATTGTGTATCTAAGTTATATTTTAATATATTTAACATCTACTGGTCATCCTGCCATTTAGGGGAGGGGGTGGGGGGGGTAAGAGGTGAAAAATTGGAACAAGAGGTTTGGCAATTTTTAATGCTGTAAAGTTACCCATGTATATATCCTGTAAATAAAAGGCTATTAAATAAAAAAATAATAATAATAATAAAAAAAAAAAAAAAGTAAAGAGCCATGTCCATCAGAGTTGATCATCACATAATCTTGTTGTTGCAGTGTACAATGTCCTCCTGGTTCTGCTCACTTCACTCAGCATCAGTTCATGTAAGTCTCTCCAGACTTCTCTGAAATCATGCTGCTCATCATTTCTTATGGAATAATAACAATTCCATTCTATTCATATATCACAACTTATGTAGTTATTCTCCAACTGATAGGCATCCTCTCAGTTTCCAGTTTATTACCATTATTAAAAAATGCTACAGTTTTGCCCTTGTGGGTCCTTTCCCCCCTTTTTTTTTATCATCTCTTTGGAATATAGACCCAGTGAAAACACTAATGGATCAAAGTGTATGTACATCTTCACAGGTCTTTGAGCATAGTTCCAAATTACTCTCCAGAATGTTTGGATTCTATTTTTAAGAAGTTGTTCTCTTTTTTTCTTTTTTGCCAATTCTATTTTTTAAGGAGTTGTTTCCTTTTTTTATGTAGCCAATAGAAATTTCCCCATTTTTCTTCTAACTCTCTTTTAAGGTCCTTTTTGAACTCTTCCAAGAAAGCCTTTTGAGCTGGAGATCAGTTCATATCCCTCTTTGAGGCTTCAGTTGAAGGCACTTTGCCCTTGCTGTCCTCTTCTGGATTTGTATTGTGATCTTCCCTGTCTTCTATAGTAGCTTTCTATAGTCAGAACTCTTTTTGCTTTTCTTTGCTCCTTTTATTTTTTTTTAATTTAATAGCCTTTTATTTACAGGTTATATGCACGGATAACTTTACAGCGTTAACAATTGCCAAACCTCTTGTTCCAATTTCTTTGCTCCTTTTTAAACATTGAGGTTTGCTCTTAGGACACTGTGGAAATTATTCCAAGCTTCCTCTATAGGGTGACAGGAGCTTCTCATTGCCTGCTCTGGAGCTAGTGCTGCTGCAGTTTCCTCCCTGTACCGGGTGGAGAGGAAAAAAAAAAACATAAATGTCTTTGAGGACTAGGAAACTATGGTTTTGAATGACTTCAGACTTTTTAAAGTGCTTTGAAATTCGTTTCACTATTGTGGGAGATAGGTTAATGGGGAAACAGTATAAACAAGTCTTAATATTATATGTGTGTATATATATATATATATATATGACAAAGACAATCTTTTTTTCAAAATATAGTTATAAAATAATGATTGTTTTTATTATTTAAAGTTATTTTTATTGTTATTGTTCATACTTTTTCAAAGAGAACCAATAACATTCTTGGATAATATTTTGATTTATGCACAAAATCATCAGCTTCATTTTCATTTCAACCTGTTGTTGGTGTTTGTCCTTTGTTCTGGAAGAGGACCATGACATCATGCATGTAATATTTAACATTCAAGTGAATTAAATTTAAATGAGGGAGGGCTGTATCATTGAAGTCTATTGGCAAGACAAAAGTGAGGATGATTGGTGATGACCCAGTGTAATGGGCGAGGCTTGGGTTGACGCACTGAGGTCCCAAGCACATGAGGCTAAATAGTAATTGGACTATACTCTATTAATACATATGCTTGGAGAAAGAATGGCCCCCGCCTACTCTCTGTGCAAGTCCTGATGTGTTGTATAGGAAATGACGATTTTGGTGGGTGGAAGCAGAGGGCAGGAAGGGAAGGAGAGAGATTCGGCTGGCTGGGTTCTGTTTTGGTGGCTGCTGGTCTCGTGCTTCTGGTCTGGCTAGCTTCTTGACTCAGCTGCACACATTGCTATTGTCTATTCCCTTCTACCTCCAATCTTTCTTCATCTCTACTGAGAATAAAGATTGAAGATTTTCCCCTAATCTGAAATCCTGACTCCGGCTGATTTTAAAATACTTGGTCATCACAACCCAGGATTCAATGGATGATCTTAGTGTCTGACCAAGTTCTAAGTACGCCACAGTGACTGCTTCAGTCACCTTCACAGCCATTGAAACAAATTGTTCTCATGTGCCTGTTTATCAGGGGGAGTCTTCACGGGCTTGTGATAGACATCAATCTAAATTACAGATTGATTTGAGGTCCATCAACATATATAGTACACAGCAAAGTACATCACATTCTAGACTTGGCTTTAAACTTAACCTTCTTCACTTAGGATCTGACCTTAGGCAAGTCAAGATAACCTCTCCCAGGCACATTATTCTTCTCTATTAAAAGTGAAGCTGGAAAGTCTTGGATGTTCTCTCAAGCACTTCTAGATCTAACCTTTCTCTACCTTTCAAATTTATGGCTACAAAATTCTTAGTAGTGCTCATTCAAAAGGAATATGATTATAGAAATGATAAGAGTTCAACATCTGATCTTAAGTTTACAGTTAAGCTCACAGTTTCCCTTTGGAATAATATTGTTGGCCATTGACACTTCAGATGAAGAATTATCTCTTGTTTTCCTCTTCATCCTTAGACTGATATAGATATCATATGCAGATAAAATCCTCTGGATGCTTAAGAATGAGGTAAATACAGTATGATGAAATGTGATTGATCAAAAAATTAGCAATTGAAAAAACTGAAAGTCATAGGTAAAAAATTGAGTCCCAAAGCCCAAGTGAAGACAAGATTATAACTATATCATTGTAGAATTCTGAACTGCTGTTGTTGGTGTTTGTCCTTTGTTCTGGAAGAGGACCATGACATCAGGCAGGTAATATTTAACATTCAAGTGAATTAAATTTAAGTGAGGGAGGGCTGTGCAAGGTCACCTGCTTCATTTTCTCCTCCAAAGCCATCTGGGTCCAATGGCCAAATATAGATCAGGATGACTAGAGATGACTCTGGATGCAGGGGGAGACCTGGCTTTTTAACCTAAGATTTTTCAATAGGTGTCAGTTGGACTAAGGCCACATCCATTCAAAGATTAAGGATAGAAATCAACTGAGGCAAATAATCTCCTTTTTTATTTTTGAGTAGATCACTCATCTCCTATATCATTGAAAAAAGCAGCTATCTGAACAAATTGATGTGCATTGTAGGACACATTGATCATGAGCACATCCATCACATTTCTGGGATGGTTTCCTCCTGGGGTCACACCTGTCTGAGCATAGCTTAATGTTCAATCACCTTGTTTCTGTTCTGTTGGACTCAGAACATAGCTGACGGTGATCACAGGGCCCTGCCATACTGGAGGAAGAAGGGTGCTCCTTTAAGTATAGATGGCAAAAAACTGAGTCAAGGGTTTGACTCCCTAGCCTTGGGGACCTCATGTCCTTCGTTGGCAGTGGTCGGTCTACTAGATACCTGTGCTCAAGGCACCTGGATTGCTTTGTTAATAACTCATTTTCATTTCCTCATCCTTTGTCTTTTTTCTTACTAGATTATATTTATTCATCTCATAATAATAAATTAAAATGTACTTTCAAATGTTTTGTAGAATCTCAGATTTGGCAGAGACTTTAAAGTTCACCTAGTCCAATCATTATCTGACCAAAAACATCTTGGTCTTAGCAATATTTAGTCTTTTTGTGTTGAAAGTGAGAGTGAATCCAAAGACCTTGAGGCAGACCATTTTGCTTTCAGATGCTTTTAGTAATTAGGAAGATTTTTTTATACAAAACTTTGATTCTGGTTTTCTACTTCCATTAACATTTCCAATATAGATATAAGTAGAATGCAGTTAATTTTCCACATGATAGCTCTTCAAATATTTGAAGACAGCTCTCATCATTCCCCTTAATATTCTCTGTAATTCCTTCAAGAGGCTACGATGTTACAATGTCTTATTGTCTTTGTGACATCCCCAAGATGTTCAGTGTCTTTCCTAATATATAGTTCCCAGAACTGAAAAAAAAGTATCCTAGCTGTAATATGACTAATGGCATAGTGAACAGAGTTTAAGGGCCGGTGTCAAGAAGACTTATCTTCATGAACCAAAATCTGGTCTCAGATACCTATGAGTTGTATGACTGGGCAATTCCCTTACCCCTCTCTGCCTCAGTTCCTCATCTTTAAAATGATTTGGAGAAGGAAATGGCAAATCACTTCACTGTCCAAAACCCAAATAACATCACAGAATTGAGAAATAAATCAACATCAACACAATCTACTGTAAAATACCTCCCTCTTTCTGCATCTCTCAATGAAGAACTCCTGATGTCATATCAGGAAACCATACATGTTTATACTCCCTCAAATATCTTACCCTCTCAGTTTTTCAATATATTCAATTCCTATATACTCTGCTATTCCATCTCACATAGAAGAATTGTCTGAATATACAAAAATATTATATGTCCATGACCAAGAACTCTGAAATTCCATTATTCAAAGATAATCTCCTATAATTCTATATCTCTCTCTCTTTTACCCCTCCTACAAACTACTCTTACATTTTCAGTGTTACTTGAAATCCTTGACCCCATTCGTACTTTTCTAAGTCATGATTTTTGTTCTTTCTCTATCCCTATCCTTATTATGCCAGTTAGGCTATATTCTATGCTATATTCTAGAATCTTTTGCTTTCTTGTCGTAGTGATGTTTATACCTTATCAAAGTCCAGTCCTAAAGTATTTTCGCCATCTGCCTTCTGTCCTCCTACAAGCCCCTTGTTGAACAGAGTTAAGAATAGGTTCACTATAAATTTATGTAATCTAATCTTAGCTGAGCCCTCTCTACATTAAGGCAATTCTTGTCATCCTCCCTAATTGACTTTCGGTCCTATTCTCCATAATGATTATTTTAAATCTCTTATTTTGAAGCCTTCCACAATAGCTCCTCCTCTAAGAGAGGGTATCTTTGCTTAGGGGTGAATCAACCTGACAGTCAAGATTACTGGGTTGTGCAAGCAAGGGAATGTTTCATCCATTATCAATACCCAGAAGTGAATTTGGAAGGAGAAATTTTTTTTTTAGCAATCACTTTAAATTTGCATCTGCCTTCTCCAGAGACTGAGACAGAGTATGTTCCCTTTTTTTACTGAGTTGGTATGTGTTTATTCCTGCTGAGCCTTGTCATTAAATATCTCTTTTGTACAAGCTCATTTTTCAGACCCAATTTCAGGTTTTTGGCCAAAGATACTGAGATGGTTTGCCATTTTCTTCTCTAGATCAGATTGAAGACAGGAAAAGGAAACTGAGGTAAACAAGATAAAGTGACTTGCGAAGAGTCACACAGCTAGGAAGTATTTCATATAAGATTTGGATTCAGGTCTTCTTAACTCTCCAGGCCTGTGTTCTATTCACTGCACCATGGAGTGTCTGCCTTTTTTTTTTCTTTTTACAAGTTAATTAGTATTAAATAGTTAAATCACATTGGAGACATTAACATATAATTGATATAGAAGGAACATACTGTATAAGGGATCAAAAATAACAATATCAGGGTTTCTGGCGCCATGATAGTAAAGTGAGGAAGGAACCTCTAAATTCCTCCTAAATTCCTTTTCGAATAACTAGAAAATCACCTCATAATTGGTCTTGGAGCAGAAAAGCAGTTTACCAAACCAGGTCTGTCCCACTGTGGTGGGAAAGGAGCAAGAAAAGCAGCAGCTGCTGCTATTTTCACACCTGGGGAATCTGAAGGCTCCAAGCCTGGAGTAATAATCCACCAGTGAAACTCCATCTTCTTGTAAGGAAGTAGCTCCATAGGCAACTGAGCAATCAGTACATAGTGCAAGTTCCTCCCCTCAACCCAGCAATCTCATCCCCAGCACAAATCTTCAGTGAATCCTTAAAACCCATTGCTGAGTAGCAGTGAAACTGCTCCTCAAGGGTGGCCAATATCAAGACCCTGCACCTAATGCCTTTCAGTAGAGAGATCCCTTTTCTATAGGTAACCAGTAACAAAATTCCTCCTTTAGGGCCAGCTACCAGAAAGATTCTGCTACCATAGCAACTGAGCGGCAAGCTTCCATTTGGAAGAGGCTGATAGCTAAATCTCACACCCAACGGGGAGGTCTCACACCCAAATACAAGGCAGAATGGAAGCCTATCCTCCTGAAAAATCAAGCAATCAAGTCCTGAATTTTAATGGATAAGACCCAGAGCCCAGGAACAGAACTGAACACTCACATGAAAACATCAAATCACAAAAAGGCAGAAAAAATTCTCAAAAACCAAACCAACAAAAAAGAGAGCTTGACTAAGGGAAGCTCCTATGGTGATAGCAATAATCAAGGCATAAACTTAGAAGAGGACAATAGTGTCAACATTACTACATGTGAAAGCAAAATATATATATATATATATATATATATATATATATATTGGTCTCAGGACCAAAAAGAATTCCTGAAAGAGCTTAAAAAGGATTTTGAAAAGCAAATTAGAGAAGTAGAAGAAAAATTGGAAAAAGAAATGAGAAATGGAAAGAGAAACATGAAAAAGATCCAAAAAGATACAGAGACATTTGCTGAAGAAAATAACTCCTTAAAATAGAATTGGCCAAATAGAAAAAAAAATATAAAAGTTCATTGAAAAAATAATTCCTTAAAAATTAGAATTAAACATGTGGAATCTAATGATTCTATAAGGCATCAAGATAAAATAAAACAAAATGTAAAAAAAAAGGTTTTAAAAATAGAATGTGAAATTTTTCATTGGAAAACCAACTGCCCTAGAAAATAGATTTACAAGCAATATTATGAGAATTATTAGATTACATAAAAGTCATATTTTTAAAAAAAAAAGCTTGAAAAACATCTTTCAAAAAATTGTGAAAGAAAACGGCCCTGCCATATTAGAATAAGGGGGCAAACCAGAAATTTTAGATTCACTGATCACCATTAGAAGAGAGCCCAAAATCAAAACCCCCAGGAACTTCATAGCTGAATTCCATACTTCACAGATCAAGGAGAGTATATTGCAAAAAGCCAAAAGAAACTAATTCTGATATCATGGAGCTACAGCTATGGTTGCATAGCATTTGTCAGCTTCCACATTA
Source organism: Sarcophilus harrisii (assembly GCF_902635505.1). NCBI lineage: Eukaryota > Metazoa > Chordata > Mammalia > Dasyuromorphia > Dasyuridae > Sarcophilus > Sarcophilus harrisii. Next base: position 122,832,200 of record NC_045427.1, on the reverse strand, counting down.
AACAACTGGAGGACTTGAAATATGATGTACCAGAAGGCAAAGGAATTATGTTTACAAAAAAGAATCACCTTGCCAGCAAAAAGAAGTTTGATCTTTCAGGAAAAAAAAATGGATATTTAACAAAATAGAGAACTTTCACATACTATATGAGGACAATTTTAAAATACTCTTCACATATAAATTCAGATCTTAACAACTGAAAAAAATTAATTGCTCATGGGTACATTTATCCAATATAATAAAAATGATACTTTATTTAGTGCCATATCAGTTAAACTATCAAATAATATTTTATAGAGATAGGAAAAAAGGAAACAAAATTTATCTGTCAGAGCAAAAGCTCAAAGATATCAAGGATATCAATGAAAGAACATGTACAAGAAGGGCCATAACAGATCTCAAATTGTTTTATGAAGAACTAATTATTACTGTCTAAGAAATTGAATGGTGGATCAATGGAATAGATTAGGTACAAATCACACTATAGTTAATAATCATAGTAATCTAGTGTATGACAAACCCAAAGATTCAAGTTTGGGGAATAAAAATTCATTTGACAAAGCCTAATATGAAGACTGAAAGTATGGCTAAAACTAGGTATAATGTCTCACTATATATAGTTACACGCAAATTTTGTATATATGTTTATATATATTTATATACATATATTGTAAAAATGGGCACATGATTTACATTAAGGGGTGATATCACAAAACAATTAAGAGAGTATGGAGTAATTTATCTATCAGATTTATAGATAAGAGAAGAATTTAGGACCAAAGAAAATATAATCTTAAAAATGTAAAATAGATAATTCTCATAATATAAAATAAAAAAGTTTTTTGTACCACAAAACCACAACCACCAAAATTATTAGAAAATCAGAAAACTGAGCTAATTTTTTTTGCATATCTGATTATGGCCTCCTTTTTCAAATATATAGAGAATTGAGTGAAATTTATAAAAACAAGTCATTCCCAAAGTGATGAATGGTCAAAGGATATGAACAGGAAGATTTCACACAATGAAATCAAAACTATCTATTGTTATATGAAAAATTGGTCTAAATCACCATTTATCAAAGAAATTAAAATTAAAACAATTCTGAGGTACCATTTAATACCTATCAATGAAGCTAATATGACAAAAAAAGGAAAATGTTGGATATTTTAGGGGATCTGATAAAATCGGGCCATTGATGCACTGTTAGTGAAATTATAAGCTTATGTAAGAATTCTGAAGAGCAATTTGGAATTATAACCAAAGGGCTATAATACTGTGCATACTCTTTTATGTAGCAACACCATTGTTAGGTTTGTATCCCAAAGATATACAAAAAAGGAAAAATGAACCTATCAGTACAGAAGTACTCACCTATCCTACACTTGGAAGTTTACCTAAAAAAAAAAAAAAAGCAAAACCTGTAAGTCCTTATCTTTATCTGCATTAAATGTCATTTTTTAAAATGTGTTCTACTATTCTAGTCTGTCAAAATACTTTTCAGTCCTAAATCATTCAATATGTTAATTTCTAATCATTTGCAAATTTGACAAAGCCTGTCTTTGATGACTTCATGAAAAATGCTGAAAAAAAATCAACAGTATCTAAGGGCAACTGTTTAGATTTCTCTGCTAGAAATTTTTGTTCAAGCTGACATTGAATATTATTTGTGTATAGCTTTTTTATTCATTTTTGCTTTTAAAATTTTACATCCAGTTGTTTTTTTCTAAATACAATCAAGTCATCTAGATTAGTGATGTTAAATTCAAATACAAAAGGTCACTAAAATTTACCCTCAAATTGCATATTAACTTAGAAAACCACATATTTGCATTACTTGAATTCTATTGTTTGTAATTCATTTTATGTAATATTTCATAATTACATTAAATCTATTTTGGGCAGCACTTGGGAGTTGGGGTTAGTAGGCTTCATATTTGACACATCTGAACTGTGTTATTTCACTCTGTTGTGTCCATAAAGAAGCATATGAGAATGAATTTTTTATGTGTGTATGGTAATTTCACCTATGGACTTTTCCCGGACCTACCACCTGAGTTTTATTTAATTAATTTAATTAATTAATTAATGAGATTAGCGTATCATGATCTCTTCTTGGTGGAGCCAAACAGACTTCTAATGATTTACACTACATGTCTTTGTTCATAATATGTTAATTTTAAAAAAATATTTTTCTCCAATTAAATGTTCAAACATTTTTAACATTTTAAAAGTTTTGAATTGCAAAGTCTATTCTTCCTTCCTCTATTAACCCCTCTTTGAGTCAGTAAGTAATCTGATGAAGATTATATTTATGCATTAATGTAAAACATTTCCATACTGGTCATGTTTTACCAGAAGACTCGAATAAAAGACAGAAAGAAAGAAAGGAAAAAACAAAGAAAGAGAAAAACAGCATGCTTTACTCTATCTTTCACACAATGTAATTTCTTTCTCTGCAGGTGGAGAATATATTTCATCATTAGTCCTTTGGGATTCTCTTGGATGACTGAATTGATGAAAATAGCTGTCAGTCAAAAATTTTCATCAGACAATAATGCTGTTACTGTGTATAATATTTTAATCAATGTTCTTCTGCTCACTTCAACAATTCATGTAATTCTTTGTAGGTTTTTCTGATATCATGCTGTCTGTACTTATAGCACAATAATGTTTAATCACAATCTAAATGTCTCTTTACTGATTATCTTTCTTCCAATTTCTTCCAAAAGTTGAATGTATTTTTTTTTCTCATCTGTAAAATGGGGATAATAGTAACACCTATTTAATAGAGTTGTTGTGAAGACAAAAGTATAATAAACTTGTTAAAGCACTCTGCAAACATTAAAACTGTATATAATTGTTGACTATTATTTACATCATTATTATTATTGTTTCAACTTGCTTATTGCTTGTATTGATTGTAGTCACTCATGAAAGTGTGAGTTTTGTAGATCATCTTTATCTTGAATTTAGTTTTCCATGAACCAGTTTACTTTTATTCATCCTTCTTTGTATCTCCCCCTCTCTGAAACCAAGGCTGGCAAATGGAGAGATCTATTTGTTGTGTATGTGTGTGTGTGTGTATATATATTTAAAAATCATACTTGTTCTTCTTAATTTTAGGGAGCCAATATCAATATATTAAAAGTAAATTAGTTGCTTTTTACTTCCATTATTACTTTTAATAAATTTTGGTTTTGTGGTTTCAGGAGAAAAAACATTTATTCCTAGCTCTAAGAAGGCAGTGCTATAAAGTATATAAATTAAATACTTTATATAAAGATATAAAGTGTAGACCACAACTGGGAACAATGGATCCAATGTTTATTCAGTTTTGTGAATGAATGAATTTTTTTTAAAAAAAAGTTTAAGTACTTATGCTAAACATACAAATAGAATAGGGAGAGCAGATTGTGCCTATTAGGAGGTTACTTTCTAATAGGGAGAGATAGTATATAAGGGAGAATTATAGACAGGGTGGAGTATGTTGACTTGGGAAGATATAAGAAGGGTGTACTAACCCTGAACCTCAGAGGAGTAGATTGACATATCATTTCCAATGGCCTTTCCAGAGTTGACATAATTATGATTCAAGGACACAATTACTCAGAAACTTCTTTGGCTCTAATTCAAAATGGTTAAACTCATCTAGCTATCTTTCTTCCTTGAGTGGACATTGCTGGGTTGCTAATGCTAAACTGATGTACTGCATTGAAAAACTTTACAGCTCCCTACATAAAGCTGTCAGAAAAACAGAACCTAGAGAGTTTAAGCTCCTGAAATGTGAACCATATTGATAACCACCACAGTAGCTCGAATACTGATGAAAACCTGCCTCTTAAAAATCCAAGGGAATGGAAATGATGGGAAAAATTCAAGGCTATGCCTATGAGTTGTGCTGTCTCACTCTCCTCCCTCCGTCTTTCCCTCTCCTTCTCTCTCCCCACTTCCTCCCCTCTCTTCTCTCTCTCTCTCTCTCTCTCTCTCTCTCTCTCTCTCTCTCTCTTATTCTGTTCATTTATCTTTTTTTTTTTTATTTTCCCTTTGGCTAATGAAATCCTCTAAGTGCTACAGATACTCTACAAATTTAATGCTTTGGAGCAAAATCTCAGTGGACTTGTTTTACTTATGAATCTAGTAATAGGGTTACTTCTTGAATTTAGTTCAGAGTAACGATCAAAATCGTGTAATATTACAAGCTTGGAAGAAATTTTGTATAGTGCACGAAGCATTTGGAATAACTCAGGTACTGTGTGATGTCTAGAAATTGAGGACATTTAAAGATGTTGTCCTTGGGATTTCTTCCACAAATGGCAACAAAATCAAGAAAATGGATGATGAGCTCATTTCTAATCAACCAATTGAGTATTTACTATGTAAAGGTACAATGTTAAATGTTTTTAGGGACACAAAGAAATGAAAGAAAAAAATATGAAATGGCAAAAAGAGCATGAAACTTGGTGATAAATCATCTGGATTCATCTTCCATGTTTGTTCTTTGTTCCATCATTCACTTTGTCTCAATTTCCTGATTTACACAATTAGGAGGCAGACTCTCTGATATAGGTTTCCTCTAGGTCTAATTATCAGTGATTCTGAACAACACACTGTCCCTAACATAAATCTGGAACCTCCAAAATGATCGAGGCTATTCAAGATTACCAGCATTGACCAACATTTTGATATAGTATTAGATGCTTTCAGTTTCTGAAACTTGGAAAGAATTAAAAGTAGTAAGTCCAAGTGCCTGGTTGAGTTGTTGCTTTGTTTGCAATCTATTATTCAGTTTCACAGTGTTATTAGGGCATCTTATAAAATTTACCTTCTTCAACTGGTCTATATTTCCACTGTTTCCCATTTCTACATTCATTATTATATTTCAGGAAAATAAGAAATATGGGTCCTTCCAGCTCCTTTCTTTATTTCCTCTCTTTGTGCTATTAACTATTTTTTGTACTGTAGGACTCTCTATAATGTGACCAGTTCTCATTTCTAGCCTTCTTATTTCAACTTCATTTTTGTTTAGATCAGAAACCAGGCTCTGGAGGTCTTAATCTTTTTATTCTTTGAACGAGCAAAGTGGGAACCCTATTTCCTGATTGGTGAGAGCTTCTCATATCCTGCTATTAAAAGCAAGTTGAAGGAATCTTTTACTCTACTCATTATCAGTTATCATACCACCATTTGGTGATCACCAAGATCATACTTTTTTTTTACTTTCTGCCTCCTGAAAGTGTCTAGTGCTGACATCATGGTTAAATCAATACTTTCATTGGGGCTAGAAATGTTATACTAATCCAGTGCCCCATAGTTCCAATCAGCATCTCTGCAACTTTCTCCCCCAAAATTACCCTCTACTACTCACTGATATGCATTATCTTCCCCAGTAAAAAAAAAAAAAAAAAAAAAAAAGCTCCTTGGGAGCAAGGGCTATTTTCACTTCTGTATTTGTATCTCCAGCACTCATTAAATACTTAACAAATATTAAATACTTAATAAACTCATTTGTATAGCCATTCCTATGTTTGGAAGTAGTTTTATCTCTCACTATGCTAGATGTTGGGGGAAGGGCAGTGTTCTTCTGGTCTAAGCATTCAATCTTTTCACTTTATTCTGCTGCCTCTCTTGAGTCTAAATAAATTTCTTTTAAAATTTTTCTTTATCTTATTTTTAATTAATGGAATAAAACAAGCATTTCTATAATATAGTATAATTTTAAAAAGATGATTGCACATGAAACTGCAAATCTATTATGCATAACTTGATATTCCTTCAAAATATATAATTAAGTTGTCATGTAAATTTTTCTCCTTTTTTATTTCACTGCACTCCCACCCTCTACAGATGGCTAACATTAGACACAAATATCTCACATACACATGTATAATCTACATCTACATCTACATCTACATATGTAAAACCATTCTATACATACCTTTATTTGTCAGTTCTTTCTCTGGATGCTATAGTGTCTTTCTTCATATCCTAATATTAAAAATCCAGGTCATTCAATCTGACTTTGTAGTTGAAAGTTTCAGAGTACTTACAATCATGGAAAATCTCTTAAGAATTGGAAACTAGTTTCTAAAGAAATTGGGCATTTTGGACTTCTGATGAAGCTATGGTTGTTTCTCTTGATTGATTGTGTTCAGATACTTAATTAGATTAAATTCTGTTTTATCTTTCCTGGCCATAGAAAGTTTGAAAATTTTGGAAAGTGACCAATTGAATTATTTTCCTTTCTGCAAAAGAGCAGAAGAGAAGTTTACCAGAAAACTATCTGTTCATTTTTCCCCTTGTTATTGATCTTCAAACACAAAATGTGAAGGAGACACTTATCTTAGGTAGTTGCCTATATTCTTTGTTTACTTCCCGTTTCTGATATATGAAATGGGTAGAAATTTAAAGAAAACATAGGAACAACTGTCATGTCCTGGGCCTTGTTCCATTAGTCATTATCCTCCTTTAATTATACATCTATGTATTCTTTCTCCATTTCCTTTCCCCATACATAGGTCTCCCATATTTTATAAGAAACCTACTTTGATCTTGCTACTTTACATAGCAAAAAAAGTATAGCTCCATGTAACCCTGCCATTTACTGAAAAATTTCTCAAATGTATATTCTGTACTTTCTATCTCAATTTTTTCACCACTTTCCTCAACCTCTCTTGAACCTCAAGGCTCTACTACTATTAGAGTGCATAAAATTTTAAGGTAAAAATTATAATTATGAAAGAATATAATAATAATAATAACTGTATTTTATAATATTTTAACCAAGCTTTTTATGTGTTACCTCATTTCATTTTCAAAACAATCCCAGGAGTTAGGTGCTATTATTATTATAACAATTTTTACCTTAGCAGTTTTATGTACTCCAGTCTTATCTATATTCAGGACACTTGCATATCTGTATATCTAGTCTCCAATTTCTAATAAAATATATTCAATTGAATGTCTACAACTGAATATTGTGTTGATACCCACTAATCAAGAAGTCTCCCAGATCTTGCCCTTTATTTTAAGTTTCGTATATGTATTGATGGCACTTCCATCCTTCTACTTGCTTAGTTTCAAAACCTCAGTTATACATCCTAAAATAGGATCACAGATACAGAGCTTGAAGAAATATTCAGGATTATCCAAAGTTTTCCCCTATCCCTTGTCCTTACATCCTATCAGTTGCCAACTTCTATTGATTCTTTTTTCTAAATTCTTCATTCTTTCACTTCTTTGTACTCTAATAAATACTACTATAGAACAGTCCTTTATCATATTTTGCTTACCCTAATTTTTCTTTCTGCTTCCAGTCTTTCTTCTCTCCAAAGCAATTTCTACAAAGCTGCCAATTTAGTCTTCTTAATGACCAGGTCCCAACACATCACTTCTCTACTCAAAAATTTTCAGATGTCCTTTGCTGCTTGTGAAATAAAACAGAAACTTCTTACAAAAGTATTCAATGTCTTCTATGATCTGATCCCAATGTCCTTTTCCATCTCATTTTATAGTATTCCTGTTCTCATCCTCCATGTGTCAGACAAATTAGACAACAAGAATTGTTTCATTGTTTTGTTCTCCCCTTCCCTGACATTATGTCTTATGTAGACATTGCCCAGTCTAGAATGGATTCTTTATTCTGCATGAAATAAACCTTTTGACATTCCCCTCATTACAAGACTGAGATAATACTACATCTTCTGCATATCCTCCTTTCTAGACATTCTCTCTCCTGCTCTGAATTTCTCAGGGCACTTTCTTTGCTCTCTTCTGTGCACCCAATCATTTTCCCCTCTGTATTGTAGTTATATGTGTACATGTCTCAAATGTCAGAGTATGTAGGCTCCAATATCAATGTGAGATTGTAAGGTATAAGTCTAGAAATTATGCCATTTTTCATCTTTGTGACCAGGAACTTCCCATACTGAAATAGATATATGTAGATATGCAATATATATGTATGTATATATTTATATATTCCTTTTTCCAGTGTGATCTCTTGCATTTTTTCATTGTTATATAGAAATGATTTTGATTTTTATAGGTTGAAACTTTTCTGAAATTACAAATTATCTTATTTAGTTTCTCTGCTGATTCCTTAGGATTTTCTAAATAACCCATTATTTCATTCATCAACAAAAAGGAATAGTTTTAATTCTTCTTGTCCTATCTTTACACTTTTAATTTCCTTTTCTTGTATTATTTTTATTGCTTAGTATTTCTGGAACTATAGCAAATAATAACAGGGAGAATCAGTGTTCACACTTTACTTTTCTATTTATTGAAGAATCTTCCAGTGTATCCCCAGGCTCTTAATAAATGCTTCTTGGGTTAGGTAAAATTAATGATTTTCTTCTAACGTTCTTTCAGATTTTAAAACTTATGATCTTGAGAACTTTTTGTCCATCTGCAAATGTGGGAAATTCTAAAAGGCTGATTACTCTGTTTTATGTGATAGATCAAAATTGAATAAAACCCCAAAAGTCAACCAAATCAATGCCTATAATGCTAGACCCCTATACTTTTCACATATACTCAAACACTACCAAATAATGCAAAATATATTGGTTATACAAATGCCACCTGTTCAAGACATTTGTTATAATGGTATTGAATTTCTGCTATTTCTTCAGAGGGAAGAAAATTATATCTTAACCGATCAGTACCTAGCCTTGATGGGAAAGTATGCTTCTGTGTGTGTGTGTGTGTGTGTATGTATATGTATATGTGTGTCTATGTACATATATATATATATATGTGTATGTATATGTGTATATACATACACATATATATTTATGAATATAACTATAAATAAAATATAAATATCCATACACATACATAGCTACTTTGTTTATACATACAATAGAATATATGTTTATAGATCTATAAATCTATCTGTACACACCAAATACATAATTACATGTATACAATACACACAGATATTGGATTCTATTGGCTTGCCCAAAAACTACACTTACAAAAATAATGGCCTGTTTCAATGAAGATGAAAATGATTCATTTGAATAATATTTTACAATTTCTCTTTCAAAGAATGTAAAAATGCCTGTAGTAGATCATAAAGAGCAAATAAATGCTATGAAGAGCTTGACAAGGTTTTCTAAATTAAGTCAACATAAGTATATATGTATATATATATATATGTGTGTGTAGGCTTCAAAACAAGAGGAAAAATGATTATAGATCAAGAAATAAAAAAAAAAAAAGTTGTATAGAGTAGTTAAATACGTATTAAGAGGATATCAAAGGTCCTGGTGTTTAAATATCATTCATAATAACTATTTACACAATGTATCTTAGTTATGGTACTTCCATTTGTTTTCAGTTTGGGTCTTCACTTAAACTCTGTGAAGTAGGTAAAATATTATTATTATTCCTATTTTGCAAATAGGGAAACTGAGGTATAGAGAGAAGCTGCAAGGGACGTAGGAGGTGAATCAGTTCAGCTTCTTCATTTTAAAGATAAAGTAGCTGAGATCCAGATAGAGTACAGTTAAAGCTTTATCCATTATACTGATCTGAGAATAAAAAAGAAGTAGAAGAAGAGAAAGAAGAGAAAACAGAGAAACAAGAATAAAAAATAGAAAGTAGAAGGATATACAATGTTAGATATGAGATCTTGGACAAATCATTTAAACTCTCCCAAACTTAGTTTCTTTATCTATAAAATGGGGATGATAATAATAGCACCTACCTCAGGATTTCTGTAAAAGTCAGAGATTGCTTTTGAAAAGCAATTTTTAGATCTTTAAACTATTATAGCATGGCAGCATTCAATGTTGTTTCAATGCAAAACCTAGACCTTATACACTGCTGATATAAGCTTCAAGAGCCCATGTTCATCTCCATGCCATAAAATGCATTGTAGTATAACCGTGTGGAAAAAGAGGAACTTTAATAACAATCAATATAAAGTCTGATATTGCGTCAATTATAGTCAGTTCAAGAAATGAAAATCCATGGTTATAACCATACTGGATCAGACTATGATCCATTAAACTATGAGACTCTTGAGAGTGTGGATTGTTTTTTGTTTTTGTTTCTGTTTCTGTTTTTTGCAATTTTTGTCCATCCAAGTCTTAGGGAAGTGCCTGGAACAGTGTAGGTGCCTGATTATAGAAATTTGTCTTGAAAAGGGTCCTTGAGAAAATTAGATCTAGTTGTAAATGGATTGCTTGATATTAGTTACTCGCCATTGTGAAATAGAATTTTTTTAAAGAATTATATCTAGGAGTGTATTTTTAGAAGCTTAGTGCATTGAGCAGCTAGATGCTACAGTGGATAGAATACTAGGCTTGGAAGCAGTCAAAATCATCTTCCTGAATTCAAATCTAGCCTCAGACAGGTAAAAGCGGTGTGACCTTGAGCAAGTCACTTAACTCTGATTTTTCTCATTTTTAAAATGAGCTACAGAAGGAAATAGCAAACTAGTTCAGCATTCTTGCCATAAAAACCCCAAATAGAGTCAAGTAGAGTTGGAAACAAGTGAAAATTTATTAACAATGTTCTGAGCAGAAATATCAGACATAGGACCTGTGATTTCACAAAGATCCTTAGTGCAGTAAGAACCAGATTAATATGTAATTGGGAAGTAACAAAATTAAAATAAAAAACACAATAAAACATAAATAACATTACATTTTAAAATTAAGAATGTATCCTACAGACATCCTTATGCATGGATTAGTGGTCCCCATTTGTATTTGAGTTTGACAGCAATATAAATTGCTGTCAAAATGTAATCCCATGGTCTTATGTTCTGTTCATGTAACATCTAGCTCATAGTGTCCAATTATGTATATTATACTTTAGGACAGTAATAAACTACAACAAAATTACTACAAAACTGCAATCTCTGACAAATAAGGATGACTAGTAGAAAAATGGAGAATTTTTTTTAAACTGAAGAGGAGAAGAAATGATCATTGTTCATAAACATTTGAATTATTCAAATGTGGAAGGGGCAAACCCCTTCTTAGAACCAAAAGATATTATACCATGGAAATCAAAGTTCAATTCAATAAAGGCAAAAAACATCTTATCACTTATCTTGCATGAAAGTGGGGTGAGATTCCTTAGAAAGTCATGTATTTACTGTCACACAGAATACTGGATGAGTATAGAATCAAAGAATGTCAGCGCTATAAAGGACTCAATTTTTATTTTTTTCAAAATACATGAAAAGATCATTTTCAACATTTACCCTTACAAAGCTTTGCGTTCCAAATTTTTCCTTCCTTCCCATGTCTCCCCTCCCCTAGACAGCAATTATTCCAATATAGGTAAAACATGTCCAATTCTTCTAAATGTATTTCCACATTTATGATAATACACAAGAAAAATTGAATCAAAAGGGAAAAATGAAATAGAAAAAAACAAGAAAACAAGAACAAAAGATGAAAATATTATGTTGTGACTCATATTGAGTTCCTGCAGTCTTCTCTGTGAATGCAGATGGTTTTCACCATCAAAAGTCTATTAGAATTGTCCTGAATCACCTCATTTCAATACCTTCATTTTACAGATAAGAGAACTGAAACAGAAAGAGATGAAGAGACTTGGCTGAAGTCACATAGCTAATAAGTAATAACTGTCACTGAAGCCAGCCAGTACTTTTCCAAGGCTAATATTTTCTTTATTTTGGGGAAGGTCATTTTGTTCTTTTGATGTATTTTGTGTTTCTCTTCCATACTTTTAGAGATCACTCTTACTTTCTGGGACCTCTCTTGTAGCAAGTAAAATACTTAAGAAAAATTCATAATGCAATGACCTCAGCTGAAAGTTCACACAATATTTCCCGTGTGATCCTGCCATTTCTCTACTGAAAAAATTAACAGAAACTTATTTCCTCTCATACTCTACTCCACTGAAAAAAGGAAAGAAAAATTATTTTAATAAATATGTATAGGCAAAAAAACCAAATTATACCAATAACTATAGAACAAATACTGCCATATCTCATTCCATATCCTTAATTCATTACTTCCATCGAACAGATAACATATTTTATTATTGGTCCTTTTGAATCACATTGGGGATGTTGTGAAAAGATCTATGTTTTAAGTGCAATGGGGTTAGAAAATAGCTAGTGCTGGACAGGATTTTAAAAGTCATCTCTTCCCACTCCAGTATTTTATAGATGAGGAAACTTGAGGTTCAGAGAGATTAATTGACTTGCCTAAGTTTATATATTGAATGAAAGAGCTATAATTCATACTTTCCAAAGCTTTACAATGCTAATTTCAATTCAATTTAATTCCAATTGGAATTCAATACAATTTATTTTATTTTATTTTTTGCTTCATTTTTTTTTTTTTTTGAAACAAGAATTATGGGGAGTTATTCTTTATGTCTCGTCAACTATTGTGTTTGGGTCAAATTCACTTTCTTCATTACTTTAACTGGGTTCATATCCAAAACTAGAAATCAATATAAAACTGTGAATAGACTGAGAACATGCTTATTCTTCAATAATAATCCTGCTGCTGGAGCGCAAAAGACTTCTGAAGACAATAAAAGCATTTTTTTTAAAAAATATATAAAAAACAACCCCCCCTAAAAAAAGAAACAGACAAAACAAACAAAATTTAAGTTTTCATTTACTGGTATTGCAGGCAGGAGAAAATAACACACATATTGATTGACCTCTCTTTTATATAGTGTGGATTCAAACCTTTTGGATTTCATTGCTTCGTTCCTGACATAATGTAAATAAGTGCAAGAACATTTTTTTTTTTGCTTCTGAAATTTTCAAAGGGGAACATTCCTGAGAAATGAGAGAAACCCATGTTAATAATAATGATTCTAATAAAATTGCATATTTTTTTTAGAAAAAAAGAAAATTTAAAAAGGGAAATCAAATGTCTCCACTTTCTTTTCTCCACTTTCCACTAGCATTATGGTAATAACTTGCATTTTTATAGTCCTGGTTTACACAGTATGCTCAAATAGCTCCATTTGTTTTTGAAATTTAAATGTTTCCCTTTATTTCTAAGTGCCATGATTACTAATTGTAACAACCCTTAAGATTAAATGAATAAATGAATTTTTTTTTGTTTTTTATTCACTAGTTATGCGCAAAGCATTTGGCTGAATACTGGGGAAAGCAAGAGAAAGAAAGATAGTTGCTGTTCCCAAGGAATTTTCATTCTAATGAGAGGAGATAATATTTATGGAAAGATCTTTCTGGAAATGGGATTAATAGACTCTGGTTCTTAGGGAAAAGTAACAAATCAGATTGTAAAGCATCTCCTTTGGTATGATTGCCAAGGTGGTAAGGTGGAAGGGGAAGATATAAATTTCTAACATTGAGATTTTGGTGGTACTGAGGACTTTGGTGATAAAAAAACAAAACAAAAAAAAAAAAAAAAAAAAAAAACCTTCCTGATGATCCTTTAATAATTGTGGCAGCTGAGGAAGTTGGTGATCACCCCAGGGACAGTTACATGTTTGAATTTTAATAAAGTCTGCTCCCTTTGACAACATTGATGGGAAGTTGAATTGGAAGCAGGGCTGTTGATCTAAGATACTGTTATTTTTGGAAGCTTTTCAAACTACTCACTTGCCATTGATAGTTATTCAGAGTTTGAGATTGCTGGAGCTTGGGGTAGAAGAAGCCTGTGAAGCTTTTCCTTAAAACAGGTTGCTTTCCTCTTCCCTTCTTCCCACTTATCATTATTATAAGTCTGTAGTCTAATTCTCTTTCCTCTATATTACATTTAAAAATTATTATTTCTAGATACATTGAGGTGGTGCAGTGTATGGGGTATTGTTACTGAGAATTTCTGAGTTCTAATTTGGCTCACAAGTTAATATGTAATCATGGACAAATCACTTATTCTTTGTCTGCCTCAATTTCCCCCTTTGTAAACAGGGAAAACTATTAGCACTTGTTTCTCAGGGTTGTCATGAGGATAAAATGAAATATTTGTACAGCACTTTTTAAATCTTAATATAAATGTTTTTGTTACTATTATTTTTTATTAAAGATAATTTTGTCCATACTAAATCTTTACATAGCTTATAATGTTGTGTTTGGCTATATTGGCTCTTCCAGATTCTACCCATTGGGCAGTCTTATGTCCAGACTCAGTCTATTAGTGATTGTGTCTGAACTCTGAAAACAAATTAGAGAAATTTAGAGAGCTTCCTCTCCAAAGATACTCCAATAAGTATTTGATATTTTGTGCATGTGCATCTTCTGTATACTATATACTAAAGAATGGAAGAGCAATGATTTGCATTGGTAAAACTGACTATGACACCACCTTACCTAACAAATATGTGTCTGGCCTCTGCTTGAATACCTCCAAGAAGGGTGAACTTATGCCAAAATTCCCAAGGCAGCTAATTCAAATTTGGATAATTCAAAGTGCTCAAATTTTTGGACTGACAGGAAACGTAAATTTATCTCTTTACTGCTGCTTCTATACTTTATGGCTAAAAATAATAATTCTAATCCTGCTTTCACATACCAACCCTTCATATAGATGAAGATAACTATCATATCTCCTCTCCCTCTGTACCATTAGTTCTGGTTTAGTTTTCCACACAATACATCCTGATTTTCTTCAACAGATCCTCAAATGATATTGATGCAAGGTCTTTTCCTATCCTGGCTGCTTTCCCTTTGACACACTCAAGTTTATCAATGACCTTCTTAAATCATTGTGCCTAGAACTAAACAGAATCCCACAAATGAGGTCTGACCAGAGCAGAGAACAGTGGGGCTATCATATTCCTCTATCACTCTCCCAGGACTTTAGATGCTTTATCTATAAAATGGGTGTAGTATCTATTATAGCTCATGGCAGTGTTATAAGGAAAACACTCTGTGTATCCTAAAGCTTTGTGAAGTGTGAATTGTTATGAACATTATCATCACCATATCACCTGCTCAGATCGATTAGCAACTACAACCAGCCTTGGAAGCAACATCCCAGGGTGATGAAAAATATGGACTCAGTCTTTGAGAAGCTTAATCTAAAGAATAAATCTGAAGTAGATTCATCCAGAACATCACAGCAAACATGTCTACTCTTAGCAAAAGTGCCATCAGATGCATTTTACGAGCCCTCTGGCCAGAAACTCAGTTTTATGTCTCATCTAAAAGAAGTAATAAACAATCCTGCCAACAAGTTGCTACAAACCCCTTTAGGAACTTCATATAAACTCTGATTACATGAGCTAGACGAAGCTTACAAAAAAAATTTTCATCATTCCAGGGAAGAACTCTTCCTATTATTAGGAAATAAATTGGTTTTCCAATATAGATTGTAAATACTGGGCATGCTTACCTGTTCTAACTTCTCACTCTCTCAAGTCCCCTTACCTCCCAAGTAGGATTACCAAGGAAGTGCTAATAAAATGTGTATAGGGCGGTTCATGCCCATTTCAATATTATTCTCTTGCTATTCAAGCCAGTGAATAGAAAACAAATTTAAATCATGATAAAAGCTCAGGCAGATGCTATCCATAATGTTAACTACTTGTCATTCCCAGAGATGTATTTTGTCTCCCTTGGGAATGGAATTTCTCATCTCTCCTTACTGTAAAGCAGTAACATTTATTGTCTCTGAGCAAAAGCTACAAGGCGCTCGCTTGGTTGATGTGTTTTCTCAGAATAGAGTTTTACAGTTTATAGTTCCCTTCCTTGGCCACCTGTCTCTGCTTTCAGCCTATGTGACAAGGATGCATTCTGGTTTGGTAACAGTGATGGCTGAGGGGGTAGAGTTAATTGAAATTGTGCAGGCATCTCTTTTCTTTCCTTTTCCTCCCCACCCCCAATTCTACTTTCACTCTGTCTCCTAAATCAAAAATGTTTTGCATTTGATCCAGTGAATGGTCCTAGCTCTACACTTTACTTTCTGTTTTTTGAGAAAGTCACTTTCTTTCTTCATTATGAGTTTCCCCAAATGTAAAATGAAATATTATATAACTAACAAGACCACTTGGATGTCTAATATCCTGGGAATATGTTTTGTTAATAAAAACTATAAGAAGAAGAAGAAGAAGAAGAAGAAGAAGAAGAAGAAGAAGAAGAAGAAGAAGAAGAAGAAGAAGAAGAAGAAGAAGAAGAAGAAGAAAAAGAAAAAGAAGAAGAAGAAGAAGAAAGGAAGGAAGGAAGGAAGGAAGGAAGGAAGGAAGGAAGGAAGGAAGGAAGGAAGGAAGAAAGAAAGAAAGGAAGGAAGGAAGGAAGGAAGGAAGGAAGGAAGAAAGAAAGAAAGAAAGAAAGAAAGAAAAAAGAAAAAAGAAAGCAAAGGGGAAAAAAGTAGACTGAATGAATATGGAATGGTACATAAAGCAGTTGTCTAAGAGATGGCATTTGATTATCATTTTGCCATTAACTGATTAGGTAATTTTGGTAAGATAACTTTGTTAGCTGAGTTTTCTCTCTTTTTAGATAAGAAGGTTGCACCAAATAATATTGGACATCTCTTCTATATCTCATATCCCATGATGTAAGTGTGCTGGAGAAGGGGGACAGACAATAGGGGAAGGAAGAGGATCTATACCTTGGCTCAAAAAAGTATTAAAGAAAAAAAGTTGGAAACAATATGGGTGTTATGGAACAAAGGAGTCTGACATTTATGTAGTCCTTCAAATCTTTCAAAGCCTTTACATTCCTTATTGCATTGGAATGTCACAACAGCTCTGAGAGATAGTCAAAGCAATACTATTAACTGAGTTTTATATTTGAAGAAACTGAAACAGAAGTTTAATGACTTGCTCAGATTTACATAGCTAGGGGTTTGAAATTAAATATTGATGACTCCAAGTGCAGCATTCTATCCTGTGTACCAGAGTTTGTTTCATCTTCAGGAACTTAGAGTTAAATTAATGTCCCATTGGTTAAAAGCAGATAAGAAATCCTATTTTAGGCAAAATTGTTTCAGTCTCCCTACTCTTCTCTACACGTCTCTTACTTTTCATAGAACTGCTCTCTAGTGGCAGGGAGATCTAAAGGCTATCCCTCCTGGTTTTTCTTTTTTATTATTAATGTTTTTTTTTTATTTTTAAAACATATGCATGAGTAATTTTTCAACATTTACCCTTGCAAGACTTTATGTTCCAAATTTTACCTTCCTCCCATGCCCCTCCCCTAGATGACAAGTAATCCAATAGATGTTAAACATGTTAAAAATATGTCAAATCCAATGTATGCATATATATTTATACAATTATCCTGCACAAGAAAATCAGATCAAAAAAAGAAAAAAATGAGAAAAAATAAAATGCAAGCAGACAGTAACAAAAAAAGTGAAAATGCTTTGTTTTGATCCACATTCAGTTCCCACATTCCTCTCACTGGATATAGATGGCTTTCTTCATCAGAAGATCCTTGCAACTGGCCTCAATCAGCTCATTGTACAAAAAAGCCAGGTCCATCAGAATTGATCTTTGTATAATCTTGTTGATACCGTGCACAGCGATCTCCAGGTTCTGCTTATTTCACGCAGCATAAGTTCATGCAAGTCTCTCCAGGCCTTTTTGAAATCATCCTGTTGATTATTTATTATAGAACAATAATAGTGCATATCATTCATCATATACCCTAACTTATTCATCCATTCTCCAATTGATGGTCATTCACTCAGTTTCCAGTTTTTTGGCACTACAAAAAGGGCTGCCCCAGATATTTTTGCACATGTGGGTCCCTTTCTATCCTTTGTGATCTCTTTGAGATATAAGCCCAGTAGAAACACTGCTAGATCAAAGGATATGTACAATTTGATAATTTTTTGGCATAGTTCCATATTGTTCCTGAGAATGGTTGGATCCGTTCACAAATCCACCAACAACATATTAGTGTCCCAGTTTTCCCACATCCTCTCCAATATTTGTCATTATCTTTTCCTGTTTTCCTGTCATCTTAGCCAATCTGAGAGGTGTGTAATGGTATCTCAGAGTTGTCTTAATTTGTATTTCACTGCTCAATAGTGATTTAGATTTTTATATGACTAGAAATGGGTTCAATTTCTTCATCTGAAAAATTGTACATTTATGTCATTTGACTATTTATCTTTTTTTTTTATTTATTTAATAGCCTTTTATTTACAGGATATATGCATGGGTAACTTTACAGCATTAACAATTGCCAAAACTCTTGTTCCAATTTTTCACCTCTTAACCCCCCATCCCCTCCCCCAGATGGCAGGATGACCAGTAGATGTTAAATACATTAAAATATAAATTAGATACACAATAAGTATACATGACCAAAACGTTATTTTGCTGTATAAAAAGAATCAGACTCTGAAATATTGTACAATTAGCTTGTGAAGGAAATCAAAAATGCATGTGGGCATAAATATAGGGATTGGGAATACAATGTAATGGTTTTTAGTCATCTCCCAGAGTTCTTTCTCTGGGCGTAGCTGGTTCAGTTCATTACTACTCCACTGGAAATTATTTGGTTGATCTCGTTGCTGAGGATGGCCAGGTCCATCAGAACTGGTCATCATATAGTATTGTTGTTGAAGTATATAATGATCTCCTGGTCCTGCTCATTTCACTCAGCATCAGTTCGTGTAAGTCTCTCCAGGCCTTTCTGAAATCATCCTGTTGGTCATTTCTTACAGAACAATAATATTCCATAATATTCATATACCACAATTTATTCAGCCATTCTCCAACTGATGGACATCCATTCAGTTTCCAGTTTCTAGCCACTACAAAAAGGGCTGCCACAAACATTTGTGCACATACAGGTCCCTTTCCCTTCTTTATGATCTCTTTGGGATATAAGCCTAGTAGTAACACCGCTGGATCAAAGGGTATGCACAGTTTGATAACTTTTTGAGCATAGTTCCAAACTACTCTCCAGAATGGTTGGATTCATTCACAACTCCACCAACAATGCATCAATGTCCCAGTTTTCCCACATCCCCTTCAACAATCATCATTATTTTTTCCTGTCATCTTAGCCAATCTGACAGGTGTGTAGTGGTATCTTAGAGTTGCCTTTGACTATTTATCAATTGGAGAATGGCTTTAATGCTTATAAATTTGAGTCAATTCTCTATATATTTTAGAAATGAGGCCTTTATCAGAATCCTTGAATATAAAACATTTTCCCAGTTTACTGCTTCCTTTCTAATTTTGTCTGTATTGATTTTATTTGTACAAAAACTTTTTAGCTTAATATAATCAAAATATCTATTTTGTGTTCAATAATGTACTCCAGTTTTTCTTTTACCGTAAATTCCTTCCTTCTCCATAGATCTGAGAGGTAAACTATCATTTGTTCTTATAATTTGATTTTAAATATCATTCTTTATATCTAAATCATGAACACATTTTGATCTTATCTTGGTGTTATATTGTGTTAGGTGTGGGATAATGACTAGTTTTTGCAATACTAATTTCTGATTTCCCTAGCAATTTTTGCAAATAATAAACTCTTATCCCAAAAGCTGGGGTCTTTGGGTCTGTCAAACACTAGATTACTATAGTCATTGACTATTTTCTCTTATGAACCTAACCTATTCCATTGATCAACTAGTTTATTTCTCAGCCAGTACCAAATGATTGCATTGACCGGTGCTTTATAATATAGTTTAAGTCTGATATAGCTAGGCCACCTTCATTTGCATTTTTCATTAATTACCTTGAAATTCATGACCTTTTATTCTTGCAGATGAACTTTATTATCATTTTCCTAGACTTGTAAAATTATTTCTTTGGAGTTTGATTGATATGACATTGAATAAGCAGATTAATTTAGGTAGTATTGTCATTATTTTTATATTTGCTTGGCCTACCTATGAGCACTTGATAATTTTCCAATTGATTAGATCTAATTTTATTTGTGTGGAAAGTATATTTTGTAACTGTGTCCTATGATTCCTGATTTTGCCTTGGAAAGTAGACTCCAAAATATTTTATATTATCTACATCATTTAAAATGGAATATTATTTTGTATTCTGAAACTTTCTTAAACTTGTGAATTGCTTCTAATAATTTTTATTTGATACTTTTAGGATTCATCAAGTAAATCATGATATCATCTGCAAAGAGTGATCATTTTATTTCCCCCTTACCTATTCTAATTTCTTTAATTTCTTTTTCTTCTCTTACTGCCAAAGCTAACATTTCTAATACAATAATGAATAGTATTGATAATAGTGGTCAAACTTGTTTCACCCCGGATTTTACTGGGAATGGTTCTAGTTTATCCCCATTACATATGTTGCTTTCTGATGGTTTTAGATAGACGCTAGTAATCATTTTAAAGAAAACTCCATTCATTCCTTTCTCTCTAGTGTTTTTAATAAGAATGGGTATTGGATTTTGTCAACTATTTTTTCTGCATCTATTAAGATAATTATATAACTTCTGTTAGTCTGGTTATTGATTTTAACTCAGTTAAATTGATTATTTTATTATTGATTTTAATTTGGTTTTTGATATAGCTATTGATTTGGTTATTGATATAGTCAATTATGCTCCTTCCTGGCTTTTCAATGAAGAGATAATAATAATTATTTTGATGATTAAAAATCTCTTTCTTTTCTTTCTTTTCTTTTCTCCTTAATAGGACTCATGAGGAGATAAAGGATGAAAGATGCAGATGACAATTATGATGAAGATGGAGACACAGAACTTGTATGATTCCTAAAATTTAATAATAGATTTGAAAGGATCTGGACAAGAATAAATTACCTTTGAAATTTTTTTTTTTTTAATTTAATAGCCTTTTATTTACAGGATATACCTTTGAAATTTAGAAAACATCCTGTCCTATAATATTTAGGGTATTGTTGCTGTTTTGATTTACTCATTTCAGACCTGGTATCTCTCCTATACCTATTTGTCCCTTCTTTATAATCCTTCTCTAAGAACTTATAGTGCCATGTAGGACAGCCAAGTAGCACAATGAATAGAGCATCGGGTCTGAAGTCAGCAAGCCCCGAATTAAAAATTGGCCTTAGACACTTATAGGATATATGACCTTGGGCAAGGCATTTGCCTTGTTTCCTATTTGCCAAAGTTTCCTCATCTGTGCTAAAGAAGGAAATGGCAAACCACTCCATTGTCATTACCAAGAAAACTCAAAAGGGATCAACAAAGAATTGGACAGACTAAAATGTCTAAACAACAATAATGAAGTTAATTTTGGGCTCTTAAAGATTATGCCATATTTTATTTAACTTATACTTTAACATATTTAACATGTATTGTCAACTTGCTATCTGGAGGAAGGGGTCGGGGGAAGGAAGGAAAAAGTTGGAACAAAAGACTTTGCAGTTGTCAATGCTGAAAAATTACCCATGCATGTATCTTGTAAATAAAAAGCTATAATAAAAAAAATGTTATCCTGAAAAAAAAAGATTATGTCAGTGGCATTCATATACATTCAGATAGGTTTTACAAAGCTAGAATGTTTCAGACTATGATCCTAGGGTTAGCTCATATTTCTTTCATCTAATGATGAACAACCCAAAATATAGAGAGGCATCACAAGGAGATTTCAAAGATGCTGAATGAGAAAAGGCATGGAAACATAAGTGTCAGGTGATTATGAAGAATGATGAATCATTCTTTTTTGTTAGTGTTGCATATGGAAACATAGTAAGATGAGATAAGGATGGGACATAGGATGGTCATGAAGAACCTGGAAATTTGAATTTGCCAAAATTAATAATACTAGCAAGAATGATAATAACAGTAATAAGGAAAGTTTGGAAAGAGGTAAATTTGGTGAGCTCTGTAAGATGTTAGAAAAAAGACATTGACATCTCACACCAAGTTTGTGGCAGTGGGAACAGAAAGGAAGGGATGAATGTGAGGTATCATGCAATTGAAATCAAAAGAACTTGGTGATCAAAAGAAGTTGATTGAATGTGAGAAGCAAGAAAGCCATACTAAAATTTTCAATGTGGAAGACTGGGTGAAAGGTTATTTTCTGGATAAAAATAATAAAGCAGGGAGAGGGAAAAGGTTTTGTTATATAGGGATAGACATTAGACCTGGGACTTTGTTGAAATAGGGAATTCTCAAGTTGGGAAATTCCGTGTACAAATATCTTATGTAGTTCAGTACTTTTTCAGTAATTTAGTTTTGATGGTTGTGTAGTACATTGAGGCACATAATTGATATATAGCACAGGCAAAATTTTAACTCTGTTTTTGCTGGCTTTGAGATCAGTTCCTTAGTGACTAAAACAAATGACTTCTCATTTAGAAAAATTTTGATCTCTAGACCCAGGACCTTATCTCCTACCATGACCAAGTATTTGGACAGTGCCTCAGTGAGGCAAGTGACTAAAGGGGAAATAAAGAGGTAATGATTATTTCATGAAACAGAAAATTAGTCTGACCTAATACATCTATCAACCCACACTCTATCGAACAATGATCAGGGTACTCACTTGTTTCTTGATCATACTATTGTCTGTATGCTTACTTGCTTATGCTTATGCATATGCTTATGTTTATGTTGAATTTCCCCAGGATGATAATTTTTGATCATGGTCTGAAAGTTGTCAGGGTGGATATCTGTTAACCAGTAAGAGGTTGTCAAATGTTTGCCCAAATCATTATTCTGCTTACCAAGTAATGTTTCTGTGTCTAACTTATGCCTGGCAAAGTGACTATTTCCAAACCTTCATTTAAGAGAATGCTTAATATTGTTAGTGTATCTTTAACTTATATAGTCATTTATTTCTACTCAATCTAATACAAGAGGAAAATGAGGGAGGGCATTTAAGAAAATAGAAACATAATTTTCTTGTGCTATATTAAAAAACAATTACTTTTATAAGATGTATAAGATATAAGCTCTATCTATCTATCTATAAGATATATAAGATGTAGAGTATAAGATATTCTTCAAGATGAGATAGGTGGGACAGCAAGATGCCACAGTGGATAGAGCACTTGCTCTGGAAAAGCTGAGTTCAAATTTGGCTTCAGACACTTGACACTTAGTGGCTGTAAAACTCTGGGCAAGTCACTTAACCCAGATTGCCTTACCCCCCCCCCCAAAAAAAAAAAAGATTGGGGGCGCCAAGACATACTGTTTACTCCTGTTCTGTTAGGGTTGGCTCATGTCCTTCTTTATTATTATAAGGGCATCTTGTTATTAACTACCCAATCTTTCATATGTTCTGGATAATTACTGGACAAATTTATCAATTATCTGTTCTAGAATCTTTTGTTAATCCATGAGACACAGAAGACTAATGTGTTGGGGAGAAGTGTGGTGTTCAGCAAGATAGAACACTTTCCCCCCAATGGGATTAAAGGATTTAGAATTAGAAGGATCTTTATAAATAATCTCGTCTATCATGTCCCATTTTACAAAAAAGGGGAAACTACTTACCCAAAGTTATATAGAGAGAAAGTAGCAAGCCAGGTCTGGTTTGCCGCAAAGGTAGCACAAATCCCACTATACAGTATTTGATTGATTGCTGTCTGTCTCTCCCTTCATGTTGTTTTGTTTCTCAATGTCCTGGTTAAGGTTTGGCTTTCAAAGGACAACTTTACTATTATTATTCTAAAATAATAGAGAGAGAAATTTGGTTGAGTCCCAAGTTCCTGTGATCCCGCTTTCTACATTGGAGCCTAAAGGAGAACTTTGGTAGTTTTGTGGTATATCAAGGAAGAAAAACACCATGAAGGATAATTTGCCACCCCCAACAATAGCAATTTTAACAACTTAGCCATTTTAGACAACATACTGAACAACAATTGTGCAATTTTAATAATAGAGATTTCTAATTATATCTTGAGGCATAATTTGAGGCAAGCAGCACAACTTCATGTAATATAGCTGAGATAGATTCCATGTGAACTCTGCACAAGTCAAATGACTTCTCAGTACCTTTGTTGACTCACTTGCAAAATTATAATATTAATTCTTGCATTTAAAAAATTCACAGAATAGTTTAAATGAAGAGTGGTTATGGCGTAATGAAAAGAACACTAGCTTTAGTCACTTAATTAATTTGTCCTCACTGAATGTAAATATGATACTTATTGCTGCCTATAATATTAAGTAACCTCTTCTCTGTAAGCTTCAATTCTTTTATTTATAAAATGAGAGTGTTATATTAGATCAGTGCTGTTAAATCAAATAGAAACCAGGCCACTAATCCATATGTAAGAATTTCTGAATGCCCCATATTGACTTTCTCTTAAAATGTGATGTATTTTATTGTATTTTATTATTTTGCTAAATATTTCCCAATTACACTTTAATCTTGTTTGAGTAACACTCACATAATCTCTAATATCTATTCCAGAAACAAAACCTATATGTTTGTAGGCCTTTGAAAAACTAGGTAGTCTTTATTATAAGGAATGCCTTTCAAGAAGTAATTAGAGACATATTACAAAATATGTAATATAAAATAAAAGGTCATCAATAAAACTTTATTTTTTAAAGTTTGAAATAGAAAGCAAAATATAACTGTGAATGAAATCTAAAAACCTATGGAAAAATCAGATTATTCTCCACTGGCCTGGGACCAAAGAAGACAAGATATATTAATGCAAGCAAGTAAATGATGATAGAAAAACAAACAGAATTTTGATAAATGCATTTTGATTAGTTTTCCAATTAGTTCCATTGATAAATCTGATATGGGAAAAGACTCATTAAGATTTATTTGCATAAATCTGCAGTCCAAAAAATCTGAATTAAAATCTGTGTGTGTAAACAGACACACACACACACACACACCACACACATATATGCATAGGTGTATATACATACATGTATATACATACATATACATGCATGTGTGTATACAAACACACAAATACATAAATATACACACACATGCAGACAAATATACACATTAATTATATAGATATAAATGAGATCTATGATTCTTGGGTAAAGATAATTTTTTTTTATGAGGAAATTCCCTTTACCATGCACGTTGGCATCTCTAATTAGTCTTTGAGAAATTACTAGAGGTTAAGTGAATAACCCAGCAACATCCAGGTTGTAACAATCTGGCCAGTCTGGAAAGTAATTTAGAATTGTACTCTTAAAGTTATGAAACCCTAAATACATTTTGACATGAAAAAGGAAAAGAACATTATATGTACAAAAATATATCACTTCTTTTCATTGTTGTCCCAACCTGGAAATTAAGGGGTGCCCCAAATTCTATGAATGTGTGATATATAAATGGAGTAGAATATTACTGTGCCATAAGAAATAAGAGAATGGACACTCTCAGAGCAAACTGACATATATGAAGTAATACAGAGTGAACAGTACCAGAAGAGCAATTTAAACAATGACAACAACATTATAGATGGAAGAAAAACAACTTTGAAAAATTTTGTGTTGCTGACTAATATAATTATATTATATTATTAATTATTATATTATAATTATTATTACATTTATATAATTATATATAATAATATAATATATATTATATATGTAATCATAAAAATATAATATAATAATATATACTAATATAATTATTATATATAATATATAATTAATAATTATAATTATTATAATATATAAGTGTATATATACTATAAATCCAAAATATTAAAAATGAATCATACTGCCTATAGAGAGAGGATTGGTTAAAATCTAGAATGAGATGTTCATTTCTGGACATAGTCAATGTGAAAATTTGCTTTGCTGGCCTTTGTGAGTTTATTGTGAAGACTTTAAGTTCATTAATTTAATTAGTTGCTTTTTGCTTGTTAAATGAAGGAAGAAATAAAAGAAAGAATAAAATTTTTTTAAACAATAGTCCAGTAAACTTAAAAGATGCTAAGATTTAATCATAGCAGGGGCTTCAGAGGGTATCTTTTCCACTGTATTCCTTAACCAATCAGTAAATATGTACTAAAGACCAATTGTGCATCAGACTCTTTGCTAAGTGCCACAGATAAAGAACAAAAGGCAGAACAGTGGTCTCTGTCCTTGAGCAACTCACAATATAATGAACAATGTAAAAATGTAAATAACTATGGATAAGCAAGCTATATAGGATATCATATGTGCATATCTCTGTATGTATTTTATATATTCATCTTATTTTATAGGTATGGAAACTGAAGCAAAAAAAAAAAAAAAAAAAAAAAGAATGAAACTTTTTCCCCCAAATCACATAGATTATTAGCACCAGATCCAGTTTTTGAATCTAAGACTTTGGAAACAAAAACTGCTGTTCTATCCAGTATAATAAACTTTCTTAGCTTATTTTTGTTTCCTTTAGCATGCCAGTTTTCTGGTTGAATTGAATATATAAGCAGTTAGAAAAAAATAAAGGCCAGAAGAAGTTTAAGAGTGTAGTAGTAAGACTATATTCCCTTTTCAAAGGGACTGGAAATGCTCAGGCAGGATCCTAAGTCAAGTACTCAGGTGGAAATGACTTATTGATAAATAGAGTGATAATTATAGAAATAGTAAATAGCCTTATACAAAAAATAGAGAAGACAGAACCACATATAAAAAGTCATATGTCCCTCTTTAAATATCATAATGCACTGTCTGGGCAACTCCTATATATATTTTAATTTGTATTATAGTTATTTATGGCTATGGCTGACTAAGAGAGCTTGAATAAGTCAAGGAGATGTAAGTCTAAATGTGATGACTTAATATTTGTGTGACCATTGTGAAATCACTTAACCCCTCTAAGCTACAATGTCCTCCTCAGTAAAAAAAAAATTATGTATTTTACACACCACTTGTAAGAAAAGTTCTACTATTACCATAAAAAGACAGTAAACTCCTTGATAGCAGATAATTATCTTTAAATCTCTAGTAGATGTTGAACTTATGGCATGTAGTAGCTGGCACTAAATAAATCTTGGCTTATCAGATAGGCATTACCAGTAAGAATATACAGTAGCATAAACATAAGTGAAGAGATAGGCACTCACCTATAGGAAGACAAAATCATAGTGTATCTGAGCACAAAGTGGTAAGATGCAAAACTAAGAGCATTTTGGTAGGACAAATGAAGATAATCTTTATGCAGATGGTATCTGAGTTGAATCTTTAAGGAAAATTGAGGTTTTTGAGTCAGGGGTAAGGAGTGAGTGCATTCTAGGCACCTGGGATGTTGTGTTATATGAGGGACATAGATAAGACAATGCAGGGAGAGGGATTTTTGTTAAGTAATTTTGGAAAGATCACTTGTGTTAGGTTATATAAGAGTTTAAAAATTAAACAAAAAACTAAACATTTTATCCTAGAGTTAATAGGAAACCACTGGAGTTTATGGAATAATGAGGTAATATGTTAAAATTAAGAATTACTTTGACAAGAGAGACTGAAATAAGTAGACACTTAAGGCAGGAAGACTAGGTAGGAAATTTTTGACATACATAGATGAAACATAAGAATCTCTGAATGAAAGCCATAGTTGTAGACCTAGGTGGTATAGTGGGCTTCAAGGTAGGAGGTCCAAAGTTCAAATCTAGCCTCAGACACTTTACCATTTACTAGCTTTATGACTCTATTCAAGTCAGTTTTCTGTGATTGCTTTTTTAAAAATCAAAAAATGAAAGTTGTAGCAGTGTGAGTATAAAGAAGAGATCAGATGGAAGACATGTTGTGAGCAAATAAAGAGTGAGATTTGGTAAGGATTAGAATCATAATGCTAAAATTATAAAGGATGCTAGAATCTTTGACAGAAATAGGGGAGCTTAAAAGAGAAGAAGGTTGATTGATTCATAATTTAGAGCTTTAATATTTTGATCAGTTTTTTGTGGGGTCTATAAACTTGGAGGGGAAAAAAACTCCCATATGCAAGACAGGCAATATGAAAAGGCAAAAGCACTTCCCAATAAACTGGGAGCAGAGTGACCTGGACACCTGGGAATGAAATAAGCATTTATTCCCTTACTATATGCCAAGCACTATTAAGTGCTTTTAAAAAATATTATCTCATTTGATCCTCACAACAATTCCAGAAGGTAGGTATTATTATTGTGCCAATTTTACATTTGAAGAAACTGAGGCAAATAGAAGTTGTGATCTTTAAAATGTTTGCAAGGATAGGAGGCAGCACTTGACTAGATAACCTCTTAATTCCCTTTCACCTTTAAGTTTATTATCTATGTTAGTAGAGAGTCTCTGACTCAAACATCACATTTCCTTAGCAATTTTTAAACCTTTCCAAAAAAAGTTCACATTAGAATACCAGGTTTTGAATAGTTTAACACAATTAAGATTCACTGTTATCCAATGAGTTTAGTCTTGCTATCCATTGAGATTCTCTGCATCCTGAATTTGTAACTAAACTTATAACCTGTTTGAGGCGTTAATTTAATTTGCTCCTGTGGATTCAGTCTCCCTTCTAAATCCATAAAGACTTGGAAATTAAAGGAATAAATAAGTAGTATCCCTGGGGGGCAAAATACAGTGTGGATTTTGTGAAATCCAATATGTCTGAGAAATACATTGCTTGAGAAGCTTGGTATGACCACTCCGGATGCCATTGGTCCATCTATCCCTGGTTGATAGTACGGGACTTATCAAAAATGCAGCCAGCTTGTATTTCAAACACACACACACACACACACACACACACACACACTTTCTCTCTCTCTCTCTCTCTCTCTCTCTCTCTCTCTCTCTCTCTCTCTCTCTCTCTCTCTCGCAAGGTCCCCAGTGGGAGATGCCTCATGGATTGTAGTCATCTCTTGCCTAAGAATGGTTAGTTAGAGATGACATCCCTTTAAAAAGAGAGGAAAGAAGAAGGGGGAGGGCTACAGTTTCCTGAAGGAAAGAAAGTACATGAGAGGGAGGTAAGGAGGCAAGGGAGAGGGAAAAGAATAAAAACAAAAAAGCTGAGTGAATTTGCCCTGTAGAAATTCAACTTAGTGTGTTTGCATTGTAGAGAACTTCAAAGTCCAAAGAATCAAAGAGATGGAGGGTGTTAGCCTGCGGTAAGAGGTGAACTCACTGCTTTTCTACAGCCAGAAAGAGGAGGGTGTACTTTGGTGGAGAGGGAGAATTAGTATGGAGAGAGAACCAACAGACAATGTTGACATTCTTCCCAGATGCAGCCTCTTTTTCTTGCTTTCTTCTTCCCTCCAACTCCTCCTTGCGCTTTTCAAGGGACTGAGGCAATACAGACTCAAACCTTTAAAAGATTCCATCAAGTCTCTGAGCAAAATGAATGAGTCAGGTGGGGCCTTATCACTTTGATTTCTGTACTCGCTTTTCTTTAGAAAATTTGTCTGACAACTACAGGAATCAAAGCTGTTAATGCGCAGCCAAGACAAGCACAAATATGCAATTAATTTCTTTTGTGCAATCATCTTTAATGTTGGGTTATACAATGATAATCTAGGTGGAATTTAAGGAGTATTTTAAAGTTTGCAAAGCACTTTACAGCTATTACCTCATTTTACCCTTACAACAGTGAGTGTTATAATGAATCCCATTTTACAGATGAGGAAACTGAGCCTAAGAGAAGTAACTTGGTTAGGATTAGACAGCTGTATTGGATTTTAAGTCAGATTTTCCTGACACCGGATGTGTGAATAGCTTTGCCTAAATTGCACACATAGCTGTCTTATTTCCTAGGTAGCCAAGTGGCACAATGGATAGAGCTCTGGACTTGGAGTCAGGAAGACATAATTTTATAACCTTAAACTTAAAAGCTGTCTGACCCTGAATGAGGTACTTAAATTCTGTTTGTTTTAGATTTTATATTTAGATTATAGATTATATATAAAATATGGATGATAATAGTTCCTACTATCTAGGGAGGTTGTTGTGAGGATCTAATGAAATAATCTATGTAGAATGCCTTGCATACCTTAACAGATTATATAATGTTAGTTATCACCAGCTAGGGTGTCTCAGTGACTAGAACACTGAGCCTCCAGTCAGAAAAATCTGAGTTCAAATCCTACCTCAGACAAATTACTAGCTGTGTGACTCTGGGCAAGTCTTTAAACTGTTTCTTCATCTGTAAAATGAACTGGAGAAGGAATTTGTATACCACTCCAATATCTTTGCCACAAAACCCCTAAATCATATCATAAAGAGTGAAAAACAACTTATTATCATCATCATTAAACCATTGACAAATATAAGAAGCAGATTTCTCAAATTTTCCTAACTAAATGGTTTTCTTTTTTTAAAGTGGTAGGATGTAAACTCCTTAAAAGTATATATGAAGTGTTTCCATTTTTGTTTTTATATTTCTAGCATAGGACAGAATGGGAGATAAAATATTTATTTTGTTGAATGAATTATGACATTTTATCCTTAGCCTTCATGTCTAGAGTATGCTCATAGTTGCATTGCTCTCCTCTAACCCATTCTCAAAAAATGCAAATATATGTGTGTATATATATATATATATATATGTACATATATATATGCATACTTGTGTATGAGCATGCATGTATATGTATATATGTGTGTGTGTATATATATATATATATATATATACATACATACAATTTGTAGATGTGTATATTAACATACAGATACTGGTATCTATTGTATATATAACCACACACACACACACACACACACACATATATATACACATACACATATGATTTGTGTATATAGTAGATACCAATATCTGTGTGTTAATATATATTAACACACAGATATTGGTATCTACTGTATATATATATATATATATATATATATATACACACAAATATATATATATACAAATATACACACATATATGTTCTGTGATTTATACTATTCAATTATGATAATCTTATCTTTATTTATCCATATACATATTCATCAATAGCAGAAGTTTTTCAGGAAAGGAAATGGTTTCATTTTTATCTTTGTGTCTCCTGGACTTTGTGCAGTTCCTGGCATATATAGGAGGTTAACATATCCTTATTTTAGTCGAATTGAATTTAAACCTATTCTATCCCTGAAGAAATTCTTTGCAAATATTAAAGAACCATAAAAAAGTTGTAGTTATTATTATTAGTATTATTACTCTGTAAATTCAATTGCATTAATTATAATAAAATAGTCACTTTTTATTATTCAATCACTGAATTACAATTAAATGACAAACTAAAGAAATTTGGAGTCAAAGGATTTATTTTCCAATGCAGCTCTCCTAATTTATTATCTAATGAACTTGGGGTAGTCATTCAGCCTCTCACAACATCAATTTTCTTACTTAAAAATGAGACAATTTAAGTAGATGATATTTATCTGAAATCTGTTCCTTAGTTCTCACTTCCCAAAGTAATAATAAAACTGGAAAGGAAAACTTTGTTCTGAGATTGTCAAATCACACTTGTGAAGGTAATTCTTAATGTATCAAGTCACATAGGAGCTAGATTTGAAAGATAACTTAGAGCTCATCTGGTCCAACCACTTAATTTGATAAATGAGGAAATGGAGGATCAGAGAGTGTGTAAGCTTTGCTTAAAGTCACACAAGTTTAATAGTCAAAGACCAGATATTAATTTAGTTCCTTTGTCTCAAAAAAAATCATTCCATACACTACCAATTAAAATTATTATACTAGAAAGCCAATTTCTCCCCTGGGTAGCCTTTGTTTTGGTAAGAATTACACTTTCAGATCAGGTAGCATTTTCTACACCCCAGAGGAAAAATAAACAAATCCTGTATCTACCACAGGACTAATGAAAGAAAAATACAAGTCAGGTCTGGGTGCTACCAAATTCTATTCTCAGTTTCTTCCTCCTGAGGTGCACACAGATCATTAACATTGTTAATGTCCTCACTACATCTGCTTGGAGAAAGTGACAAGACTAATTTGTTACTGACAGTGCAGTTGGGAAGTATGTTCAAAAGGCATCAGTCTTGCTCTTGTGCCCCTTGAAAGACTGCATGGTTCCTGTCAGATGGACTTGCTATTTGCTTAGAAACTCTCTATTACTTCTTCCATTTCCTCAGCTGGCATCCCAGCAGAAATATGGGATGCTTTTCATTTCCTGACCTAGTCACAGCTAGAAAGCTCTGGCAAGCCCAGGAAGTAGTGAAATACATAATTCAAAGTCAAGAGCAGAAGTCTTCATGTAAGTAATTACTGATAGTGATCAATAGTCCATACTTCAAAAGAATAGTGATTTCATCCACTCTCACTCTGTGGACACAGATTGCACTCATGAAACACCTTAGCGAATGGTATAATGAGTTGCAATGGACAGACAGCTTCTGCTGGGGTCCAGCCCTCTGGGGATAAACTTATCAAGTTAAACTTTCAGATTATACACAATCAGTCTAGCAACAAGCTTATATTTGAAGCTTTGTATCTGAAAACTCTGCTGGTTGAAACCTGATGTCATAATCTCTGAGAAGTAGAATCAGTTACAATGAAGTAATGGAGCATGTGATGAGTGGAGTTAATGATCATTCACTAGTTATTATATGATTATAGGTGTTATTATAATTAGTTATTATAACCTATGAGATGATCACCTTATTCTAAAATATTCAGAATTTTAGAATTTCAGGTTCAAGTAACCTCAGGATGGTCCAGATGATAGGGCAACTAATCCTAGAGTCAGGAAACCATGAGTTCAAATCTGATCTCAGACACAAGTCCCTTGTTTCAAAACAAACAAAATGGTCTCAGGAACTCCCTAGTCCAATCTATCTATCTGAAAAGTGGTCATCTAGTCTTTTCTTTAAGACTTCCAAAGATAAGAAACATTTTATTTTGTAGCTAATTCCACTTATGATTAACTTAAAATTTTTTTAAGATGTTTCTTTTTTATCAAAGCTAAGTTTACTTTGGAATTTCTATCCATTGTATCTCCATAGAGACCAAAGAGATGAAACTGAATCCTCTGTTCAAATGATCATGTCTCAAATACTTGAAAGAAAATCAGAAATTTTTTTTTCTTAATTTCCAAAGAGAAGGTGGCAAGGCAGAAGGGGCTAGAGCTAGAAAAGGGCTTGATGAGCATAAGAAAAAAACAAAGATTCTGAATGCA
Organism: Sarcophilus harrisii; assembly: GCF_902635505.1. Classification (NCBI taxonomy): domain Eukaryota; kingdom Metazoa; phylum Chordata; class Mammalia; order Dasyuromorphia; family Dasyuridae; genus Sarcophilus; species Sarcophilus harrisii. The sequence continues at coordinate 122,799,275 of NC_045427.1, read as the reverse complement.
GTTTGGTTGCATCAGGACTTGTGAAGAGTTAAATAATTTTAATTTAAAAAAGAAGGGAGGGCTTGAATAAAATCTGAAGAACAATTTGAGGTGAAAGAGACAAATTCAGCCTGAAGTAGGATTTAGTATAAAGGAGAAAAAGATTGAGGAGAAAAAACCTGAAGATTAAAATTCAAGAAGAGGATTGTTAGAAAGGCATGTTATATAAGATAAGGGAAATAAAATAATTTGGTAAAATACAATAAGGTGTTAGTGAGAGAGGGAAAGGAATTGATGTATCATTGTTAAGATATAAGATGATAAAATTAATTGCAAATAAAAAGTGATTCAAGTAGGTGAGATGTAGATGTTAACAAGAAAATTGAAATAGAAGAGTAAGTTAATGAGTATTGAGAGTAGGATGAATTTTACCCTTCTTGCTGAGTATGCAATGTGTATACTTTTTTTCTATAGCCAAGTATCTACTACCTAATGCTGCCAAAATGCAAGCTTTATTTTTCTTGTTGTTCTTGTTGTATTGCTGTTGTAGTGGTTGTGGGGTTTTTTGTTATTCTTTTTCCTTAAGAGAAGGTGAAGGGACTTGAAAATATTCTTGGTCAAAAGAGAAAATGAACAAAAACAGAAGTGAAACTTCAATCTTACTCTTCCCTCAAAAAACAGTAGAAAAGGATTGACATGTGAGGGGAACCTAACTTCATTCAGAATTTGTGAAAAGTAGTGTATTATCATAGAGAGGATCAAAGGAAGAAAAAGCACACTTGTATATTTGAAGCTAAAAAAAGAAATTGGAGGTCTTCCTGAAGAAGAGGTAGTTGAAAGCATTTATTTATCCTCAGAGAATGGTGAAGTAGATTCATAAGACATTGTTACATGAGAGATGATTCAGTTTGTGCTAACAGAAAAAAAAGGAAATTATAGCTAGCTGATTACTCTCAAATCCAGTGTATCTGAGACAGATATTTATTAAATCTGTTAATGTAGAGGGCTGGAACTATGGAGAAGTATACTTGAAACAAGGTATTAACTCAATGGAATTGATGAGATGATGCTTCTCTAGTTCACTAAGTAAGACTAAGTATATAGTATGGTGATGTAATGGTTCTCTAGTTCACACATATTCAGTATGTTGTAATGATGTAATTTTACTAAGGTATATAAGGGCTGAGAAGGACTGGAAATGATTTATTCTATCTTTGACCAGCCTTGTGACTGTTCTGCCTCCTTCACTCCTGCACTAACATCAAGGCTGATCCCAAGGTCATCCAGAAAGCTAGCCCGAACATTACATCTTAACCATAATAATAGGTCTATTATCTTCTTCAGGGTATATATACAAGAGCCTCCCAAGACATTTAAAAATTTCAGACTACTAGCCATTTCTGGTAATTAATAAAAGCAGAAATGATGTTGCCTATGGAAATCTAAAAACCTTTCCAAAGTTTACAGTCTTAGGTAAGGAACCAAAACACATATCAAAGATGCATTTTAGTCACATTGAAAGAAAATAATACGGAACAGAAAAAAAAAACTGATTTGGGAAATGAAGAACTAGTTGAATGAGAATATGGTATCAGAGAATGAGATTTGGATTCCTATAAAGGCTTAAAATATAGAAATGATAGATTCCTGGTCAGCGATGGAGCACACCCGGAAGAAAGAGAAAAAGAAAGAAATATAGAAAAAAGGAAGGAAAGAAGGAAGGAAGGAAGGAAAGAAGGAAGAAAGGAAGGAAGGAAGGAAGGAAGGAAGGAAGGAAGGAAGGAAGAAAGAAAAAACCTGTTGAGAATGTATTTGCAAGTATAAGAATATTACATTAAATACAAAAGACTGGTGTAAAGACAGAATTGACAACATCACATGAGAAAATCCAAAAGTCATATCTGGAAAAAATATTTCATTTAATTTCAGTGGAAGTAGTAGGAAGAGAACTAATCTTGTCTTTGGAATATAATATGAACTCCAGCTTCTTAAACAATTGAGTTAAGACCTGATATGACTGAATGTAGGGGTCATAGAATTATGATCTGTTATCAGTAAATGTTTGATTTGCATACGTATTTTATATCCCTATATACCTGGGGTTATATACAAATTTCTCAGACAAAAAAGAAATCTGAGTGCAAAAAGTTTAACAAGCTCTGTTGTAGAACACTTGGGCCCAAAGAGGAAATAGATCATAAACCTGTCAGAGATATATGAGAAAACTGTGATGGGAATTTCAATTGTCTAGACATTTTCTAGAACTTTCTCTAATTGCTAAAAGCAAAGCCAAGGATAGCTTTTCAAATTTCCTTTATGATAACTTCATCCTTCAAAAAGTAGACAAACCAAACAAAGGAAAATTCTGTTCTGGATCTAATTCTCACTAACATGGAATAATTGAATAATAGGAGTCTGAACTTCAGAGAAAAGTGGCCACTATCCTTTAGATTTTGTGTTAGTGAAAGAAAAGAGAGCCAAGCATAGTCTGACATGCACCCCAGATTTTTGGAGAGCAGAATTCAAAGAATTCAGAAGCATGATAAATAAGATTTCAATAATTCAGATTCTCTAAGGGATGACTGTCTGGTAGAGAAGATGAGGGAAAGGAAAAATTCTCCAGAATGAAATTCTGAAGACAAAGGGAAACAATTCTGATGAGGAGCAAAACAGAAAGCATTTTTAGATACTTATTTGAATACAAGAAGAACTCAACAACTAAGTAAGATTTAAAAAAAACAAAAACAAATGAATGTAATGAGAATAAAATTTTCAAAAAATAAAAATTAAAAATCTATCTTGACGTATTATTAGAAGAATGGGTTCAGATACCCTTAATCTCAGAATTAGCTAAAGATGACAAAGAAAGGACTGTCATACATGTCCATGTATGACAATAAAAAAGTTGCAAATTTTTTATTTCTTAGGGTTTTTTTTCTGTTTTCAATACTATATTAGGAAAGAAGATCAAAGAAGGGATGGTACTGACACTCCAAGTAGATGGGAAAATGATGAATGACAACAGAGAGGAAAGGAAAAGCTGTTTAATTCTCATTTTTTACAACAATTTCCTCTGCCAAAAAAAAAAAATGAATGCTCTTTGGCCAGAGGCCAGAAAAGAAAGGATTAATAGGGAGTGGATCCCAATTATAAACAGGATAATGATTAAAAAAAAAAAAGAGTATCCTTAATGATATTAAGTCACATGGGCCAGATGAATGATATTGCTCAGTACTAAAAGAATTGGCACATCTATTTGCTGAAGTACTGTCACTGACATTTGAAAGATATTAAGAATGGGAAGGATTCCAACAGACCTAGAGAAGGGCAAATGATGTCTCAATTTTCAATCAAGGGAAGAGAATTGTTTGTCAGCTATAGGCCAATGAAATAGATTTTGACTCTTGGCAAAAATTCTAAAATATAAGACAATACAATTACAACCCCTCCCCCCCAAAACATCAACTTTTGTCTTATTGTCACGTTACCTGCTGCCTAAAATATAGTCAGTTTTTCCCCATATTTAAAAATGTAAAATGAAACAGAAAGTTTCATTATTATTTCTTCAAACTACCATGTATATTATATAGCTCTTCCTTTTCACAAACACATAGAAAACATTATATTTTTTGCATCCATTTTTTTCTCCACTTCACTTACTGCTTTGAAATCTGACTTCTGAATTTGTCTGTCCTGTAAAACAGCTCCTTTCTTTTTTTTTTTATACTAACTTTTTATTTTATTTTTTTTTTTTTTTTAATTTAATAGCCTTTAATTTACAGGATATATATACATGGGTAACTTTACAGCATTAACAATTGCCAAACCTCTTGTTCCAATTTTTCACCTCTTACCCCACCCCTCCCTAAATGGCAGGATGACCAGTAGATGTTAAATATATTAAAATATAACTTAGATACACAATAAGTATACATGACCACAACATTATTTTGCTGTACAAAGAATCAGACTCTGAATTATTGTACAATTAGCTTGTGAAGGAAATCAAAAGATGCAGGTGTGCATAAATATAGGGACTGGGAATTCAATGTAGTGGTTTTAGTCATCTCCCAGAGTTCTTTTCTGGGCATAGCTAGTTCAGTTCATTACTGCTCCATTAGAAATGATTTGGTTGATCTCGTTGCTGAGGATGGCCTGATCCATCAGGACTGGTCATCATCTAGTATTATTGTTGAAGTATATAATGATCTCCCTGGTCCTGCTCATTTCACTTAGCATCCAGTTCGTGTAAAGTCTCTCAGGCCTTTCTGAAATCATCCTGTTGGTCATTTCTTACAGAACAGTAATATTCCATAATTTTCATATACCACAATTTATTCAGCCATTCTCCAACTGATGGACATCCATTCAGTTTCCAGTTTCTAGCCACTACAAAGGGCTGCCACAAACATTCGTGCACATACAGGTCCCTTTCCCTTCTTTATAATCTCTTTGGGATATAATCCCAGTAGTAACACTGCTGGATCAAAGGGTATGCACAGTTTGATAACTTTTTGAGCATAGTTCAAACTACTCTCCAAATGGTTGGATTCGTTCACAACTCCACCAACAATGAATCAATGTCCCAGTTTTCCCACATCCCCTCCAACAATCATCATTATTTTTTCCTGTCATCTTAGCCAATCTGACAGGTGTGTAAGTCAGTATCTTAGAGTTGTCTTAATTTGCATTTCTCTGATTAATAATGACTTGGAGCATCTTTTCATATGACTAGAAATAGTTTCAATTTCTTCATCTGAGAATTGTCTGTTCATATCCTTTGACCATTTTTCAATTTGGAGAATGGCTTGATTTTTTATAAATTAGAGTTAATTCTCTATATATTTTGGAAATGAGGCCTTTATCAGAACCTTTGACTGTAAAAATATTTTCCCAGTTTATTGCTTCCCTTCTAATCTTGTCTGCATTAGTTTTGTTTGTACAAAAACTTTTCAGTTTAGTATAATCAGAAATTTTCTATTTTGTGATCAGTAATGATCTCTAGTTCTACTTTGGTCATAAAACCTTCCCTTCCACAGGTCTGAGAGGTAAACTATCCTATGTTCCTCTAATTTATTAATAATTTCATTCTTTATGCCTAGGTCATGAACCCATTTTGACCTTATCTTGGTGTACGGCGTTAAGTATGGATCAATGCCTAGTTTCTGCCATATTGGTTTCAATTTTTCCCAGCAATTTTTATCAAACAGTAAGTTCTTATCCCAAAAGCTGGGATCTTTGGGTTTAATCAAAGACTAGGTTGCTATATTTGTTGACTGTTTTATCCCTTGAACCTAATCTATTCCACTGATCAACTAATCTATTCCTTAGCCAATACCAAATAGTTTTGGTAACTGCTGCTCTATAGTATAGTTTTAGATCTGGTACAGCTAAAGCCACCATCATTTGATTTTTTTCATTAATTCCCTTGAAATTCTTGACCTTTTGTTTTCCATATGAACTTTGTTGTTATTTTTCTAGGTCATTAAAATAGTTTTTGGGATCTGATTGGTATAGCGCTAAATAAATAGATTAGTTTAGAGTAATATTGTCATCTTTATTATATTTGCTCGCCCTATCCAAGAGCATTTAATATTTTTCAATTGGTTAGATCAGACTTAATTTGTGTGAAAAGTGGTCTGTAATTTTGCTCATAAAGTTTCTGATTTTCCCTTGGCAGATAGATTCCTAAATATTTTATATTATCAGTAGTTACTTTAAATGGAATTTCTCTTTGTAACTCTGACTGTTGGATTTTGTTAGTGATATATAAGAATGCTGATGACTTATGTAGGTTTATTTTATAACCAGCAACTCTGCTAAAAGTTGTGGATTATTTCTAATAACTTTTTAGCAGAATCTCTAGGGGTTCTCTAAGTATACCATCATGTCATCGGCAAGAGTGATAATTTGGCTTCCTCATTTGCCTATTCTTATTCCTTTAATCTCTTTCTCAGCTCTTATTGCTATAGCTAGCGTTTCTAATACAATATTAAATAAGTAACGGTGATAGTGGGCAACCTTGTTTCACTCAGATCTTATTGGGAATGGTTTGCAGTTTGTCTCCATTACATATGATGCTTACTGATGGTTTTAAATAGATGCTGCTGATTATTTTAGGAAAAGTCCATTTATTCCTATACTCTCAAGTGTTTTTAATAGGAATGGATGTTGGATTTTATCAAATGCTTTTCTGCATCTATTGAGATGATCATATGGTTTTGTTAATTTGGTTTATTAACATGGCCAATTATATTGATAGTTTTCCTAATATTGAACCAGCCCTGCATTCCTGAGTATAAATCCTACTTGATCATAGTGTATTATCTTGGAGATGATTTTCTGTAGTCTTTTGCTAATATCTTATTTAAGATTTTAGCATCAATGTCGATTAGGAGATTGGTCTATAATTTTCTTTCTCTGTTTCAGCCTACCTGGTTTAGGTATCAGTACCATGTCTGTGTCATAGAAGGAATTTGGTAGGACTCCTTCATTCCCTATTTTATCAAATAATTTATATAAGCATTAGGGGCCAATTGTTCTTTAAATGTTTGGTAAAATTCACATAGTAAATCCATCTGGTCCTGGGGATTTTTTCTTAGGGAGTTGTTTAGATTGCCTGTTCTATTTCTTTTTCTGAAATGGGACTATTCAAGCAATTTACTTCCTCCTCTGTTAGTCTGGTGAAGTCTATATTTTTGGAGGTAGTCATCCTTAACTTAGGTTATCAAATTTATTGGCATAAAGTTGAGCAAAATAACTCATTATTTCTCTAATTTCCTCTTCCTTGGTGGAAAGTTCTCCCTTTTCATTTTTAAGACTACTAATTTCATTTTCCTCCTTCCTTTTTTCTAATCAGATTTGCAAAGGCTTATCTATTTTATTGGCTTTTCATAGAACCAACTCTTAGTTTTATTAATTAGTTCAATAGATTTTTACTTTCAATATTTTAATTTCTCCTTTTAATTTTAGAATTTCCAATTTAGTATTTGATTGGGGTTTTAATTTGGTCTTTTTTAGTTTTTTAGTTGCAAGCCCAATTCATTAATCTTTTCTTTCTCTGTTTTATTCAAGTAAGCCTCTAAGGATATAAAATTCCCTCTTATTACCGCTTTGGCTGCATCCACAAATTTTGGTATGATGTCTCATCATTGTCATTATCTTGAGTGAAATTATTAATTGTATCTATAATTTGCTGCTTCACCCAATCATTCTTTAAGATGAGATTGTTTTAGTTTCAATTACTTTCTGGTCTATTTCCCCTAATTTTTTGTTGAATGTAGTTTTATTGCATCATGATCTGAAAAGAAAGCATTTACTATTTCTGCTTTCTTGCATTTAATTTTGGGGTCTTTATGTCCTAATATATGGTCAATTTTTGAATAGGTTCCATGAACTGCTGAGAAGAAAGTATATTCCTTCTATCTCCATTCAATTTTCTCCAAAGATCCAACATACCTAATTTTTTCTAATATTCTGTTTACTTCTTTAATTTCTTTCTTATTTGTTTTGTGGTTTGATTTGTCTAATTCTGAGAGTGCAAGGTTGAGTTCTCCTACTATTACAGTTTTGTTGTCTATTTCTTCTTGCAACTCTCTTAACTTCTCCTTTAGGAAGCTGAGTGCCATACCACTTGGTGCATATATGTTTAATATTGATATTGCTTCGTTGTTTATGCTACCCTTTAGCAGGATGTAGTTTCCTTCCTTATCTCTTTTAATTAGATCAATTTTTCTTTTGCTTGATCTGAGATAGGATGGCTACCCTCTTTTGACTTCACCTGAAGCATAATAGATTTTGCTCCAGCCTTTTACCTTTACTCTATATGTATCCCCCTGCTTTAAATGTGTTTCTTGTAAACAACATATTGTAGGGTTCTGACTTTTGATCCAGTCTGCTATCTGTCTCCTCTTTATGGGGGAGTTCATCCCATTCACATTTACGGTTAGAATTACTAAATCTGTATTTCCTGCCATCCTAATAACCCCAGATTGTGCTTTACTTATTCTTGCCTCCCCCAACCCTCTTTCCCCCTTTTAAACTTATGTACCCCTCTTGTATCACGATACTTATCCTCTTTATAATCCCCCCTCCCCCTTTGAGTCTTTCCCCCTTCCTTCCTTATTACTCTTTTTCTTTTCCTTTTCCTCTCCCCCGTTTTAATGAGGCGAGAGAAATTTCTCTAAAACAAATGTCAATTATTTTTCCCTTTGAGCCAACTCTGATGAGAGTAAGATTCACACAATGTTCCTCCCCTCTCTAAATTCCCTCAGATGATGATAAGTTTCCTTAGCCTCTTTGTGGGATGTGGTTTCCCTCTTTTTATCCCTCCTTCCCACCTTATTCTGCCATCATCCCTTTTCCATATCTACTTCCCTTTTTTATGTTATATCAGTACTATCAAATTTTACATGTATTTTTTGTATATCCACAACAGAAATACAATTCTCAAGGAGTTATTTTTACCTTTTTCTGCATCTCTTGAGGTTCTATTCTTGGAGATCAAATTTTTTGTTTAGTTCTGGTTTTCTTCAGAAACAAATGGAATTCATTTGTTTCATTAAAGTCACATCTTCTTCCCTGGAAGAAAATGCTCAACTTAGCTGGGTAGTTTATTCTTGGCTGCATCCCAAGTTCTTGTGCCTTTCAGATATCATATTCCAGGCCCTTCTTTCCTTAATGTAGGGCAGCCAGATCTTGGGTGATCCTTATTGTGGCACCTCAGTATTTAAATGGTTTTTGGCTGCTTGTAAAATTTTTTCCTTAATCTGATAGTTCTGAAATTTTGCCACAATATTCCTTGGGGTTTTTATTTTAGGGTTTCTTTCAGAAGAGTGTTCGATGAATTCTTTCAATGCCTATTTTACCTTCTGATTCTATTACATCTGGGCAGTTCTCTTTGATGATTTCTTGTAAAATAGTATCTAGGCTCTTTTTTTCATCATAGTTTTCGGAAGTCCAATAATCCTCAGATTATCTCTCCTGAATCTATTTTCCAAGTCTGTCATTTAGCAAGTAGATAATTCATGGTTTTCCAGTTTGTCATTTTTTTGGTTTGCTGTGACTGATTCTTGCTGTCTCAATGCATCATTAGTTTCAATTTGTTCAGTTCTAATTTTTAAAAATTATTTTCTTCATTAGCTTTTTTTACTTCTTTCTGTATATGTCAATTGAGTTTTGAATGTATTGTTTTGGTCTGTGGAATTTTTTTCCATTTACTAATTTTTTTTAGTGAATTATTTTCTTTTCAATTCACAGATCCTACTTTCTTGCGTGTTCTTTGTCTTTTCAATTCATGGATCCTACTTTCTTGCGAGTTCTTTGTCTTTTCAATTCCACAAATCCTACTTTCTAGTGAATTCTTTATTTTTCAATTCACAATTCTTACTTTCCTAAAGGATTTTTTATTTTTTCCCAATTCACCAATTTTGTTTCCCTGCACTTCCTGAGAATTTTTTAACTTTTCAATTCGTATTTCAGGAAGTTGTTGCTCTTGTAAGGCTTCTCTTTCCTTTCCCCATTTATCTTCTAACTCTCTTTTGAGACTTTTAATGGTCTCTTCTGTGAGAGCATTTGTAAAAGAGGACAGTCTGATGCATTTTGCTGTTTGAGGGTCTCTTCAGGTTTGCTGACCTGCTCTTTTTCTGCATAGAAGCTGTCGATTGTTCTTTTCATCTTTTTATTCATGTTTTAAAGCCTTTAGGGTAAGTCTCCTAGGCAAGGGGGTTACCAGCTTCCTCTGCAGAGCAGGGAGATGTAAACCGATTTCAGGCTCAAGGTATGGGAAAGTGCTCCAGTGAGAGTTTCCCTTCCCCCAACAGGAAGTGGATTCAGCACTGGCCGAGCTATCAAACTGCTTAGTAGGGCTGAGTGGATTATCGATTGCCCTAGGCTAGAGACTAAGTGGTGAAAGTGTGCACTGCCCCAGGCCGGAGCCTCTTGTGGGACTGTGAGTGTGTTAGGCTGAGCACAGACTGCAGACCCTTGGAACTCTGCCCCAGTGTCTGCCATCCAATCATCGCCCTGGAAAAGCTCTATGGCCCCAAGCCAGAGCTCCCCACTGTGCCAGATTGGAGGCTAACCGGGCTGCGTCCTCCTGCAGTGCAGGATCACTCCCAAGGAAAAGCCCTTACTGCGGGTTGGGGCTGCGCTTGTGCTGAGATCTGTGCTTTCTCCCTCGGTTTGAGACTCTCCTCGGAACCTAATTTCTCTCCCTGTCTGCGCCGATCTCCCCCCTGGCCCCGGAACCAACCTTTTTTTGGCGAGACTGCAGATTTTCTTCGGCCGGTGAGTTGTTCTATTTCTTATCTTTACGAATTGTAGCAGTCAAGACTATTTTTGAGGCTCGATATAATATTGATAAAGAGGGTAAGAGAAGAGCTTAGAAAGTCGCGTGTGTCTTCTCCGCCATCTTGGCTCCCGAATCTATACTAACTTTTTATTGACAGAATCCATACCAGGGTAATTTTTTTTACAACATTATCCCTTGCACTCACTTCTGTTCCGATTTTTCCCCTCTCTCCCTTCACCCCCTCCCCCAGATGGCAAGCAGTCCTATATATGTTGAATATGTCCTAGTATATCCTAGATACAATGTATGTGTGCAGATCCAAACAGTTTTCTTGTTGCACCGGGAGAATTGGATTCAGAAGGTAAAAATAACCCGGGAAGAAAAACAAAAATGCAAGCAGTTTACATTCGTTTCCTGGTGTTTTTTCTTTGGGTGTAGCTGCTTCTGTCCATCATTGATCAATTGAAACTGAATTAGGTCTCTTTGTCAAAGAAATCCGCTTCCATCAGATTACATCTTCATACAGTATCGCTGTTGACATATATAATGATCTCCTGGTTCTGCTCATTTCACTTAGCATCAGTTCATGTAAGTCTCTCCAAGCCTCTCTGTATTCATCCTGCTGGTCATTTCTTACAGAACAATAATATTCCATAACATTCATATACCACAATTTATTCAGCCATTCTCCAATTGATGGGCATCCACTCAGTTTCCAGCTTCTAGCCACTACAAACAGGGCTGCCACAAACATTTTTGGCACATACTGGTCCCTTTCCCTTCTTTAGTATCTCCTTGGGGTATAAGCCCAGTAGAAACACTGCTGGATCAAAGGGTATGCACAGTTTGATAACTTTTTGGGCATAATTCCAGATTGTTCTCCAGAATGGTTGGATTCGTTCACAACTGCACCAACAATGTATCAGTGTCCCAGTAAAACAGCTCCTTTCAAATTCTCCAATGATTTTTAAAATTAATTTGATAATTTTTTGTTAATCTGCATTCTTTTTGATCTCCTTATGGAATTTGACACTTTTTTTCTACCCCTTCCTCTCTGGTTTTTTATTACATTATTTTTTTATTCTTCTCCTGCCTGAGACTGGATCTTTTCAGTCTTTTTTACTAAATTATTACCCATATTCCATGATCTCACATATCCCATAAAACTATGTCCTGGAACCTATTTTGTTCTCTCAGTACATATTCTTTTATAGTGATCACATCAACCTCATTTAGCTCAACTATCATAACTAAAAATAATTCCTAAATTTGTATTTCCAGCTCATTTTTCTATCATTTATTCCTAAATTATTTGCCCATCCATAAGTCTGATATTTTCATATTCTTTAAATTTTCTTGTAATATTTCTCTTTATATCTAAGCCATGCATCCATTTTCACTTTATCTTGGTAAATGATTTAATATGCAATTTCTACTAGACTGCTTTTAAGCTTCTCCAAGAATTATTTTTTTTTTACCAAATAACAAATTCTTATCCCGCAAATTTAAGTCTTTATACTTGTGAAACACAACATTCCTAAAAGTCATTTGCTGCTGTAAATTATATATCCACTTTGTTCTGCTGATGTACTTTTCTATTTCTTACCCAGTACCAGATAGTTTTATAACTGGTTTATAACATAATTTAAGATCTGGGACAGCTAAAGCTCTTTCCTACATACATATATATATATATATATATATATATATATATATATATATATTTTCCCATTAGTTCCTTTGATATTCTTGACCTCTTTTTTCTTCCAAATAAATTTTGTTATGATTTTTTCTAACTCAGTTTAATAAGTTTTGGTAATATAATTGGAATAAAAATAAATTAGCTTAGGTAAAATTATCATTTTGTTAACAATATTTTTTCAATTGCTTAAATTGTATCTTAATTGTAGAAAATGGTTGCTTTTTAAATAATTTTGTTCATATGATTCCTGGAATTGTTTTGATAGATATATACCCAGGTAATTTATATTATCTAGATTTATTTTAAATAGGGTATTTTGTATCATCTCTTCTTTCTGACCTGGGACATCTAATACCTTAAAAATTTTACTTCAAAAGGTATTATTATATTTATAGCACAGTTCTTGTAATTATTAGGCACTATATAAATATTTATTCCCTTCTCTTCTCATCTAGTCTAGTTCATATATTTACATGAATCCCGTTAGCCTATCTGGAAAGTATTCTTCTAGTCTCTCCTGGATCACTTCAGTGAGGGGATATTGTTACTTCTGACCCAACCCATCATATTTCTGTACAAGCTCTAATTGTTTGGCTGCCTTTTCTTATATAAAGCACAAATCTACTTAACTATTACTTTCTGTGATTTCCAGAGTTGAGAACAGCTCAGAACAAGCCTTTGAAGATCTGGAAAGTAAAATCCATAACTGATACCTGTCATAAGCCCTTCAAATCTTCCAAAGAGAAAACTAAGTGGTGCATTCGATAGAAATGGAAGGGGAAAAAGGGAATACAGATTTGTTAAGACTTATTGTGTGTCAAGTACTCTTGCTAAGAGATTTATAAATATCTTATTGGAGCACAACACTAGAAGGCTGGCGCTAATATTAGCTCCATTTTACAGATGAGGAAAATAGGCAGAAAGAGGTTAAATGACTTGCCCAAACTCAAAGAGTTTTTAAATGTCTGAAGTTGAATATGAACTCAGGCTTTCTTGACTACAGACCCAGAGCATATTGTTCCATATCAATATTAATAAGTGCTGGTTTTTTTCTTTGCAGACTAAACTATGTTATGTTTAAGTTATCTCCCTATTTTTATTGTCTTTTTTAAAATTATTTTTTGTTTGGTTTGGTTTTTGTTTGTTTGTTTTCTGTGTTCCTTATTATGAATGCCACTGAAAGAGTTTCAGATATGATTTGTTCGTAACAGAATACAGTCTAATTTCCCCTTGTCTTGTTCTAGATCATATATTGCCAGCTTAAAGTCATAATAACTCTTTTTATTGATAGACACATCATAATATTTACTTATATTGAGTTTTAAGAGCACTAAAATCCCCAGGTCTTTGTTAAGATGAATAATGGACTAGCTAAATCTAGCTTTTTTTGTTTGTTTGTTTGTTCTTATATAGTTGATTTTATAACTCAATTTCAGATATTTTCTTTTATCTTTATTCAATTGCAGCCCATCATTCCAGGTGATCAAATTCTTTATGAAACTCACTTTTCATATCCAGTGTATTTGTTGGACTTTCCAGGTTTCTACTATCTACAGTTTTTCCCCCCTGAGGCAATTGGGGTTAAGTGACTTCCCCAGGGTCACACAGCCAGGAAGTGTTAAGTGTCTGAATTCATATTTGAACTCAGATCCTTCTGACTTCAGGGCTGGTGCTCAATCCACTGCACCACCTAGGTGCCCCTTATCTACAGTTTTGACAATTAAGCATCTACACACTGATCTAAGCCACTGGTAAAAACAATAACAGAAAACAACAAAAATGCCCAACAATTATTGAGAAGAAGTCTGGGCACACATTTCTATGACCCACCACTAGAACCATAATCCAGATTAAACTAGAACCAAATTTTATTCAATTAGTTATAATTCACCTGCATATTCTGTAGCAGTTTATGTCTCTATTGTCTGCACAAAAGTACCATTAAAGAGCTTGCCAAATGTCTCAATGAAGTCCAAGTATATTGCAGTATTACCAGGATCATATCATTGTTGAGTACCACAAGTTTAGTGACTTTAAGTAAGTCACTCCTATTCTATCCTTATTTGTAAAATAACGTATGTTTTTCTAACTTAATGATCATAAAGATTCTTTGATTCATGGCAGATTCATGGCAGGGTTTGTGGTCCTTCCAACACAGAGGCTTGGAGAGCTAAGCAAAATTGTCACAGGGAGTCTGCCTCCTTTCCAAAGGGAATGATGTCTCTCTCAAAAAGGGGGACTAGGTTAGTGTTTTCTCTTCAAAGCCTGTTATAGAGACCTTTATCCCAGCAAGTGGTATGCCTAGCGATTTAGTAAGCTAAAGGGAAGCTCTGGCTTAAAAGCTTATTTAAATTGTTATTGCTTGACTCTGCATTTTTTTTTAAAATCAGTTACAACCCTCAGGAGGTTTTAATCAAGACTTATTCAAATCATTTGCTTCTACATCTGTTGCCCACATTAGCTTATTATAAAACTGTAAAAAACAATGAGATAAGAAGCTCCTCACTCAGTGGACTTTTATTACTCAGTCCTGCCATCAGTCATGTCATTACATATTTTATGTCGATTCCATCACGCCTGCATTCTTAGAGTCTGAGGGAGCAGGGCCAAGGCAGAACTTACGTGGTGAGATACTCATTTTCCAAAGCAAATATATAAAATGCACGGGAACTCTAAGTGGGGAGTATATTTATATTCATTTGGCATATTTATGCAATATGCATATTAATGTATAGTATATATTCAAAAGGTTGTTATAGTTATGGGCAGAAACACTGCATGCCGGTAGTTTAAAATCCATTTATGTGTAGAATACTTCTATAAACCTGGAAGAGAATTTTAGCAAACGCAATACTGCTTCTCAAATTATTTTCCAATTTTCCTTACCTCCTGAGCTTGGTGACTTCTAACATCTTGCAACTGCCAAGTTATGAATTCCTGGGTGCAGTGAAGACCATGAAGAGGAAAATGGGATTTGTCTATACTAGATGTTGCCAAAGACTGTCTTAAATTTATTATTTGCTCCATAACATTTTATGCTATTATTCATTCATCAAAAGAAAATTTATATAATAAATATGACACTGTAAAAACAGATATCTTTAACTGTCTAAACATCTCTGATTTAAGCAATGACCATTCCAGATGACTTTGCTATGATGACCTCTGTTCCCTACCTCCTAAAAAGCCAGATAATGCATTCAAGATGCAGAATAAGACATATATTTTTGACATGCACAATCTGGAAATTTTTCTTGTCTGATAATGTATATTCGTTACAAGATTTTTGTTTTGTCTTTTCCTTTTATTAAATGGGGGAGGTGAGAGCGAGAGTAAATAAATATTCATTGATTAAAAATAAATTAAAAAGAAAGATATTGATATTGTTTCACATTTTAGATCACTGAAGCATGTAAGAGATAATGCATGGATAAGGGGCACATCTTCATGGGAATTCAAGTTCTGTTCTTTGTTTCCTATCTTCCTCTCGTCTGTCTATTATTCTATTTATGGGAAGTGGGAAATGGAGTAGCTCCTTTTGTTGGCTTAAAAGGAATACTCTTAAAAGCCAAACATAGATTACAAAGGCTATAGAATGAAAAAGGGATTAGTTTTAAAATTTGCAGTATATTGATTTAATAATATATGTTTACACATAATGTATATTCATTTAAAAATGTTATAACAATAACAATATAAGGAATGAGGCATAAGGTTTAAATCAGTGAATTCATTGGTAGAAAGAGTTTCTAGAAGGGTAAATAAACTACCTCTAATAATGCTGGTCAGTACTTTCTCTACAGCCTATAGTTTTAGAAAGTTTTCTAAAAAGCTAAAAGTAACCAAGGATCATGTAGCCTGCATATATGAGACAAGAGTTGATACCAGGTCCTTCTGACCCTGTGATTAGGTCTCTATCCATATGAGCTCTGAATTTGGAAGCAGAGGAGCCAAGTTCAAATTCCTCTGAAATAATTGTATAATCTTGGGTAAAATTCTTCGAGCATGTTTCCTCATCTTAAAAAAAAAAGCTAAATAAATCACAATAAATCTTTGCTCCTAAGTTACAAAAAGAGAAGTGGTTCATGTATTTTATTTTATTAAAACAAGGACTAGAAGAAAAAATATATCTCAAAAGCAAGAGATAGTGCAGAAATACCAATTTATTTCAGGGAAACATGTAGAAATAGGATCAATGAAAAGAGAACACTGAGACTGAGACACTTCAATATGGAGTGGGGCAGGATCAAAGACATCAAAAGTAGCTGGGAGAAAATGAGGGAGAGTGGTGGAATTTTATTGGAAAATATTTTTTATATTAGTTCAAAAAAAGAGGACATAGGGAAACAAAAATGTGAAAGAGAATTTTGATGAGGGGGAACAGAGACCTAGAGAAAGCTGGAAGTTAGCCAGTGGCTAAGGATACATTGAAAAATCAAAACAAATAAAATAATAAGGTGGCAAAACATCAACGTGAAGGATGAATTCAGAAAATGAGTATAAAAGCATAAATGCTGAATTAAATTTGAGAAAATGTTGAGCAAAAATAATAATAGCATTGTGCAGGATGAAGAAATCACTTAAAAAAGATGCACGGTCTCTTTAAAATCAACGGCATATTATAGATCTGAGGCCATAAGAACTGCAGGAGACTCAGAGCTTTGTACTTATATATAGATCAAATTTGATCAGAAAGTAAAGTAAGGAAGAAAGCTGGAGGACTTCTTAAATAGAAAAGAGGATTAACATTTAGAAAGCAGCTGCAGGGGGAAACCACTAATTGAGAAAAAGAACATGATGAATGCATATAGGTACATTCACATATTGGGTTGTATGTATGTATGTATATATATATATATATATATATATATATATGCATGTATGCATGCATACATATGACTGCAAATATGTATATTATCATCATCACTTAGGTTTTTGTATTTGGTACTTTACCAATATTTTTATAGCACCTCCTCATATAACCCTGCAATGTGGGTGCTATTGAGTGACTTGCTTACTGTCCCACAGCTACTGTCTTGGGTCCAGATTTGAATTCAGTCCTTATACATACTTGCTGCCAGCTAATTGGTGCACTGAATGCTGGACCTACAGTCAAAAACACTCACCTTCATGAGTTCAAATCTGCTTTCAGATACTTACTACCTGCATGACCATGGCTACGTCCCTTAAACCTGTTGATCTCAGTTTCTTGATCTGTAAAATGAGCCAGAGAAGGAAATGGCAAAGCACTTCAATAACTTTGCAAGAAAACCCCAAATGTAGTCATGAAAAGTTAGACATGACTGAAATAACTAAATAGCAACAAAATGCATGTACATTTACACATTCATAGACATGTACATACATACATGTGTGCATATAAATATATAAAGATGGTAAATGCATATTTGTAGAGTGTTTAAATATGTTTATATATGCATTGTAATTTTCTGTATCTTTATTTTTATATTGTCCCCTGTTGTGTTATGTGATTTTTTTTTTATTTTTTTATTTAATAGCCTTTTATTTACAGATGGGTAAATTTTTTTTTTTACACATGGGTAACTTTACAGCATTAACAATTGCCAAACCTCTTGTTCCAATTTTTCACCTCTTACCCCCCCCACCCCCTCCCCTAGATGGCAGGATGACCAGTAGATGTTATATATTAAAATATAAATTAGATACACAATAAGTATACCTGACCAAAACGTTATTTTGCTGTAGAAAAAGAATCAGACTCTGAAATATTGTACAATTAGCTTGTGAAGGAAATCAAAAATGCAGGTGTGCATAAATATAGGGATTGGGAATTCAATGTAATGGTTTTTAGTCATCTCCCAGAGTTCTTTTTCTGGGCATAGCTAGTTCAGTTCATTACTGCTCCATTAGAAATGATTTGGTTGATCTCGTTGCTGAGGATGGCCTGGTCCATCAGAACTGGTCATCATATAGTATTGTTGTTGAAGTATATAATGATCTCCTGGTCCTAGCTCATTTCCTCAGCATCAGTTCATATGTAAGTCTCTCAGGCCATTCTGAGAATTATCCTGTTGGTCATTTCTTACAGAACAGTAATATTCCATAATTTTTCATATACAAATTTATTCAAACATTCTCAACTGATGGACATCATTCAGTTTCAGTCTTTAACTACTCAAAAGGGCTGCCACAAACATTCGTGCACATACAGGTCCCTTTCCTTCTTGATAATCTCTTTGGGATATAAGCCCAGTAGTCACTGCTGGATCAAAGGTATGCACAGTTTGATAACTTTTGGCATAGTTCCAAACTACTCTCCAAAATGGTTGGATTCGTTCACAACTCCACCAACAATGCATCAATGTCCCAGTTTTCCCATCCCCTCCAACAATCATCATTATTTTTTCCTGTCATCTTAGCCAATCGACAGGTGTGTAGTGGTATCTTAGAGCTGTCTTAATTTGCATTTCTCTGATTCATGACTTGGAGCATCTTTTCATATGACTAGAAATAGTTTCAATTTCTTCATCTGAGTTGTCTGTTCATATCCTTTGACCATTTTTCAATTGGAGAATGGCTTGATTTTTATAAATTAGAGTTAATTCTCTATATATTTTGGAAATGAGGCCTTTATCAGAACCTTTGACTGTAAAATATTTTCCAGTTTATTGCTTCCTTCTAATCTTGTCTGCATTAGTTTTGCTTGTACAAAAACTTTTCAGTTTGGTATAATCGAAATCTTCTATTTTGTGATCAGTAAGTGATCTCTAGTTCTGACTTTGGTCATAAGACCTTCCCTTCCACAGGTCTGAGAGGTAAACTATCCTGTGTTCCTCTAATTTATTAATAATTTCATTCTTTATGCCTAGGTCATGAACCCATTTTGACCTTATCTTGGTGTATCGGCGTTAAGTATGGATCAATGCCTAGTTTCTGCCATATTAGTTTCCAATTTTCCCAGCAATTTTTATCAAACAGTAAGTTCTTATCCCAAAGCTGGGATCTTTGGGTTTGTCAAAGACTAGGTTGCTATATTTGTTGACTGTTTATCCCTTGAACTAATCTATTCCACTGATCAACTAATCTATTCCTTAGCCAATGCAAATAGTTTTGGTAACTGCTGCTCTATAATATAATTTTAGATCTGGTACAGCTATACCACCTTCATTTGATTTTTCATTAATTCCTTGAAATTCTTGACCTTTTGTTTTGCCATATGAACTTTGTTGTATTTTCTCTAGGTCATTAAAATAGTTTTTGGAGTCTGATTGGTATAGCGCTAAATAAATAGATTAGTTTAGGTAATATTATCATCTTTATTATATTGCTCACCTATCCAAGAGCATTTAATATTTTTCAATTGGTTAGATCAGACTTAATTTGATGTGAAAAGTGGTCTGTAATTTTGCTCATAAAGTTTCTGATTTTCCCTTGGCAGATAGATTCCTAAATATTTTTATATTATCAGTAGTTACTTTAAATGGAATTTCTCTTTGTAACTCTGACTGTTGGATTTTTTAGTGATATATAAGAATGCTGATGACTTATGTGGGTTTATTTTATAACCAAACTTTGCTAAAGTTGTGGATTATTTCTAATAACTTTTTAGCAGAATCTCTGGGGTTCTCTAAGTATACCATCATGTCATCGGCAAAGAGTGATAATTTGGTTTCCTCATTGCCTATTCTTATTCCTTTAATCTCTTTCTCAGCTCTTATTGCTATAGCTAGCGTTTCTAATACAATATTAAATAGTAACGGTGATAGTGGGCACCTTGTTTCCTCAGATCTTATTGGGAATGGTTGCAGTTTGTCTCCATTACATATGATGCTTACTGATGGTTTTAAATAGATGCTGCTGATTATTTTAAGGAAAAGTCCATTTATTCCTATGCTCTCAAGTGTTTTAATAGGAATGGATGTTGGATTTTATCAAATGCTTTTCTGCATCTATTGAGATGATCATATGGTTTTTATGAATTTGGTTATTAACATGGCCAATTATTGATAGTTTTCTAATGTTAGACCAGCCCTGCATTCCTGGTATAAATCCTACTTGATCATGGTGTATTATCTTGGAGATGATTTTCTGTAGTCTTTTTGCTAATATCTTATTTAAGATTTTAGCATCAATATTCATTAGGGAGATTGGTCTATAATTTTCTTCTCTGTTTTCAGCCTACCTGGTTTAGGTATCAGTACCATGTCTGTGTCATAGAAGGAATTTGGTAGGACTCCTTCATTCCCTATTTTATCAAATAATTTATATAGCATTGGGGCATTGTTCTTTAAATGTTTGGTAAAATTCACATGTAAATCCATCTGGTCCTGGGGATTTTTTCTTAGGGAGTTCTTTAATTGCCTGTTCTATTTCTTTTTCTGAAATGGGACTATTCAAGCAATTTACTTCCTCCTCTGTTAGTCTGGGAAGTCTGTATTTTTGGAGGTAGTCATCCATTTCACTTAGGTTATCAAATTTATTGGCATAAAGTTGAGCAAAATAACTCCTTATTATTTCTCTAATTTCCTCTTCATTGGTGGAAAGTTCTCCCTTTTCATTTTTAAGACTACTAATTTCATTTTCCTCCCTCCTTTTTCTAATCAGATTTACCAAAGGCTTATCTATTTTATTGGCTTTTTCATAGAACCAACTCTTAGTTTTATTAATTAGTTCAATAGTTTTTTTACTTTCAATATTTTTTATTTCTCCTTTTAATTTTAGAATTTCCAAGTTAGTATTTGATTGGGGTTTTTAATTTGGTATTCTTTTAGTTTTTTTAGTTGCAAGCCCAATTCATTAATCTTTTCATTCTCTGTTTTATTCAAGTAAGCCTCTAAGGATATAAAATTCCCTCTTATTACCGCTTTGGCTGCATCCCTCAAATTTTGGTATGATGTCTCATCATTGTCATTATCTTGAGTGAAATTATTAATTGTATCTATAATTTGCTGCTTCACCCAATCATTCTTTAAGATGAGATTGTTTAGTTTCCAATTACTTTTGGTCTATTTCCCCCTAACTTTTTGTTGAATGTAGTTTTTATTGCATCATGATCTGAAAAGAAAGCATTTACTATTTCTGCTTTCTTGCATTTAATTTTGAGGTCTTTATGTCCTAATATATGGTCAATTTTTGAATAGGTTCCATGAACTGCTGAGAAGAAAGTATATTCCCTTCTATCTCCGTTCAATTTTCTCCAAAGATCCAACATACCTAATTTTTCTAATATTCTATTTACTTCTTTAATTTCTTTCTTATTTGTTTTGTGGTTTGATTTGTCTAATTCTGAGAGTGCAAGGTTGAGATCTCCTACTATTACAGTTTTGTTGTCTATTTCTTCTTGCAACTCTCTTAACTTCTCCTTTAGGAAGTTGAGTGCCATACTACTTGGTGCATATATGTTTAATATTGATATTGCTTCGTTGTTTATGCTACCCTTTAGCAGGATGTAGTTACCTTCCTTATCTCTTTTAATTAGATCAATTTTACTTTTGCTTGATCTGAGATAAGGATGGCTACCCTGCTTTTGACTTCACCTGAAGCATAATAGATTTTGCTCCAGCCTTTTACCTTTACTCTATATGTATCTCCTGCTTTAAATGTGTTTCTTGTAAACAACATATTGTAGGGTTCTGACTTTTGATCCAGTCTGCTATCTGCCTCCCTCTTTATGGGGAGTTCATCCCATTCACATTTACGGTTAGAATTACTAAATCTGTATTTCCTGCCATCCTAATAACCCCAGATTATGCTTTACTTATTCTTGCCTCCCCCAACCCTCTTTCCCCCTTTTAAACTTATGTACCCCTCTTGTATCACGATGCTTATCCTCTTTATAATCCCTCCTTCCCCCACTTTGAGTCTTTCCCCCTTCCTTCCCTTATTCTCTTTTTCTTTTCCTTTTCCTCTCCCCCGTTTTTAATGAGGTGAGAGAGAATTTTCTCTAATACAAATGTCAATTATTTTTTCTTTGAGCCAACTCTGATGAGAGTAAGATTCACACAATGTTGCTCCCCCTCTCTAAATTCCCTCAGATATGATAAGTTTCCTTAGCCTCTTTGTGGGATGTGGTTTCCCTCTTTTTATCCCTCCTTCCACCTTATTCTGCCATCATCCCTTTTCCATATCTACTTCCCTTTTTTATGTTATATCAGTACAATCAAATTATACATGTATTCTTTTTGTATATCCACAACAGAAATACAATTCTCAAAAGTTATTTTTACCTTTTCTGCATCTCTTGAGTTCTATGCTGGGAGATCAAATTTTTTGTTTAGTTCTGGTTTTTTCTTCAGAAACAAATGGAACTCATTTGTTTCATTAAATGTCCATCTCCTTCCCTGGAAGAAAATGCTCAGCTTAGCTGGTAGTTTATTCTTGGCTGCATCCCAAGTTCTTGTGCCTTTCGGAATATCATATTCCAGGCCCTTCTTTCCTTTAAGTAGAGGCAGCCAGATCTTGGGTGATCCTTATTGTGGCACCTCGGTATTTAAATGTTTTTTTTTTTTTGGCTGCTTGTAAAATTTTTTCCTTAATCTTATAGTTCTGAAATTTTGCCACAATATTCCTTGGGGTTTTTATTTTAGGGTTTCTTTCAGAAGGTGTTCGATGAATTCTTTCAATGCCTATTTTACCTTCTGATTCTATTACATCTGGGCAGTTTTCTTTGATGATTTCTTGTAAAATAGTATCTAGGCTCATTTTTTCATCATAGTTTTCAGAAAGTCCAATAATCCTCAGATTATCTCTCCTAGATCTATTTTCCAAGTCTGTCGTTTTGCAAGTAGATAATTCATGGTTTTTCCAGTTTGTCATTTTTTGATTTTGTGACTGATTCTTGCTGTCTCAATGAATCATTAGTTTCTATTTGTTCAGTTCTAATTTTTAAGAATTATTTTCTTCATTAGCTTTTTTACTTCTTTCTGTATATGTCAATTGGTTTTTAAATTTATTGTTTTGGTCTGTGGAATTTTTCCATTTCACTAATTTTTTTTTAGTGAATTATTTCTTTTTCAATTCACAGATCCTACTTTCTTGCGTGTTCTTTGTCTTTTCCAATTCACGGATCCTACTTTCTTGCGAATTCTTTGTCTTTTCCAATTCACAAATCCTACTTTCTAGTGAATTCTTTATTTTTTCCAATTCACAATTCTTACTTTCCTGAGATTTTTTTACTTTTTCCAATTCGTATTTCAGGAAGTTGTTGCTCTCTTGTAAGGCTTCTCTTTCCTTTGCCCATTTATCTTCTAACTCTCTTTTGAGACTTTTAATGGTCTCTTCTATGAGAGCATTATGTAAGGAGGACAGTCTGATGCATTTTGCTGTTTGAGGTCTCTTCAGGTTTGCTGACCTGCTCTTTTTCTGCATAGAAGCTGTTGATCGTTCTTTTCATCTTTTTATTCATGTTTTAAAGACTTTAGGGTAGGTCTCCTAGGCAAGGGGGTTACCAGCTTCCTCTGCAGAGCAGGGAAAGATGTAAACCGATTTCCGGCTCCGGTATGGGAGTGCTCTGAGTGAGAGTTTTCCCTTCCCCCAACAGGAAGTGGATTCAGCACTGGCCAAGCTATCAAACTGCTTATTAGGGCTGTGTGGGTTAGGGATTGCTCTCTGCTAGAGACTAAGGAGTGAAAGTGTCACTGCCCCAGGCCGGAGCCTCTTGTGGGACTGTGAGTATTAGCAGCTGACCGCAGACCTCCGATTCCACTGGAAGTCTCTGCCCCAACGTCTCTCCTGATGCAAATCGGCCCTGGGAAAGCTCTATGGCCCCAAGCCGAGCTCCCCACTGTGCAGATTGGAGGCTAACCCGGGCTGCATCCTCCTGCTGTGCAGGATCACAACTGCCCCAAGGAGAAGCCCTGTACTGCGGGTTGGGGCTGCGTGCTTGTGCTGAGATCTGTGCTTTCACTTTCGGTTTGAGACTCTCCTCGGAACCTAATTTCTCTCGGTCTGCTAGATCCCCCCTGGCCCCGGAACCAACCTTTTTTGGTGAGACTGCAGATTTTCTTTGGCCGGTGAGTTGTTCTACTTCTTATCTTTACGAATTGTAGCAGTCGAGACTATTTTTGAGGCTCGATATAATATTGGTAACGAGGGTAAGAGAAGAGCTTAGAAAGTCGCGTGTGTCTTCTCCGCCATCTTGGCTCCGCCGTGTTATGTGATGTTATTGGACTAGTTGGACTAGGATCCATTATAAGAGTAAATTTGTGCAAATATAAATGCACACACACAAACACACACATAAACAGCATCCAGGATGTCACATTGCTTTCATTGTTTTAAGTCTTCTTGGGGGCTATTAAGAGATAGAATTGCTTGGGAGAGGAATAACAAAATACAAGGTCTTGCATTAGAAGAAAAAAATACTAGATTAGGAGTTTGGAGATTAGGGTTCAAGTTCAGGGACATTTAACTTCCAATAAATCACTTTATTTATCTGAGTTTTAGCTTTCTTTGAAGTGAGGGGCTTGATGTGACATCATTATAACAGCCCTGGATTTATATGGAATTAGACATTCAAGGGTTTCAGCATCAGCTTTAAAACTTCCCAGTTGTTCTTGGGGAAAGGAGGTTGAGGGCAGGAAGGAGGGACAACAAAAACCAAAACCCACCACCACCACCAAACAGCAACAGAAACACTTAACATTTCTATCTAGGTCTCAATTATAAAATATAAAATGGGGATGATGGAAGGAAGCGTATGGATAGACTAGATGCTCTGTTTCTCTCCAACTGATACAATCATCCCCTCTACATATCGATCTTCCCCACCATAGTTTCCAATTCCTATTGCAGGTCAGTATAAAAAATTAAATGAGGAGGGGGCCAGCTAGGTGACTCAGTGGATAGGGCACCAATCAGGAGGACCTGAGTTAAAATCTGGCCTCAGACACTTAAGACTTCCTGGCTGTGTGACCTTGGGCAAGTCAGTTAATTCCAATTACTTAGAAAAATAAAATTAAATGAGAATTTAGGAGTAGTTCTGTAGAAACTGTAGTCTACACATGAAGACCAGCAGATGACAGAAACTGTGACCCAATATTTATCCCAGATTTTACAATAAGATACTGTAAATACCCAGAAAGTAAAAAGAAAAAAAATCAGATTTCTTCTCTGGTATGAAGGACCGAAATTTTTGCATGGTTTTTCCACATAGAAGAGGGTATTTGGGGGGCTACTGCAGTGCCCCAAACCTTCATAATGTGGAAGTGATTATTGTAGATTTTAATTTTATGAAATTTCAAAGGTATAATGCCCTTATAATCGGAAGAGATTCTACCTCAAGGTGCCAATTCGCTCTTTTGAATAAAGTCAATAGAAACTTTTATAAAAAGAAATGTAGTAGGGTTTTAAAAATAACTAACAAAACGAAATCAGGATTTGGGAGTTACAGACAATGCCAACAAGCCCTCGATATTCCAATAGAGAAAAATCAGAATTAGTTATTTTTACCAAGATGAACAAAAATTCAGGGTTAGAGTGAATTGAGAATGACAAGTATTTGATTAGAGTCAAGCCTAATTATATCTCCTAGTTTTCTTACATCTTACTGTAAGCAATTGAAATGATTGATCAATGCTGTGTATTATATACTTAGTAATGTACAATAATTATGAATTTAGATTTTTAAGCTAGAAGAAAACTTAGAGATATTTGAGTCCATTCATTATACAGATGAAAATAACTGAGGTCCACAGAGGTCAAATGGTTGGGTTGAGATTGTCCAGGTGGTATATGGCAGAGCCAGGTTATGAATTAAGTTTGTTTCTATACAAATCTAGCATCTTTCTACTATGCAATGCTGCCTAATTTTAGGAAACATGAGGCTTAGCTGTTACTATAGGTTTTCTTTTTTATAGGAAAAAAAAGAAAATAAAAGTTTATTGGAAATTTATTCCATATTACTGTTCTGTAAGAAATGACCAACAGGATGGTTTCAGAAAGGCCTGGAGAGACTTACACGAACTGATGCTGAGTGAAATGAGCAGGACCAAGAGATCATTATATACTTCAACAACAATACTATATGTTGACCAGTTCTGATGGACCTGGCCATCCTCAGCAACGAGATCAACCAAATCATTTCCAATGGAGCAGTAATGAACTGAACCAACTATGCTCAGAGAAAGAACTTTGGGAGATGAGTAAAAACCATTACATTGAATTCCCAATCCCTATATTTATGCCCACCTGCATTTTTGATTTCCTTCACAAGCTAATTGTACAATATTTCAGAGTCTGATTCTTTTTGTACAGCAAAATAATGTTTTGGTCATGTATACTTATTGTGTATCTAATTTATATTTTAATGTATTTAACATCTATTGGTCATCCTGCCATCTAGGGGAGGGGGTAGGGGGGTAAGAGGTGAAAAATTGGAACAAGAGGTTTGGCAATTGTTAACGCTGTAAAGTTATCCATGCATATAACCTGTAAATAAAAGGCTATTAAATAAATTAATTAATTTTAAAAAAAAAAGGAAATTTATTCCACTTCCCTCTTAACTCAGTAATACGTGCTAATGAATATACTATATGTTTAGAATTCTAGAGTTAGAGTTCAAACACACCATTGTTAATCAGAGGGCAATTTCTCTGAATTTCTACCCCAGATCCTAATAGGAAGTAACCACCTCTAACTCATTAGCCTTGCAAAACTCAATCTAAAAATAATGTTAATATAAAGTGCAGGAATGTGAAATATGGATCCATTCCTAGATATGGACTCTACATAGTCTGTATATAAATCAGAATCAGTGATGATGAGGACAAGAAAGAAGCTTTCCAATTGTAATGTGAAGGCAAAGTATTAATGGAGGTTATACTACCTGCTTTTGAAAGTATTCCCAATTGATGGAAAGTAAAGTAAGCAGAACCAAGGTCATATGGCTACAGCAATGTCAATGGAAAGAACAACTACTACAAAAAATTAGAAATGAATATTGAATGAGTATATGGAATAATCATGGCCCCAAAGAAGGCATTCAGGAAGATGCTTTCTCCTACTCTTTTATAGAAATCTGTATGTGTGTGTGGTGATGAAGTGGGAGTGGGGATATGGGCAGAGAGGTCCACGGGTGTGAAACCATGCATAAAGTGTCATAGTTTTTGATGTGTTGATTATGCTGATTTTTTTACTTCTTATTTTTTTATAAAGAAGTTGGTATATAGTATGGATGTATAAGAAGGAGGAAATATAAGATGTAATTTAGGCATGTAAAATAGCAATAAAATTTATTTTTAAAAGTAGTAAAAACAAAAAAAAGTAATGGGAAGATAATATACACAATAATAAGACTATTATTTTCATATATATACATATACACACAAACATACACTTTACATTATATATAATATACATACACACATACAAACATACACATACCATAATACACATGCCTTAAAGAGGCAAAACTGTACTAAAAATGGAAATATTTCTTAACTTGTCAGTGAAACTTTGCTAAATTTAGGGAGCTGTAAATGATAATCCTCAGGAGGGCTAGTTCAGGACAGCATGTCCAGTGGAAGGTGCACAGCTTTATAATTGGACAACTAGGCTTAGAATTTTGACTTTCTGCTTACTACCTGTGTAACCTGTAAAAGTCTGAAAATCTCTTGGCCTATTTTCTGATTTGTAAAATGAGAAGGTTGGATTAGATGAATTCTAAGTTCCCTTCTAGCTTTAAATCCTCTGATTTTATGATAGCATCTGTTATCTGGAGAAGAGTTTAGCTAAGAGACTCAATACTAGCAAGCTAGTCACCAACTGATAAAATTTTTGACCATGGTGAAATGATGACAAAAAATGAAATCACTCACTAGAGTGCTAAAGAATATATTTTAGAATCAAATGAATAAACAGAAACATCTTTACCCCCATAGCATAGCATAGTCACTGACTAATAGATCTATAAATATTTCATTTAATAAGGACTTATTTGCAAAGCACCAGGGAGGGCACTGAGAACAATTAAAGATTAAGTTATACTTTCTAACCTTACATAACATCTTCTAGTAGAAGCCACAAGATACACACATGCAAAAAATAATTATTAAAAAACTGAATAGAGTAAATTCATAATAGCCTAACTGTCAAGGTACTGAGAGAATTAATAAGAAAAGATCGCATCTGTCTCCGGTGATCAAGAAAACTTCATGAAATAAGTGGCTTTTGCCTTGCACTTTGAAAGCTGGAAACAATTATATGTAGTTTGAAGGTTTGAAGGTTTGTAAAGTACATTATATAGGAGGGAAGTTCCTCAATGTTTTGTCTGTTTGTCCCTGATGAATAAAATATGAGGAAGTAAAACCAAAACCAATAAACAAAATCCTTAACTTGAAAAAGAATTCTGATTCAGTTAAAAAAATCTCAGAAATGACAAATATTGAGGTCTTGGTCTCTTTTTAATTTCTTAACAAGCTAGAAATGTTTTTTGTTTCAAGAATCCTCCTATTTAACCTTTGGAAGTTGAGTATTTCTCTTCTAAAAGAATATCTGATTTTCATCATAAATATGGGATTATATGACCTTGGCTTAAAGTCTAAAGAAACAGGTCCTTCTTTGTATTACATGGCTGCACAGCTAGGAGAGACATGGATATAACCATTTTTTAGGAAATCTTACCTCTCTACAATCTTTCCCTTGATGATCTCCTGCATTCCTTCAATTATCACCTCTATTTGGATGCTTCCCAAATCTACATATGGAGTTTCAACTTCTCTCTAGGATGCCAGAACCATATCTATGACTGTCTACTAGACGCATCTACCCAGATGTCCCACCAACAAGTGTAGTTAATTTTCACCCCAGTTTCAACCTGCTCATATTCCTCACTTCTCTATTTCTATTTGTGGCACCACCTGGCTCCCAGTCAAATTACCCCATTGATTATGACCAGCAAACCTCTTTCACTTCAAATAATATTTTATTGATGATGTTTTTTCTTTCTTAATCATCAGAGGTAATCTCCCCCTTTTCTTCCACAGAACCATCCCCTTTACCACATAGACAAAGATGAGCCTGATTTCTACGGCTCTAGGAAGAAGGGTAAAAAGCCAGGGTGTGAGACTGGGCTCTATTTCAAGCTTAGAGACATGAGCTTTCCTGTTCTCTCTGTTTTCCTGCTCTCCTTCAGAGATCTATTGCAATAGAGAAAATTACTGGGTCATTGAATGTCACAACCTCAGCACCTAGAATCCTAATCTCCAGGAAAGAGGGAAGAAAATTCAGGATATATGATTAGGTTTTGTTACAAGCCCTTAGATTGTGTCTTTAGGTTGGCTAGTACAGTCTCATTGCCAGTAACATGATAGATCATTGGTGGAGGGAATTTTGGGAGAGCTCAAGGTGAACAATGATCCTTGATTTTTGCCGTTATTCTTGTTCTTTAGCCTTCTTTTGTGCTCCAGATATACAACACCATGGAGATAGCTGAAGTTGTTTTATTTTAGTCCATAATTTCTGATCTGGAGAGGTTTGAGAAGTCATAATGATCAAAAATGTGTATTCCTCAGTCTTACAGGTCTAAAACACCACCTTAATGTGTTTGGGTGCTGAGAATGACATGTAAAAAACAACATGAGTCAATGTAATGGAAAGCTTTATTACAAGCAATGGGGAAGAGAGGAGGAAGACAGAGAGGGAGGGGATCAAACATGCAATTCAAGCAAATACATTAATATAGAATACAACTCACATAAAGGCAATTTTTTGTGTTTGGGAATATTACAGACATGGGTCCATTCTGCAAGAAGTGGCTGCTCCAGCAGAAAAGTCTGCTTCTTCTTGAAGGGAAAGGATGCGATCCAAAGTGTTCTTCTGAGATTGGGGTTTCTTATTTGGATGATCTCCCTGGAGCTGTCTGATTTAAATGCTGCAGGTCAGGGCAAAAATTTGAGTTTGTTATCAGGGAGAAAATAGGTGGTAGTAGGTAAATATAATTTGGGGGAGAAAGATACATCAATCTTGAAAAGTATCATCTATATTTTTCATACATATATTCCATAATCTTATAGCTTTCTTTAGGGGGAGACTGTCATGATAACAGCCTCAAGATCATACATTCCTAGTCTTAAAAACAATGGTTTCCATGCATAGTCTATAAGTGACAGCCTCCCTTAAGAGAAAACTTTCATGGTAATTTCAAAACTACCAGACTTAACCTTATAGCTTACTTAAATTAAAGCCAAAAGACCTGACTTTAACTTCTATTCCCACTAGTAATTATTCAAATTGCCTTGGGAAATATGTTTTGCTTCCTGAAACCTCAGTTTCTTCATCTAATAAATAAAACTAATTTTTTCTAACTACCTATTCATATTTTTGCAAGAAAAGTGCATCGTATGCTCAAAATATTACATAAATATGAGGATCATTTCAATTTTTTGGTATCTAATTGAGTTAGAGTGTTTTGCATTAATATATTTATGGGTTGGTATTCCTATTTTCAAGCTTCTCTTAGTTGAAAATCGTCCCCCTTGAAGAATTATTCCTGGAAAAACCTTGAAGATGTTTCCTGAATTCATTTTGTATTGTGTATGGATTTGGGTGTGCCTG
Organism: Sarcophilus harrisii; assembly: GCF_902635505.1. Taxonomy (NCBI): domain Eukaryota; kingdom Metazoa; phylum Chordata; class Mammalia; order Dasyuromorphia; family Dasyuridae; genus Sarcophilus; species Sarcophilus harrisii. The sequence goes on along the minus strand of NC_045427.1, from coordinate 122,768,769 downwards.
CGTGTACAGTGTTACATGCACTCGTGTTTAGAGATGGAGGTGATCATTCAGATCATCTAAATTCTATTATGCAAACAAAATGTCAGGGGAAGAGGAAATCATTTGAAATGTCATAGAGGAAAAAATGCTCATTTTTAAAACAACTGTGCTACCAACAATATTAGCAAGCTAATTAAGAATTATGTTAATGAGAATGTTAAACTGGCCCGTTTTCAATTTAGATTGATGCTCTTCCAAACACAAGCCTAACTGATGTTTGTTCAATAGTATGTCACAGAATCTGTGGGAAAATGTCTGGTGCATTAAGCTTAAAGTCAAGTGCTGGGGAAAATGTGTTCCAGAATTTTGCAGATGTTCTCAGATCAAATCATATTGCTCTGAAAAAATGTGCAGAATGTTCAGTGGAGCATCCATCATGAAAGACAGCTCAATAGCTTTGTATCTTGGATTTTTAAAAAATCATGTAGATAAGGTTTAAGAAGGGTATAATTGACACATTCTGAAATGGGTTAGTAGGAGATGTAATAGGAATATATGAGACATCAAATTTTATTATTTGTAGAACCAGAGTTTCCAATGCTGGTTCTTACCCTTATTGCCTGTCTTGACTTTTGGGGAAATTGATTCTCTCTCTGAAGATCATTTCCCACACCTATAAAATGAAAGGTTTATAGTGGATTATCTTCAAAGTTTTTTTTTTCCTATCTGTAAATCTGATGATCTAGTCAAATACTCTCATTTTAAAGATGCAGAAACTGAGGCTTTCAAAAAGAGGGACTATGATGGCATAGTGAACAGACTGATGAACTTGGAGTCAGAAAGACAAGTTCAAATCCGGTCTCAGAGGTTTCTAGTTGAGTCACTCTGAGCAATTCACTTAATCTCTCTGGGCCTCAGTTTTCTTATCTATATTATACTCCATGATTTCTGATATTCCTCCTACCTCTACATCTGTCAACCTATAAATTATTTGGCCTTGGATAGACAGTCGCTTAGCAGACAATTTAGGACCACAATCCAGGTTTTTGGACTTTTAACCCATGCTTTCATTGGGTCCCACTGAACATCTTTTAACACAGCTATTATTTAAGGTAATTCCATGGATTTTTAAGGTAATGAAGGGGATCATTTTACATTTAATTCACAATCTTTACACAAATGGGAGATCCTTTACCAATCATTCTGAGTCAAGGAAATTTTGGTTACCTTTTGCACCAACCTGTTTTATTAGATTGGTATTACTGAATGCCCAGTTTCAATGTTTGTGCAGCTAAAGCTTCACTGATGAATCAATCCCCTTGTAGTCCACAATGTAAAGATAAGGAACCGAGGGAAGGGACACAGGGAAGACGGATTGAGAGAAAAGTGAACAGAGAATGCAAGACTACAGTGTTCATCCCCCCTCACTCATACCCCAGCAATAGATGTAAAAATCAATGCTTCATTTATTAGAAGCCAAATATCATGGGAGTCATTTTTTCTCATCCTTTGATTCAGAATTCAGAGTAATTACCACTTCATTTTTGAAGACAAAAACAGAATGGGCTTTAAATTGAAGCCTCAGGGACTTGGTTAAGATATACAAGTCAGGTTTCCACAACCCCAGCCAGTGAAAAAAAGTGAAATGTTCAGTCAATCAGGTGATGTCATTGTCCCCATGATATAGCTTGAATTCTTTTTTTTTTTTTTTTTTTATTTAATAGCCTTTAATTTACAGGATATATACATGGGTAACTTTACAGCATTAACAATTGCCAAACCTCTTGTTCCAATTTTTCACCTCTTACCCCCCCCACCCCCTCCCCTAAAAGGCAGGATGACCAGTACATGTTAAATATATTAAAATATAACTTAGATACACAATAAGTATACATGACCAAAACATTATTTTGCTGTACAAAAAGAATCAGACTCTGAATTATTGTACAATTAGCTTGTGAAGGAAATCAAAATGCAGGTGTGCATAAATATAGGGACTAGAATTCAATGTAATGGTTTTAGTCATCTCCCAGAGTTCTTTTTCTGGGTATAGCTAGTTCAGTTCATTACTGCTCCATTAGAAATGATTTGGTTGATCTTGTTGCTGAGGATGGCCTGATCCATCAGAACTGGTCATCATCTAGTATTGTTGTTGAAGTATATAATGATCTCCTGGTCCTGCTCATTTCACTCAGCATCAGTGCGTGTAAAGTCTCTCAGGCCTTTCTGAAATCATCCTGTTGGTCATTTCTTGAGAACAGTAATATTCCATAATTTTCATATACCACAATTTATTCAAGCATTCTCAACTGATGGACATCCATTCAGTTTCAGTTTCTAGCCACTACAAAGGGCTGCCACAAACATTCGATGCACATACAGGTCCTTTCCCTTCTTTATAATCTCTTTGGGATATAATCCCAGTAGTAACACTGCTGGATCAAAGGGTATGCACAGTTTGATAACTTTTTGAGCATAGTTCAAACTACTCTCCAAAATGGTTGGATTCGTTCACAACTCCACCAACAATGAATCAATGTCCCAGTTTTCCCACATCCCCTCCAACAATCATCATTATTTTTTCCTGTCATCTTAGCCAATCTGACAGGTGTGTAGTGGTATCTTAGAGTTGTCTTAATTTGCATTTCTCTGATTAATAATGACTTGGAGCATCTTTTCATATGACTAGAAATAGTTTCAATTTCTTCATCTGAGAATTGTCTGATTCATATCCTTTGACCATTTTCAATTGGAGAATGGCTTGATTTTTATAAATTAGAGTTAATTCTCTATATATTTTGGAAATGAGGCCTTTATCAGAACCTTTGACTGTAAAATATTTTCCCAGTTTATTGCTTCCTTCTAATCTTGTCTGCATTAGTTTTGTTTGTACAAAACTTTTCAGGTTAGTATAATCGAAATTTTCGATTTTGTGATCAATAATGATCTCTAGTTCTGCTTTGGTCATAAAAACCTTCCCCTTCCACAGGTCTGAGAGGTAAACTATCCTATGTTCCTCTAATTTATTAATAATTTCATTCTTTATGCCTAGGTCATGAACCCATTTTGACCTTATCTTGGTGTACGGCGTTAAGTATGGATCAATGCCTAGTTTCTGCCATATTAGTTTCCAATTTTCCCAGCAATTTTATCAAACAGTAAGTTCTTATCCCAAAAGCTGGGATCTTTGGGTTTATCAAAGACTAGGTTGCTATATTTGTTGACTGTTTTATCCCTTGAACCTAATCTATTCCACTGATCAACTAATCTATTCCTTAGCCAATACCAAATGGTTTTGGTAACTGCTGCTCTATAGTATAGTTTTAGATCTGGTACAGCTAAGCCACCATCATTTGATTTTTTTTTTTATTAATTCCCTTGAAATTCTTGACCTTTTGTTTTCCATATGAACTTTGTTGTTATTTTTTCTAGGTCATTAAAATAGTTTTTTGGGAGGCTGATTGGTATAGTGCTAAATAAATAGATTAGTTTAGGTAATATTGTCATCTTTATTATATTTGCTCACCTATCCAAGAGCATTTAATATTTTTGCAATTGGTTAGATCAGACTTAATTTGTGTGAAAAGTGATCTGTAATTTTGCTCATAAAGTTTCTGATTTTCCCTTGGCAGATAGATTCCTAAATATTTTATATTATCAGTAGTTACTTTAAATGGAATTTCTCTTTGTAACTCTGACTGTTGGATTTGTTAGATGATATATAAGAATGCTGATGACTTATGTGGGTTTATTTTATAACCAGCAACTTTGCTAAAGTTGTGGATTATTTCTAATAACTTTTAGCAGAATCTCTGGGTTCTCTAAGTATACCATCATGTCATCAGCAAGGTGATAATTTGGCTTCCTCATTTGCCTATTCTTATTCCTTTAATCTCTTTCTCAGCTCTTATTGCTATAGCTAGCGTTTCTAATACAATATTAAATAGTAACGGTGATAGTGGGCAACCTTGTTCACTCAGATCTTATTGGGAATGGTTTGCAATTTGTCTCCATTACATATGATGCTTACTGATGGTTTTAAATAGATGCTGCTGATTATTTTAAGGAAAAGTCCATTTATTCCTATACTCTCAAGTGTTTTTAATAGGAATGGATGTTGGATTTTATCAAATGCTTTTTCTGCATCTATTGAGATGATCATATGGTTTTGTTAATTTGGTTATTGACATGGCCAATTATATTGATAGTTTTCTAATATTGAACCAGCCCTGCATTCCTGGTATAAATCCTACTTGATCATAGTGTATTATCTTGGAGATGATTTTCTGTAGTCTTTTTGCTAATATCTTATTTAAGATTTTAGCATCAATATTCATAAGGAGATTGGTCTATAATTTTCTTTCTCTGTTTTCAGCCTACCTGGTTTAGGTATCAGTTACCATGTCTGTGTCATAGAAGGAATTTGGTAGGACTCCTTCATTCCTATTTTATCAAATAATTTATATAGCATTGAGGCCAATTGTTCTTTAAATGTTTGGTAAAATTCACATGTAAATCCATCTGGTCCTGGGGATTTTTCTTAGGGAGTTGTTTAATTGCCTGTTCTATTTCTTTTTCTGAAATGGGACTATTCAAGCAATTTACTTCTTCCTCTTTAGTCTGGGAAGTCTGTATTTTTGGGTAGTCATCCATTTCACTTAGGTTATCAAATTTATTGGCATAAAGTTGAGCAAAATAACTCTTATTATTTCTCTAATTTCCTCTTCATTGGTGGAAAGTTCTCCTTTTCATTTTAAGACTACTAATTTCATTTCCTCCTCCTTTTCTAATCAGATTTACAAAGGCTTATCTATTTTACTGGCTTTTCATAGAACCAACTCTTAGTTTTATTAATTAGTTCAATGTTTTTTACTTTCAATATTTTTATTTCTCCTTTTAATTTTAGAATTTCCAATTTAGTATTTGATTGGGGGTTTTAATTTGGTCTTTTAGTTTTTTAGTTGCAAGCCCAATTCATTAATCTTTTCTTTCTCTGTTTTATTCAAGTAAGCCTCTAAGGATATAAAATTCCCTCTTATTACCGCTTTGGCTGCATCCACAAATTTTGGTATGATGTCTCATCATTGTCATTATCTTGAGTGAAATTATTAATTGTATCTATAATTTGCTGCTTCACCCAATCATTCTTTAAGATGAGATTGTTTAGTTTCAATTACTTTTTGGTCTATTTCCCCTAACTTTTTGTTGAATGTAGTTTTATTGCATCATGATATGAAAGAAAGCATTTACTGTTTCTGCTTTCTTGCATTTAATTTTGAGGTCTTTATGTCCTAATATATGGTCAATTTTGAATAGGTTCCATGAACTGCTGAGGAAGAAGTATATTCTCTTCTATCTCCATTCAATTTTCTCAAAGATCCAACATACCTAATTTTCTAATATTATATTTACTTCTTTAATTTCTTTCTTATTTGTTTTGTGGTTTGATTTGTCTAATTCTGAGGTGCAAGGTTGAGATCTCCTACTATTACAGTTTGTTGTCTATTTCTTCTTGCAACTCTCTAGCTTCTCCTTTAGGAAGTTGAGTGCCATACCACTTGGTGCATATATGTTTTAATATTGATATTGCTTCGTTGTTTATGCTACCCTTTAGCAGGATGTAGTTACCTTCCTTATCTCTTTTAATTAGATCAATTTTTACTTTTGCTTGATCTGAGATAAGGATGGCTACCCTCTTTTGACTTCACCTGAAGCATAATAGATTTTGCTCCAGCCTTTTACTTTTACTCTATATGCATCCCCTGCTTTAAATGTGTTTCTTGTAAACAACATATTGTAGGGTTCTGACTTTTGATCCAGTCTGCTATCTGCCTCCTCTTTATGGGGAGTTCATCCCATTACATTTACGGTTAGAATTACTAAATCTGTATTTCCTGCCATCCTAATAACCCCAGATTGTGCTTTGCTTATTCTTGCCTCCCCAACCCTCTTTCCCCTTTTAAACTTATGTACCCCTCTTGTATCACGATACTTATCCTCTTTATAATCCCTCCCCCCCCCTTTGGAGTCTTTCCCCTTCCTTCCCTTATTACTCTTTTTCTTTTCCTTTTCCTCTCCCCGTTTTTAATGAGGCGAGAGAGAATTTTCTCTAAAACAAATGTCAATTATTTTTTCTTTGAGCCAACTCTGATGAGAGTAAGATTCACACAATGTTTCTCCCCCTCTCTAAATTCCCTCAGATATGATAAGTTTCCTTAGCCTCTTTGTGGGATGTGGTTTCCCTCTTTTTATCCCTCCTTCCCACCTTATTCTGCCATCATCCCTTTTCCATATCTACTTCCCTTTTTATGTTATATCATTACAATCAAATTATACATGTATTCTTTTTGTATATCCACAACGAAATACAATTCTCAAGAGTTATTTTTACCTTTTCTGCATCTCTTGGAGTTCTATTCTTGGAGATCAAATTTTTTGTTTAGTTCTGGTTTTTCTTCAGAAACAAATGGAATTCATTTGTTTCATTAAATGTCCATCTTCTTCCCTGGAAGAAAATGCTCAAGCTAGCTGGGTAGTTTATTCTTAGGCTGCATCTCAAGTTCTTGTGCCTTTCGAATATCATATTCAGGCCCTTCTTTCCTTTAATGTAGAGGCAGCCAGATCTTGGGTGATCCTTATTGTGGCTCCTCGGTATTTAAATGGTTTGTTTTTTGCTGCTTGTAAAATTTTTTCCTTAATCTCATAGTTCTGAAATTTTGCCACAATATTCCTTGGGGTTTTTATTTTAGGGTTTTTTTCAGAAGGTGTTTGATGAATTCTTTCAATGCCTATGTAACCTTCTGATTCTATTACATCTTGCAGTTCTCTTTGATGATTTCTTGTAAAAATAGTATCTAGGCTCTTTTTTTTTCATAGTTTTCAGAAAGTCAATAATCCTCAGATTATCTCTCTAGATCTATTTTCCAAGTCTGTCGTTTTGCAAGTAGATAATTCGTGGTTTTTCAGTTTGTCATTTTTGTTTTGCTTGACTGATTCTTGCTGTCTCAATGAATCATTAGTTTCAATTTGTTCAGTTCTAATTTTTAAAGAATTATTTTCTTCAATAGCTTTTTACTTCTTTCTGTATATGTCAATTGAGTTTTTAGAATGTATTGTTTTGGTCTGTGGAATTTTTCCATTTCACTAATTTTTTTTTCAGTGAATTATTTTCTTTTTCCAATTCACAGATCCTACTTTCTTGCGTGTTCTTTGTCTTTTCAATTCACGGATCCTACTTTCTTGCAGTTCTTTATTTTTCCAATTCACCAATTTTGTTTCCCTGCACTTCTGAGAATTTTTTAACTTTTCAATTCGTATTTCAGGAAGTTGTTGCTCTCTTGTAAGGCTTCTCTTTCCTTTCCCCATTTATCTTCTAACTCTCTTTTGAGCCTTTTAATGGTCTCTTCTATCAGAGCATTATGTAAGGAGGACAGTCTGATGCATTTTGCTGTTTGAGGTCTCTTCAGGTTTGCTGACCTGCTCTTTTTCTGCATAGAAGCTGTCGATTGTTCTTTTCATCTTTTTATTCATGTTTTAAAGCCTTTGGGTAGGTCTCCTAGGCAAGGGGTTACCAGCTTCCTCTGCAGAGCAGGGAAAGATGTAAACCGATTTCCAGCTCAGAGGTATGGGGTGCTCTGGGCAGAGTTTTCCCTTCCCCAACAGGTAGTGGATTCAGCACTGGCCGAGCTATCAAACTGCTTAGTAGGGGCTGGTGGATTATCGATTGCCCTCGGCTAGAGACTAAGTGGTGAAAGTGTCACTGCCCAGGCCGGAGCCTCTTGTGGGACTGTGAGTATTAGCAGCTGACCGCAGACAGCAGAACGCAGACAGCCACAAACTCTGCCCAGCGTCTCTGCCTGATGCAAATCGGCCCTGGAAAAGCTCTATGGCCCCAAGCCGAGCTCCCCCCTGAGCAGATTGGAGGCTAACACGGGCTGCGTCCTCCTGCCGTGCAGGATCACAACTGCCCAAGGAAAAGCCCCTTACTGCGGGTTGGGGATGCGCGCTTGTGCTGAGATCTGTGCCTTCACCCTCGGTTTGAGACTCTCCTCGGAACCTAATTTCTCTCCCAGTCTGCCTGATCTCCCACTGGCCCCAGGAACCAACCTTTTTGGCGAGACTGCAGATTTTCTTCGGCCGGTGAGTTGTTCTACTTCTTATCTTTACGAATTGTAGCAGTCAAGACTATTTTTGAGGCTCGATATAATATTGATAAAGAGGGTAAGAGAAGAGCTTAGAAAGATGCGTGTGTCTTCTCCGCCATCTTGGCTCCGCCCCTCATAGCTTGAATTCTTGATTGTGAAGGGATGCAATAGGGTTAAAAGCAAGTGAGGATAGGCAATAATGCTTGATTTAACATCAGAACAACTGCCTAAATTAATTAATTTCACTAAAAAAAACTAGAATTTTTACATGTTGTTGTCTAACTAAGCCAGACAGTAGTTCTGAACTCAGAGTTTTGGTATTATGTAAACACAACAAAAGACTTGTGGAAAAATTCCTGACCTAGGATTTAGGATAGCAGGATTGTGTGAATATTTTCAAAAAAGAATATTAACTTATCCATACCTTATTGTCAACATAATTTTACTTATCATGTATTTATTTGCTTGGTATTTTGCTATGTAGTGTAAATTAGAAAAACTTGGAGATCTTAAAAAAAGATATTAAAGTATTATATATATATATATATATATATATATATATATATAATCTGAATATTTACAGATATATATGTGTGCATATAGTAATGCTCATTAACACATGTAATCTTGTTCATCCTAACAATTCGAGTATGTGCCAAGGATAATAGATTCCTCTGTTAATGAAACAAAAATTATTTTGTCACATGGCAGTTATATTCTAAAACTAATGATAACCAATCCCATCCCACTAGCACCATTTTTTATCACCATTGTTGCCTAATGTTACAAAAGGACAATTATATATGTAGGCAGAAGATCTAGACATTGTTTCAGATATTTGCCAGATTTTATTCTATTTACAAGTATTGTAAAAAGATTTATTATCTGGGTGTTCATAACCTGGGTTCCAGGAATTTAGAACTTGTAATATTTTGGTAGCTATACTTGTTTTAATTTCATCTATTTTATTTTGTGTATTTAAAGACATTTTGCAAAAGGAAGGCGGAAAAAGGATAAACATTGTTTAACTACTTACCATGTACATCATAGTGCTAAACCCTATACAAAAAAAATCTCATTTTATCCTAAGACAATCTAGTTAAAAAGGTGTTGTTAAAAAAAAAAAAAATAGTGAATTATATGTTAAATGATCTACAGTTACACAGCTTGTAGGTGTCTTTGGCTGGATTTGAACTCAGATCTTTTTGATACCAGGTCAGCACTCAGCCCTTTGATCTGCCTCAAAGGGCTCCATAAATTTTCCCAGACTGCCAAAAAGTTTAAGATCTCATCTAGTCCAACTTCTTATTTTTACAAATTAAGAAACTCTTGTGAAAAATAGGTGAAATAACTTCCAAAGATCATATACATAATAAGCAGCAAAGTAAAAGCTTGGATTTCACTGCCTTTTTGACTACAGTTATCCAGTATATGGTCCTTGTATAAGCATTTAAATTTCCTGATTTTCATTATCCTTATCTTTTAAATGGGGAACTTAATACTTCTACACACTACACAGATCCTTATAAAGCTTAAACTATTATACAAATGTGAATTGTCATTACTATCAGAAGCCAAGGAAGAAGAAAAAATGAGAAACCTATAGGATCTTTTCCCCATGATATTTTGTAAGAATTAACGTTTGTTTTGTATTGCTGATAAGATATATGGAGAAAAAAAAGAAACAAAAATTCTGGGATCATAACATTAGAGTTAGAATAGAATCCAGGGACCATCTATTCCCATCTGCACATTTTACAGATAAGGCAACTGTTGTTATATTGAATGACTTAGAAAGATGTTGTAGAGTAGAACCCAAATCCTCTGGCTAGTGAGTTAACCTTCATTTCACTGTGATTTTTAGAAGATAATATAACTCTTATTTCTGAAGATTTATAATCAATAATCCTTTTATGCATTTGAGTATTACTCTTAAGTAGCAGCAAGTTGAATTAGACACCCTCTCAAATGAGCACAGAAACTAAATGCCAGGGAAAACATCTCAATGGAAAAAATTACACCATAAAATTATTTTGGTGAACTTTAGAGGTATTGTATTCTGCAATCATTTACACAGTGAATGGATAGGTCATTGGTGCCATATTGTAAATTACTGGGACAGAGGCTATGCCCAATTTCCCCTGTACTATAAAGTGTAGGGTACATTGTTAGGTCTTAATATGCAACATTTTTATATTGCCTGTGGAAATGAATTTGGTGCCCTAATAAAATTTTACTAGCTCTATTTCCAATATTTGTTATTTTGAGGATAATAGTCACAAGTTCAACAAAATCCGTAAATCCAGAATATTTTGTAGACTCAATATGTCAACCATAAAATTTCTTTGAAAGGAACAGAGGAACATTAGAATGAACACTACCAAAAACCTATGACATGGGAATCTAAGGATAATGTGTCGAATTTAATGCTGAGTGAGTAATATGTGAAGTGAAAATCCAGTCTCATTTTCAGGTGAGATTGATTGGGAATAAGATGAAATAGAAAAGAGAAGAAAGATCATTATCCTCTAAAAGGAATCCTGTTGGAGGATTTATGGTATAACAAAAAAGGAAAGGACCCGAACTAGTGAACTGGGTAAAAGTTCAGTATATATCAAATTGGTTATTTTATAGTGAATATGGACCCTGAATAACCCTTCTGGAGACAGTGCAAGGAAGAAGATAATGTGTATGTATGGTGGGATAGAATGGTGGTAACCCAGTGATGTCAAGAGGAAGAGGGGAGTCGTCAGATAAATTGAAGGCAGAGGTGAGGTTAATGCATCTTGGGAATTAATGCAGTCATAATATAATGGATGTAAAGAGAGAACAGGTCATAAATTGTTTCAGGGGAATAAGAGGGCAATAGGGGGTCCGTGCAGAGTCACTGAATAATAGTTTCAAAGCATCTGCTGCACAATATGGCTTGAACTTTTTTCGAAGCCCTGTTGAACAGCTCACTTGTCACTTGGCTTGAGGAAGAGATGACAGGATCTGCCAGAAATATTCAGAAAGACTTTTAATTTTTTTTTCCTCTGGGTAGGTTAGAAACCAGCTGTTCTTGCCATGCTGATAGTTTAACAAATGATTTGATCTCTGTGTTCTTGATTTGCCTTGGATTTTAATATTTCATATACAGCAAGTTGAGAAAAGAAACATGACATCAGCAGCAAGGTATTGTGCTAAGATGAGGTTGGCAGATGGATTTACTCATGCAACAATAAGTTATTTAAAAGAATGAGACCTATCAGCTCACTTCCCTCCTCTTGCTATTCATCCCCCAACTATAGGTTTGTTTTTTGTTTGTTTTTGGTTGTTTTTTGTTTTTGTTTTTTGCTTTTTTGGTCTAAGTAACTATTTTTACACTATGAAGGGCTAGTTATTGAACCCATGATTTCATTTGTATAGGGAACTCCCAGGTGAGGAAAAACCCTCTACGAATTCAGGTCAATCCTTCTCTGCAACTTTTTATAATCTTCAACAGTTATCTAGAATATGGAGAGATTAAATGACTTGCTTGCAGTCACAAAACTACTATTTATCAGACGTATGACTTGACTATAGGAATTCCAAATTTTGAAGCTGGTTATCTAACTATTATTTTAGTTTCTGTGGAAAGATTTGGAGAAATTTGGCGTTTTGGACGACTGCTGGGTAAAGGGACAAGAGAACATATGGCATAGAAGAAATAGGCCTAGAGTTGGAGGCCAAAGATCTATGTCTGAGTCTAAATTCTGGGCAAGTTACCTCAAGTATCTTAGGACTTAATTTCTTCACCCATACAATGAAAATGTTAAAACTGATACACTCTCAGATCCTATCCCATTCAGTGTATCTATAAAATACCTACTGTAGGCCACAGGGTTGAAAGGTGTATGGTAACATGACTGTTGTCTTTGGTAACTGCAATCAATGGTGGTATATCATTTTATTCTTTGGATAATGGATTAAAATGGTTCATAGCTTTAATATATTCTGTTCCACCCCAAATCTCTTCTACTCAGGACCAGAAAATCAATTGGTTACAAAGGTACAATCTATGACAATGAAAGGTGGGATGTGATGGGTACTTGTACTACTAATATCATTTATAAAATCTTGTAAAATGACAAAATTAGCTTTACCAGAAACTAATAATTTCCCTTTTTAAATCATTTTAAGATAAAAATTAATATCATCCAAACTTTTAAACCCTTTATTATCTGGCTTCCATATGCCTAATAATTAATTTTCTTACATTTGCACAATCTACATTTTATCCAAATGTCCAAAAAAGTAGTTTTTGAAATTGCCATGACATTTGCCCATTGTTATACCTTTGTAGAAACATTTGCTGATGGCTTCCCTTTGCTTCCTGTTTTCATTTGCCTCTTTAATCCCTTTCTACCTTTGATGTTCAGCTTCTGGTGCTATCTCCTACATATTCTGGATGACTTTAGTTGTTAGTGATTCTTCCCTTAATGCTCTCTTATTCCCTTGAAGCAAATTATTACCTGCTTTTGCTTTGTAATAATTACATGATGACTTATGATGTCTCAAAGATGTGGAAACATTATCTTTGTATAAATGTCTTCCATTCATTAAACTGTAAATGCCTTGAGTGGAGGGATCACTTCATTTTTGCCTTTTCTTTAATGTCTAGAACAGTATTTCATACATAGAAAATACTTCAGAAACATTTGCTGAATTGGATTGGATTGGATTGGATTTGTTTTCCCTTCTCATCCCCTCACTACATTTTAGAGTCTTCAGCTCTGGGTAATTTACTTTTGTTCTTTAGAGATTTCAAGGAACCAGAGACAGTTCTTAGCTCTGACCACTTCTAGGACTTCTAGACATATTAGAGTGTTCTAAATCTATATTTTATGGAAGTTTTATCAATAGCATATATTTGGCTATGGAGTTTTAATGTTATGATAGTGAATCTCAAATGTTGGCAGGTCATCCTAAGTTAAAAACGCTTTGAATACAACTTTATAGATTTTGTGAATCATCTCAATGCTATATAAGTCTTGTAATAGTAAATTTCATGTATACTGTACCTAAGGGCATTTTATACTAACATACTAATAGAACAACTTCAGGGCTGATCATTACCCATAATGGCCCCATTAAGAGACAAGTTATATTGAAAAAGGCTGAGATTCATGCAGTAATACTAATATTTTTAGCAAGGGTCTGGATTCCTAAAACAGAGGTAGCAAATCCCCATAGGAGTCTTTGTTTTAGGGGAAATTAGGAAGACTTATATAACAGGCAGCAGGGACCTTGTCTTAACTAACTTTCATATTTATCAATCAGTCAACAATTTATTAAACCCTAGCATGTGGCAACACTGGGCTTAAGGGGAAAGACAAGAGTTCTTTCCCTCAAGGAGCTTGCAATTTGATTGAGGAGGCAGCATGGAAATAAATACATACAAATAATTTCTGTACAGGATAAATAGAAAATAATCAACAGAGGGAAGGCATTCAAGCACAGTGTTCCAGAGTTCATGAGGCTCCATTTCCATCTCTGCCCAACACCATTTCACCCAACACAAACTGAGATATGTTTTGTAGATTTTCCATATTCAAAGAAAGACTCAAATCCATATGTGACCTTGCTAATTGCAGATTTCTCTACATAATGCAAATGGAAAATCACCCCTGTCTGACCAGACATAGTCATTCTTCTCAGTATTTGTTACAGAGAGGTCTACTCAATTTCTCCTGACATAGAGGGGACCAAGAGATCATTATCATCCCTCACTTCTTGCCAAGAGGACATCTTTTAATCCTAGTGTTTAGAATTCTTTGAGGCCATAAATTGCAGCTTGCTCACATACTCAAAACATAGCTTTTCATTGCTCTTTTTGTGATACAAGATTAACTTTTCAGAGGAAGTGATGTTTCACATTTCACTGTTGTATAAAGCATGACTAGTAAAATGTTTGCATTGAAAAGTTAGCTCTTTGATGTTATAAGAAGAATTGTCTTGCCATCTTCAGGCACAATTCTTTTGTTGAGCATGTCTCCCAGTTTTATGCTTCATCTAATTGTGAGGGTTGCTGAATAGGGTGATTTTTTTTTTGTTGATTCACCTTCAAAGGCATTAAAAGATCTTAACACAAGGATGAAAGATTCCTTTTTTAAATGAATGTACAAGGGGACATTTTCTTCTTCCAAGATGAATGCTTTATTTTACAATCTAGAAACAAGAAACAAAATGCAATTCTATATGATAAACATCAGTGGTATCAAATTCAAGTACAAAACAGGGCTATATATACAGATCTCTGTGGCCCCTTTTAGCTTAAAACCACATATTAACGTATGTTCTATTTTATTTCATTCATTTTGTTGAATATTTCCCAATTAAATTTCTTCTGATTTGGCATTCTTGAATTCCCACTGTGGGTGTTGGAAAACCCCTTTATACATTTTTCATTCAGTCATGAGGGGGTTAAGATAAAGTCTATTGTTGAATATTTTTTTGAAAACTTATATGATCCCTACAAAATCCTCAATGAGGATGCCATTAGTTTGTGTATAGAAAATCTTGATTCCTCTCTATAATCTCATTGAAAATACAATTACTTTGTGCATTGAAGGCCCTCATAGAGAGTTTGTATAGATGAGAGAGTAGGCAAAGAAGTTGGTGACTTTTGTCGTTTATTTGAATTTATTTTTGGATTCAGAAAGGTTTGAGATTCCCTCCACCTTTCCCATTTCCATTTTCACTTCCTTTGGGCATATTCTATATTGAGCCCTCAATATCCTTGTGATTGTATGTCTGTATGGATCATCTTTAAATAGACTTGACTCAATCTAGCTGCCTTTCAATCTCTTTAATGTTATTTCTACTTTCTAGGTAAGAATCACAGGAACTGTGATATTAGGATCCAAGTATAGCAATTCTACCGTACTTATTGGAGAAAAAAACACAGAAATGTTTTTTATAAGAATTTTTTGCAAATCTTTTCCATTTTTTGTGGTATTTGTTCTGTTTTCAATTTTGAAGGTCCTTAGGATATCTTTTCTTAGATGGAGAGCTTGTCATTTTCTTTAGACTAATTTTACCTTCCCCTGCTTTTTGATGCTTTGTGACAATACTACACATAATCACTTACCATTCTTCTGTATTATATTTAAAAGACAAGTTAATAATCAAACGTAATGATGCATTCAGCAGCCATTTTTGGGTAAATAAGTCAAATATTTGACAAGGTAATTTTTCCTTTCTCCTTAATTTACATTTGTTCAACTTTAAGAAGAAATTATTATAGTCAGGGCTAATATAATTTCCATTGGCCATGCAATCTTAGAAACAGATTTATGACACAAGTATAGTCACCTGCATTCATAACTGTGTAACTTTTAACAAGCAGAAAGAATGGATTATTTCTTCAGATGTATCCTTCAGTCTGATCCAACAAGGTAGGAAATGAGATATTTGTGAAAGTACTTTGTAAACCTTAAAGAACTACTGATATATAATTCTTTTTTTGAAGTCAGGTGAAGGTTTTGAAGTCAGTGGGCCTGTGTTCAAATCTCAACTATGATGTGTATAATGTTTTTGTAACCTTGGGCATAAAAACTGATGACCATTTACCTCACTTGCTCTTTCAGCTGTCTTTAAGTCCCCTTAAATGGGTAGGTAGTAAAGTCGAAGTGAATATCCCACAGTTTTGACTAAGGAGTTGCACAAAGATGAAAGTGGTTCTTTCTCAAAGGGGATTCATCTGCACAATCTAGTATCATTGTCATTGCAATACATTTGATGCTACCGAAGAAGTACATGAGAGCAGGACAAGAAGAAAGGTGCCTAGAAGAAAAGAAACAAATAATTTGTCATTTTTCTGGCCTTGATTGACAAGCAGGACATCTGGGCTCTACTTCTACTACCACTATCTGGGCAAGTCAGTTCTGGAAATGAGGCAATAGAATATTAAAATTCTATCCATCTTGGACATTCTGGGAGCCTCTGATATATTTCTGCTTTATATTTCTCAGATTTGTCTTTAGGGTATCCTAAAGGGGTATACAATATCACCCTTGTGTGGGAGGCAGTAGAGAAAAGTAAATGGACAGCTAATGGCATCAGTCATAGCTTTCCAGTGGTATTCTCCTTCCTCCCCACCCAGGTTGCTCAAAGAGCCAATGGTGAGTTAGTGGATAAAATAGAAATGATGTCTTTTGTTGACAAAGTAGTGGTTATTTGTTCTCTGTATCAAAAGCAGAGACATAAATAATAGAAAATGAAGCATATTTGGGCAGTAGAGAGTGGATAAAAGAGCTGCCCAAAGTGATTGGAAACAAAGGAATCAGAACTGCTTTCTGTATGAGATTGCTGACTATTAGCAAAGAAAATCAATGCTCCAGATGCATGAAGAAGCAGAGGTAAAGAAGTGGATCTCTCCCAGACATGTCAGCCTCCACTTCTGAAGAATTCAGAATTCCAGCCCTGTGGTCCTTGGTTCTGATTATCTTCCCCAGTCCCTCCATACCATCCTCCCAGACAGGGCTGGCTATCCAGATGTGTTGTTGCCAGAGTGTACATTGAGTCAATTCTTTTATGGAACTTGTTTCCAACATATGCTCCAGGCAAATTTGGCTATTCACTGTCCCACTCTTGTCCCCTGACTTTACAAGTGGCTGGCTGCTGTGATCATTAATTTTTAATTTTATTGAATTCTGCCGTGTGTGTGTGTGTGTGTGTGTGTGTGTGTTTGTGTAGGGCTGGGGGTGGTGGGTGCTATATTCCTAGCTCAATAGGAGTCAATGATGTGATGAGGTAAATAGAAACAAACAAACAAAGACCTAATGATTTTCTTTTTTAAACCAGATTGTCTTGACAGAATCACAATGTCCAGAACAAGGGAGGTAAGAATTACATAGTGATTTGTCAAGGTCAGAACACCTCCAAACATTGACAAGATAAAATCAAGAGGAAGGAGGATAGAATCAGTTATATGAATGAAGATATTTAGCTTAGGGGAGGAAAGACTTGGAAGAGAAATATGATTGCTGTCATTAAGTATCTGGAAACTTGTAAGGTTAAAAAAGATAGGAGTAGAGACTGGTTAGTCAGTGAGTCAATGCACATTTCTTTAGCATATCCTATGCACCAAACATTGTTTCAAGGAGATAAAAAGAAAGTTAAAAGAGATCTTGCCCTGGAAGCTTTCATGGGGGAGCAACATGCAAATAATAATGTACAAATAAATTTTTCATTTAATTTTTATGGAGTATTCTGGATGAAGAATCTACCTTCACCAATAAAGAAATCCATTTTACTATTTTAGATTGGCACTTTCTCCGCCTTAAAGAGTTGCCTAAACAACAGAGAGATTAAGGGATTTGCAGAGGGCCACATAGAAAGTATCTGTCAGTGATGAGATTTGATTTTCTCAAGATTTTCCTCACTACAAAGTCAGTTAACTATCCATTACACTATGCTATCTTTCATCACATATAGAAAATGGATTTATTATTTTCCTTGGTCCCAAAAGAGGTAGTATAAGAAAATCTGGAGAGACTTACAGAGAGGAAAATTTAGACTAAATATAAGGTAAACCTTAATAATTATTCAAGCTGTTTAAAAATTAGGGATATATATCTAAAAGTGGAATAAACTCCCTTGGAAATTAGTTAACACTTGAATATTAAAGGTCATCAAATAGATGACAGATGAAAAAGTACTGCGTTGGGGGAATGTTGTAGAGACGATTCCTTGATCAAGAACAGATTGAACTAGAGAGCATTTTAGGCTCATTTACATTCTAAAGTTCTAGAAGTTTATGAATTCCACCTGTTTATTCTTCAAGAACTAACCAATACTCAAGTTCCACCAGAATCTTATGTTGACATCCACCTCTTTCCTGGTATCAACTCCTCCACACTACTTTCTGATCAATTCCTACTCTGACTTTCAGCTGCCAGTTCTGATTGGAATTCAGGATTCCAACCCTGTGGTTCTATGCTCTAATTATCTTTCCCAATCCCTCCATACCACACTCCATTCATCTTTTCTTTAGTTACTTTTTTCCATGTGTTATTTTTATTAGAGTGTAAGCATCCTGAAGACAGCACTTGACTTATTTGTTTGTATTTATCTCCCTATCACTCAATAACAGAACCTGACACTTAGTAAATCCTTAATGTTTTAAATTCATTCATAACATTCTAAATTCTTTCCTAATGAGTGTTGCAAAAGAAATCTCTCTTTTCTTTGACTATTATTTCTTTTTTGTACAAATGATATGGGAATTTGCATATACCCTATTTTCCAATATTATTTAGCAGGACCTCAACTATTTGCAGTTCTGTTCTTTGGCCACTTCACTTCAAACAAACAAAAAAATCAGAAAAGAAAAAGGAAGAAAGGATGAGAGGAATGGGACAATCAAAGTCTAACCAGGAAAAAAATAATGGCAAAAAATCCATACACTAAAATGTTTGGGGTAAATTTTAGTAACAAAGGAACATCTTAGGCCTTCCTTTGGTCTATTGATTCTTCCTTTATATACAATTCAAATAATTTTGGTTGTTTAATTTCTAAACTGTCTGCAGATTAAGAAGCAGTAAATTTAAAGGCAAGAGAGGGATAAGACAGGGACTTGGTGTGAAAACTTTTGAAATAATGGCACTATTATAAAATTTACAAAAAGAAAATATGGAACATTTCTAAATGTGACATTTTTGTTCCAGCCAACAGGAACATGTCAGGGCCCAGTGGCTAGCACAGGCCTAATCATCCCTGCTAATTGAGAATTTGAAGTTTGTCTAAGTTCTTGAGTTCAGAACTACATTGAGGTTAAAGCTATTAGAGTGTCCACACTAAGTTCAGCATCACCAGCATCACCTCTGAGAATGAGGGGGCATCAGGTTCCCTGAAAAGGGATGAACCAATACAAGTCAAAAAATAACAGGTTAAGGCTTCTAATTCTATGAGGCCCTCGGGAGGTCCCTGTAATACCAACCTGGGAAAGAATAGGGAGACTCGGATTCTGAAAAAAATAAATAAATAAGGGGAAGGAAAAAAAGAAGAAAAGTAGACATAAGTATTTAAAGTGGAGAATAATTTAGATCAATTTATTACAAGCATAAAAAGTCCTGTACATCTCTAGAACTCTTGAGGGCATCACCATATGAAAGCTCATTTAAAAATTGATATTATTAATAATACCCCTAAGTCATTAGGAAGCAGTTAAATTTTGCTTAGTAATACAGTCTGCTATGGAAGGCAGAGAAGCACAATTCAGAAACATTTTTGTCCAAAATGAAATTTTAGTATATCAAGGAGTAAACAATTCTCTAGATACATCAATTAAATTAGAGTAACTTGTTTGTGAAAGTAAATGATACAAGATTTTCTTTCTGTCTCCAAGATGATTTTAATGTCCCTGGGTAGTAAGACCCTGGAAAGCTGGAACAAAGTCTTCTAAATTTCTACAATCCTCATGGCTAGGTACAACAGTAGATTGTGTACAGGATCTGCAATTAGGAAGATTTCTAATACTCTCTGACCAAAGGTGTCCCTCAGCATTCTGTTCTAAATTCACTTTTTTTTTCCCATTTATACTACTTCATTTGGTAATCTTACTTACCATCTCAGCCTAATGATTCTCAAATATAACTATTGTCACCCCAATCTCTCTTCTGACCTTTAATCTTTATCTTTAAATACCTTTTGAATATCTTGAACTGAATGTCTAGCAGACATCTTAAACTATGTTGAAAACAGAATTCATTATCTTTTCCCTTAACCCCCACCTCTACCTTACCTTCCTGATTCCCATAGAGGGCAATACCATCCTCTCCGACTCTCTCTCACAATCTAGAAGTCATCCTAGACTCCTGCTCTCGATCTCTCACCTTCCCACTTCCTCTCCCATATCCAAGCTTTGCAACCTCTCTACTCGTTTCCCTTATCTCCTATGATACTGATCACTTTGGGGCAGACGCTAATCACCTCACATTGGATCATTGCAATAGTCTCCCAGAGAAGTCTCCCTGTCTCACATCTCTCCCTACCCCAACTTATCCTCCTATCAACCATTACAGTGACCAGACCATGGGTCTGATCATGTCACATATACCCCTCCAAGCCTCACTCAAGAAACTCCAGCGATCCCTTATCACTTTCTGGATCAAAGACAAAGTCCTCTACTTGACGTTCACAATTTATCATAACCTTGACTCCTCCCAGATTTCCACTATCTTACTCTCCAACATGTTTGATCCAGTGACTCTCCCTCCAAGGAGCAACCTTGAGGAGGGACCTTTTGTTCAGTTTCTGATCTCTCGGTGATGTCACCTCTGAAAATTAACTCGGTGGGTCCAGTGCTATGGAGAAATGGGGGTGGGCTATGTGTCCACAACATATTGCTTCCTCTTATCTCGTGAAAGCCTTGCCTGGTACCCCTTTGGAATGATTGTCTTTCTCAGGATTGACTGATACATTCTCCTGCTTTTGACAAGAGACTTTTCTCTGCTTCTTTCAAAGTTCTCCTTTTAATATTTGCAACTACAATAAGATCTGCACATATAGTAGCCTGAATCATAACTGTGCCCTAGTCTTCCAGACCTCCACAGTAACTTGGCAGAGTGTTAGCTCTCCCCTTCATTACTGTTCTAAGTACGCTTCAGTGTATGTCTCCTTATACCTACCAACATTTCTGGCATAGAACCTTTTGCTTCTTGGTTGACATAGCCAGAACATTTTGTTTTGAATGGCTTTTTTTTTGGTTTCAGACCTTTCATTAGTAGAAGAAATTCAGTGAATGCTGAATTGTCCCTGCTCTGTGATTTTTCATGATAGAGACCTTCCTAGGACAATGAAAGTTTAAATCAACTGAAATTTCATATTAGATTATGTCAGAGACAAGATTTGAATCCAGAGTGCTTTTGCTCCAAGACTGACTTTTTATCCCATTAATATATGTATTTCTAGTATATCTTTCTCTATCTCCCTTATGTCTCTAACTTGATTTACCTCTCTAGATATCTACCTTTATATCTCTATATCATTTGTATTTATATTTATGTATGCATAGTGTATATATATATATATATATATATATATGTAGAGAGAGAGATCCACATTATCATTGTAATTAGTACTATAATAATATTATTTTCTCATAATAATAATAATAATAATAATATTTCTTCTTTCTCTAACAGGTCAACTTATTTCTCTAGCAAAAATGAGAAAAAACATTTCTTCAGAATTCCAAATGTTTAAAAAAATAGATTTATTATAACAACTCCAGAAAGTATGAAGTATGGAAAAAATCATTTCCACTTTACATATGAGAAAAGTGAGGTTCAATAAATTGAAATTGTTTTTGTAAGGTCAATAACTAGTATAAGTCAAAGTAAGTATTCAAAGCAAGGTCTCTTAACTCCAGGTCCAATGTGACTTGTGCTAAACCACGTAGATGCTTTCTGATACACTATTTTTTTTATTTCCATTGAATGTGAAATAGTTATTCAAATTAGGTACTTTTTTTTTTGTTATGTTGAGATTCTTCAAAGCTTTTTGCTTTGAGTAGTGAGATTCTGGATTTCAGCACTCAAAGGAGTTCTTTTATGGAAATTAGCCACATAATAATAGGACCAATTTCTCTCTTGGTTATCTTGGATGAAAGGAATTATGATTCCGTTAGGTTATTAAGATAGTTATGATGTTTGCCAAGGAGGTGACCATTTAACATTTTTGTCTTTATTGTACAATTCAACTTAGATTTTGTTTTATAATTTTAACCATGGTTTAGATAGTAATTGGGTCCTTGGCTAGCCTTTGCTAAGAGGTCAGGCAATAAGTCTGTCAAATTAGTGAAAATCATTGTTGCGCATATGTGTTCTCTTTTGAATTATAGATGTGGATAAAACAGTGGAATTTGTGTCAGAAAAATGAAGTTTAAACCGTGACTGATGTTTCTTAGTTGTGTGATCACAGAACCATCATTTAAAAATCCTTCTCAATTTTTTTCATCTGTAAAATGAGGTTATTTATATGGAATATAGAGACTAGGATTGATGAATAGGAATACCATTATTATGTGCAACTATAGTATAATTTATCTGATGTGAACCTTACTAGAACATGAACGCGCAAAGGTATTGTTATTGGTTTGTTGTTGTTGTTGTTGCTGCTGTTGAACTTAATGCCAAAGAACTTTTTAATTAGCTGCTGAGTCAGAATTGAACAGCATTCAAAATACACTAACCAGTGAAGGCATTTCCTCTTACCTGACTGAATATGTTCTATGGAGATGCGTTGTTAAGTCTCAGAAAAAGGAGAAGCCTTAGGTATTTCCCATCATGGCCCATGAATATAGACATTTGTTTTTGGCCTTTTAATCTTTCTTTCTTTCTTTCTTTCTTTATTTATTTATTTCTTTCTTTCTTTCTTTCTTTTCTCCTCCTTCCCTCCCTTTCTCCCTCCCTTTCTCCCTCCCTTCCTCCTTCCCTCCCTTCTTTCTTTCCTTCCTTCCTTCCTTCCTTCCTTCCTTTCTAACTTCCTTTCTTCCTTTCTAACTTCTTTCCTTCCTTTCTCTCTCTTTCTTTCTTTCTTTGTCTCTCTCTTTCTGTCTTCCTTCCTTCCTCCCTCCCTCCCTCCTTCTCTTCTTCCTCCCTTCCTTCCTTCCTTCCTTTCTTCCTTCCTTCCTTCCTTCCTTCCTTCCTTCCTTCCTTCCTTCCTCCCTTCCTTCCTTCCTCCCTTCTTTTCTTCCTTCTCTCCTTCTTTTCTTACTTCTTTCCTTCCTTTCTTTCAATTTTCCTCAATAATTGACAAGCAAATGGTATAGAAATTGGAATGCATGCCAAAGTTTGTGGTCAGCTGAGCTTGGTCTGCCAGTGCAATCTTAAGAAGTTAGTCTAAAGCCCTGCATATAAGCAGATTAAATTCTGAAGTCAAGGATTTGTGCAAAATGAGGAAAGGAGTATTACATATGAGAAAACTGCAACAATAGGAAAAAACAGTTTTGAAAAAGATTTTAATGAAAGACAGAAGAGTTTGTATTTGACTCTAGTGATAAGAGTCACTGGAGTTTGCTGAGTATAATGTGACATGATGAGAACTTGCATATTAGGAGAATTACTTCGGTGGTGTCATGGGGGATAGATTGTAAGAGTTAAACCAAAATATAATCATGATTTGAACTACTGTGGTGACTGTGTGAGTACAGAGGAATATGTAAGAGAAATTATGGCAATAGAAATGACAAGATTTTTCAACTAAATGGAATTGTAGTGTGAATTAGAATCAAAAATTGGAAATGAACCTAAGGTTTTTTAACTTTAGTGGGTAGAAGACTGGTAGTCTCCTCAATCATAATAAGGAAATTTAGGGTATGAGTTCATTTGGGGAAAATATTTTTGAGTTATATTTTTAACATACAGTATTTGAGATACCTAAGGGAGGCCAGTTAAAAATGTCTACCAGGCAATCTGTGTTCTGAACCCAGGAGAGAGATGCTAGAGTTGATATTAGAAATCTAAGTCTTTGATAGTTAAACTCATTGGAACCAAGTTTAGAGGAAGAGAACAGACCCTTGGTGAATAACCATAGTTGGGAGACTTGATATGTACCCACAAAGTAGAATGAGAAAGGAGATATTAAATAGATAAGCAATTAACATGAAAAAATGTCATGAAAACCCCCAAATAAGAGAATATCCATGAAATGACCATTGTCAAATGCTAGGTGTCAATAAATAAGGAGGAGGAGATATATAAGGAGAAGATACTACTGGTTAGACTTAGCAATGAAGAAATAACAGATAGCTTTGGAGAGAACAATTTCAATTGAAGGTTGAGGTCAAAAGCCAAGAAAAATGTAACTCAAAATTTAAGAGATTAAAAGAAAGGCCACAAGCATTTATTAAGTACCTACTAAGTACAAGCACTGTGCTGAATACTTTACAAATATATTATTTGACCCTCACTCCTAGAAAATAGGCACTAATTTCCCCATTTTACATTGAGAAAAAAAAATACTTGCCAGGGTCATCTAGCCAATCTCTGATGTTGTATTTGAATTCAGGTCTTTTTATCTCTAGGTCTACTGCTCTCTCCACTATACGACCTAGTTCCCTAGAAGAAAATGAGAGGAGAGGAAGTGTATGCAGAAAATGTATACATTTTTTTCAAGGACAGGCTAAGAAAGGGAGTAGAAATATAGGCTAATAATAGAGGTGGTACAACTTGCAAAGTTGCTGGTTATAAAATAAACCCACATAAGTCATCAGCATTCTTATATATCACTAACAAAATCCAACAGTCAGAGTTACAAAGAGAAATTCCATTTAAAGTAACTACTGATAATATAAAATATTTAGGAATCTATCTGTCAAGGGAAAATCAGAAACTTTATGAGCAAAATTACAGACCACTTTTCACACAAATTAAGTCTGATTTAACCAATTGGAAAAATATTAAATGCTCTTGGCTAGGGCAAGCAAATATAATAAAGATGACAATATTACCTAAACTAATCTATTTATTTAGCACTATACCAATCAGACTCCCAAAAAACTATTTTAATGACTTAGAAAAAAATAACAACAAAATTCATATGGAAAAACAAAAGGTCAAGAATTTCAAGGGAATTAATGGAAAAAAATCAAATGAAGGTGGCTTATCTGTACCAGATCTAAAATTATATTATAGTGCAGCAGTTACCAAAACCATTTGGTATTTATTGGCTAAGTAATAGATTAGTTGATCAGTGGAATAGGTTAGGTTCAAGGGATAAAACAGTCAACAACTATAGCAACCTAGTCTTTGACAAACCCCAAAACCCCAGCTTTTGGGATAAGAACTTACTGTTTGATATAAATTGCTGGGAAAATTGGAAACTAATATGGCAGAAACTAGGCATTGATCCATACTTAACACCGTACACCAAGATAAGGTCAAAATGGGTTCATGACCTAGGCATAAAGAATAAAATTATTAATAAATTAGAGGAACACAGGATAGTTTACCTCTCAGACCTGTGGAAGGGGAAGGTCTTTATGACCAAAGCAGAACTAGAGATCATTACTGATCACAAAATAGAAAATTTCGATTATACCAAACTGAAAAGTTTTTGTACAAACAAAACTAATGCAGACAAGATTAGAAGGGAAGCAATAAACTGGGAAAATATTTTTACAGTCAAAGGTTCTGATAAAGGCCTCATTTCCAAAATATATAGAGAATTAACTCTAATTTATAAAAAATCAAGCCATTCTCCAATTGAAAAATGGTCAAAGGATATGAACAGACAATTCTCAGATGAAGAAATTGAAACTATTTCTAGTCATATGAAAAGATGCTCCAAGTCATTATTAATCAGAGAAATGCAAATTAAGACAACTCTAAGATACCACTACACACCTGTCAGATTGGCTAAGATGACAGGAAAAAATAATGATGATTGTTGGAGGGGATGCGGGAAAACTGGGACATTGATGCATTGTTGGTGGAGTTGTGAACGAATCCAACCATTTTGGAGAGTAGTTTGGAACTATGCTCAAAAAGTTATCAAACTGTGCATACCCTTTGATCCAGCAGTGTTACTACTGGGATTATATCCCAAAGAGATTATAAAGAAGGGAAAGGGACCTGTATGTGCACGAATGTTTGTGGCAGCCCTTTTTGTAGTGGCTAGAAACTGGAAACTGAATGGATGTCCATCAGTTGGAGAATGGCTGAATAAATTGTGGTATATGAATATTATGGAATATTACTGTTCTGTAAGAAATTACCAACAGGATGATTTCAGAAAGGCCTGGAGGGACTTATACAAACTGATGCTGAGTGAAATGAGCAGGATCAGGAGATCATTATATACTTCAACAACAATACTATATGATGATCAGTTCTGATGGACCTGGCCGTACAATATTTCAGAGTCTGATTCTTTTTGTACAGCAAAATAATGTTTTGGTCATGTATACTTATTGTGTATCTAATTTATATTTTAATATATTTAACATCTACTGGTCATCCTGCCATCTAGGGGAGGGGGTGGGGGGGTAAGAGGTGAAAAATTGGAACAAGAGGTTTGGCAATTGTTAATGCTGTAAAGTTACCCATGCATATAACCTGTAAATAAAAGGCTATTAAATAAAAAATTAATAATAGAGGTGGTAGAATCTAATGAAGATTTTTTTCCTGTTATTCTGAGATGAGAAAACAGGCATGCATGTAGGAAGCAGGAAAGGACTTGCTAAAGATAGGATATTAGGAGAAAACAAGGATAATAGGAGAGGGAATCTGCAAGAGAAAAAGGGAGGGATTGGCCCAAGGGAACATATAGAGGAGTTTGCTTTGGGAAAGAGAAGAGCCATCTCTTCATCAGATGCTGGAATAATAAATTGTGACTTATAGCACTAAATACAATAGGCAAAATATAGAGAAGAAAAAAAGGGAGTGTCCCTCCCCCATTCTTAGAATCTATTATTTTTGTAATTAATAAATAACTAATTAAAAGATAAAAATCATTATTCAAGGTGACTTGATTTTTGACTGCTTCTTCTTGCTGCTGACTCATAGTAAGCCTAAAGTGCCCTAATGTTACCAGATTTTATTCAGACAGATTGATGCAGCACAATGCTTCTGCCCTCTTATATTTGTGAAAGGTTTCTTTAAAAAAATATGACTTTATATTCAACACTATTTTATTTCAAATCATTAGATTTTTTCCCAGTGATCTAGCCTTTGGGATAAGTCTTTTTGTTATATCTTAAGGACCACTGCGTCCTGTTATATATCCTGCTACCACACTCTGGGGATAACTAAGCTTTTCCATGCCCCCTAAAGCTGAACACTCCTACATGTAGATAATAAAGATTCACACAGGGACTATTTCACTTTTCTATTGGTAGCCACAACTCTTTGCATACTCCTGGGAACATAGTAAATGTTTAATAAATGTTTTTTCATTCATTCATTCATCAAGGGCAACTAGTGTTTTCATACCAGTTTTTTATTTATCTTGAACATCAACTCTCTATGAATTCTGTTAGTCCTTTCTTCCCATTCAAAGGTCTATGTGTAAAAGAGTTCATTTTAATAGAAAAATATATTAATTATTGTTATTTCAGAATGACAAGCATTAGAGTTCAAAGGTTAATTACCTCTTCTCCATTCCAATAAACTGGATACACTAGACAGAGTCAATCTTTCTCTCTTATACCTTGATTCAATCCACATTAAAAAAAAAAAAAGATGGCCAGTATATGTCATCATTTCTCTAATAAATTCCAAGTGGATCTCTTGGGCTCTTTCCCACCAGTACAATTATTGAGTTAATCTGGGTGCCAGGCAGCTGAGCAGGCCATTCAGGATGAAAAATTCACATTAGGGCTTGAACTCTGTGGAGTGGCTGTCTACATTGATCACATAAACAGCATAATTAGCAAGCCTCTTCCTTCACACTAGGCTTTGTGGATGCAACCTGTTTTACTGAGATTGTGATTACCATCAAGGGTACCACCTATCACATGCACACTCCAAGTGGGTGATCACCCTAACCTGCCTGTGTTTTCCACTTTCTGTATGAGCTTCTTGAAACAAAACCAGCCCCAGATTGTCTCTTAGTCAGCTTCACCCTAAACTGAAGAACAAAGCCAATTTGCTTGTTTTGTCTTTTTTTTTTCTCTATAGAAAGCAAAATGAAAGAGACAGCATTGAAAGGTACCTCACATCTTTCACAGATTAAGAGCCTTCAGCTTTTTTCCTGAATAAAAGACAACCATTTCTTCTTCATCTTTTCTTCTTAAAAAAAGTTTGGAGGATTTTATTCATTAATTCTAAACCAAATGATTAATTAAACTACCTCCCAGAGCCTTTCTCCTTCCCACCAGCTTTGGTAGTAATTAATCAAGACAGAGCGCAGCTTTTAATAGCATTTAAGTTGTGCTTGAGCAAATTATTTTGGTCTTTTCTTACAAATGCTATTGTGTGCACATAATATGAGCAGAATGTATATAGAAATATAAATGAATATTTGTTAGCTCTGGCCTAGAAAGGGAAATTCTGAGGTCTGGCTGGGTAATGCTTGCTCCATCATTCATTTTATGAGCCTTTATCCATTTAACTTCTTGTAATGAGGAATTTCTGAATCAAACTCATCCCATGGCTAGCATGTATGTATATATAAAGAAAGTTTCCAAAGTTGTTCAAGCAATTCCCAAACATAAACTTTCTAAATATTTTAACTTTTTAAGATGTATCTTGAAATTTTTAGAACTGAATTTCTAGAAAAATACCAATCATAAATGTACTTGAGGAAGGAAAAGGAAGGAGTACTGAGTCCACAAAATATTTCATATATGTCTTCATTGCCATGTAGGTAAAGTAACTCTGCTTGAAGAGAATGACTTTTTTACTTCACTCCTCTTACTGCTTAAAAACCAAACCCTCATGCTATACCCTAGATACAATGGATTCACCATTACAGTGGGCCACCAGGAACTAATTTTTCCATGTGAACTTCTGTATCTGTCTGGGTACTTAGTTTCCTAGACATAAAATGAAGGGGTTTCTTCTTGTTCTAAATCTATGATTCTATACTATAATTTGTTTCTTCATTCAATCACCAAATATGTTTCTGTTTATATTCCCAGAACTTAGTACAATTCGTTCATTCATTTGTTCATTTGTTCCTTCATGCATTTCTACACAAGAATGGCAGATATGCCTAGGATATGTCATCATCGAAACTAATGCAAAGATTGCTCTTTTCTACAATCAACTCTTGATAGAGTCTGCAATGATCATCTATGCAGTTCAGCCTTTCAGTCTTCATTAATTCCTGAATTCATTATCAATAATTATACAGCAATGTCAGTAGTTTTTATATAACAATGCAATAAGAATTTTTACCATTGATGATTACCATATAAAGTCATGCATATGATGCTTAAAAAGCTATAGAAAGAAAAAAAAGGTATGGATAGGATGGAACTAAGATGGCAGAGCATAGCTATATTCTTCCAACATTTTCTTCCAAATAATTTAAAAATATTGCCTCAAAGCACATTGTGGAGTGGTGGAGCCAAATAAAGGTCAAAGGAACACATTTGTCCAAACTAATGCAATTTCAGAGTTCCATAGGAAAGACTGTTAACACCAAAGTCGGCATAGCCCAGGACTATGGGAGGAGCATCCAAGGTGGGCCTTGGAAGTAGCCATGACAGCTGCAACATTTTTAGGAATTTTCAGTTCTGAGGCAGTAAGAGTCATATAATTAGTCAGCAAAAGGTTTTAGAACATCCTTTCCTGGTAGTAGGAGTACCTGGCACTCTTTGGCAAATTTATTGCCCATAAGTATTTTTTAGTCTCAGTTCCAGGACAAAACTGAGGACTTAGTTCCGTCACAAGGACCAAGAAGAATACTAGCAATGCAGTTGCAGGAGAGCAGGGGCCTGGACTGGATAAAGATCAGAGAATCAGGATAGCAGAAATCCCACCTCTCTCACCTTAGAAGCCCTGAACACTTGCAGAAGCCCAGAATTAGCTCTGAAAATAGTAACACAGAAAGCCCAAAGCTTGACAAGTCCCTTACTACAACAACAAGAGCAGAGCCCAGTTTTCACATACATTTCAAATTAAGAAGTAAGCTGGGAAAGTGAGCAAACAACAAAAAGAACTTGATGGTAGAGCATTACTTTGGTGGCAGAGAAAATCAAGACCAACTTCCAAGAAGACAACAATGTAACAATAGCTAAAAACAAAACTAAAAGAAAAAAAACCTCCTAATTAACCCCCAGGCCAACAAGATTTCCTGGAAGTTAAATAATACATCACTATTGTAGAAGAAAAATTGGGAAAAGAAATTAGTGTGATTCAAAAATAATTATGAAAAAAAGAATTAACAGCTAAGTAAAAAATAAGGGCACACAATACTGTAGAAAAGAAATTACAAAACAGAATTGGAGGAGATGTGGGAAAAGTGGAACACTAACACACTGCTGGTATAACTGAGAACTGATTGAACCATTCTGGAGAGCAATTTTAACTTATTCCTGAGGGAGTAAGTTAATAAAGCTATGCATACTTTTTCACTAGGCAATACTATTACAAGAATAATCTTTAAAAAAAAAAAAAGGAAAAACACTTCTCTGTTCAAAAATACTTATATCAGCTCTTTTAATTGTGGAAAAGAATTAAAAACTAAAGGTTTGCCAATCTATTAGATAATGGTTAAACAAGTTGTGGTATATTATTGTGATTAATACTATTGTGCAATAACAAATGATTAGCAGAATGCTTTCTTTTTTTTTAAATTAAAGCTTTTTATTTTTCAAAACAGTGGAGAATTCTTCAACATTAGCCATTACAAAATCCTGTGCCCCAATATTGCCCCTTACCCCCATCCCTTCCCTTAATTAGCAAGTAGTCCAAAATATGTTAAATATATATTAAATCCAATATATATAGACATATTTATATAATTATCATACTGCACAAGAAAAAACATAAGAGAAGCAAAATAAAATGCAAGCAAACAACCACAAAAAGAGTGAAAATGCTATTTTGTATTCCACACTCAGTTCCCACAGTCCTCTCTCTGCATATAGACGGCTCTCTTTTTCACGGAACAACTGGAACTGGTTTGAATCATCAGAATTGATCATCATAAAGTCTTGTTGTTGTCATATATAATGATCTCCTGGTTCTGCTCATTTCATTTAGCATCAGCTCATGTAAGTCTCTCCAATCCTCTCTGAAATCATCCTAATACTCATTTCTTACAGAACAAAAATATTCATAACATTCATATACCACAATTCATTCAGACATTCTCCAATTGATGGGCATTCATTCAATTTCCAGGTACTTGCCACTACAAAAAGGGCTGCCACAAACATTTTGCACATATGGGTCTCTTTCCCTCTTTTAAGATTTCTTTAGGATATAAGCCCAGTAGAAACTCAAAGGGTATGCACAGTTTGATAACTTTTTGAGCATAGTTCCAAATTGCTCTCCAGAATGGCTGAATGTGTTCACAATTACACCAACAATGTATCAGTGTCCCAGTTTTCCCATATCCCCACATCTTTTCCTGTCAGCTTAGCTGTTCTGAAAGATGTGTAGTGGTACCTCAGAGTTATTTTAATTTTCATTTCTCTGATCAACAGTGTCTGTTCAAATCCTTTCACCATTTATCAATTGGAAAATGGCTTGAATTATAAATTTGAGTCAATCTCTATATTGACTCAATTCTCTATATATTTTAGAAATGAGGCCTTTATTAGAACCTTTGAAATCAAAAATGTTTTCTCAATTTATTTCTTCCCTTCTAATCTTGTCTGTATTAGTTTTGTTTTTACAAAAACTTTTTAACTTAGTATAATCAAAATTATCTATTTTGTGATCAGTAATGATCTTCAGTTATTTTTTGGTCACAAATTCCTTCCTCTTCCACATATCTGAGAGATAAACTATCCTATGTTCTTCTAATTTGTTTATAATATCATTCTTTATATCTAGATCATGAACCCATTTCAACTTTATCTTGGTATAAGGTATCAGATATGGGTCAATACCTAGTTTCTGCCATACTAGTTTCCAGTTTTCCCAGAAATTTTTATCAAATGCTGAGTTCTTATCTGCGGTCTTTGGGGTTGTCAAACACTAGATTGGTATAATTATTTACTACTTTGTCCTATGAACCTAACCTATCCCACTGATCAACCATTCAATTTTTTTTTCCTGAGGCAATTGGGATCAAATGCCTTGCCCAAGGTCACAGAGTTAGGAAGTGTTAAGTATCTGAGGCCAGGTTTGGACTCAGGTCTTCCTGACTTAAGGGCTGGTTCTCTATCCACTGCACCATCTAGCTGCCCAGGGCTATTCTATTTCTTAGCTGATACCAAATGGTTTAATGACTACTGCTTTATAATATAGTTTTAAATCTGATACAAATAGACCACCTTCATTTGCATTTTTCATTAATTCCTTTGAAATTCTTGATCCTTTGTTCTTCCAGATGAATTTTTTCCCCTAGGTCAGTAAAAGAGTTTTTGGGAGTTTGATTGGTATAACACTAAATAAATAGATTAGTTTGGGTAGTATTGTCTGTCATCTTTATTATATTTGCTTGACTTATTCAAGAGTACTTGATATTTTTCCAGTTGTTTAGATCAAACTTTATTTATGTGGAAAGTGTTTTGTAGTTTTGCTCATAAAGTTCCTGACTTTCCCTTGGCAGATAGACTCACAAATATTTTATATTATTGACAGTTATTTTAAATGGAATTTCTCTTTGTATCTCTTGCTATTGGATTTTGTTAGTGATGTATAAAAATGCTGATGATTTATGTGGATTTATTTTTGTCCTGCAACTATTTAGCAACTTGCTAAAGTTGTAGATTATTTATAATAGTTTTTAGTTGATTCTCTAAGGTTCTCTAAGTATACCATCATATCATCTGCAAAGAGTGATAATTTGAGTTCCTTATTACCTTCTCAAATTCCTTTAATTTATTTTTCATCTCTTAGTGCAAAAGCTTGCATTTCTAATACAATATTGAATAGTAATGGTTATTGGGGCGACATTGTTTCACTTCTGATCTTATTTGAAATGGTTCCAGTTAATCCTCATTATGTATGATGCTTGCTAATGGTTTTAAATAGATGCTATTGACTATTTTCAGGAAAAGTCCATTTATTCCTATACTCTCTAGTGTTTTTTTAATAGGAATGGATATTGGATTTTATCCAATATTTTTTTCTGCATCTATTGAAATAATCATATTTTTATGTTAGTTTGGTTATTGATATAGTCAATTATGCTAATACTTTTCCTAATATTGAACTAGTCCTGCATTCCTGGTATAAATACTATACCATAAATACTATGGTATAAATACTAATACACCACAATAATGGTGTATTATCCTGGGAATGACTTTCTGTAATATCTTTGCTAATATTTTATTTAAGATTTTTGCATCAATATTCCTTAGGGAAACTGATCTATAATTTTCTTTCTCAATTTTCATCCTACCTGGTTTAGATATCAGTACCATGTCTGTGTCTTAAAAGGAGTAATTTCAAAGGAATTAATGAAAAATGCAAATGAAGGTGGTCTATTTGTATCAGATCTAAAACTATATTATAAAGCAGCAGTCATTAAGCCCTTTTTTTCCTATTTTTTCAAAGTTTACATAGTATCTGAATTAATTGTTTTTTAAATGGTTGGGAGAATTCACATGTAAATCCATCTGGCCCTTCAAATTTTTTCTTAGGGAGTTTATTAATAGCTTCTTATATTTCTTTTTTTTTTTTAAATAGGATGATCTGAGTAATTTATTTTCTCTTCTATTATTTGGGGCAATCTATATTTTTTGTAGCTATTCCTCCATTTCACTTAAGTTATCAAATTTATTGGCATAAAGTTGGGCAAAATGAGTCCTAATCATACCTCTAATTTCCTCTTCATTGGTGGAAAGTTCTCCCTTTTTCATTTTTGAGTCTAACAATTTGATTTTCTTCATTACTTTTATCTAATGAAATTAACTAAAGGTTTATCTATTTTGTTGATTTTTTTCATAAAACCAACTCTTAGTTTTATTTATTAATTCAATAGTTTTTTTACTTTCAATTTTATTAATCTCTCATTTCATTTTTAGAATTTCAAGGTTGGTGTTTGATAGGAGTTATTAATTTATTCTTTTTCTAGCTTTATTAATTGCAAGCCCAATTCATTGATCTTCTCTTTCTCCATTTTATTCAAATATGCATCTAGAAATATGAAATTTCTTCTTATTGCCCTTTTGGCTGCATCCCACAAATTTTGGTATGTTGTCTCATTATTGTCTTTCTTTTGGAAAAAATTATTAATTGTGTCTATTATTTGCTGTTTCACCCGTTCATTGTTTAGGATGATATTATTTAATTTCCAATCATTTTTTGGTTTATTTTCCTCTGCCCTTCTATCGAATGTAATTTTATTGCTTTGTGATCTGAAAAATATACATTTTCTAATGCTTCCTTTCTGCATTCGATTTTGAGGCCTTTCTTAAGGCCTTTTCTTAATATATGGTCAATTTTTTTATAAGTTCCATGATCTGCAGAGACAAAAGTATAGTCCTTTCTGTCTTCATTAATTTTTCTCCAAAGATATATCATATCTAGCTTTTCTAGTATTCTATTTACCTCTTTATCTTATTTCTTATATATTTTCATGGTTGGATTTATATAGTTTGAGAAAGCAAGGTTGAGATCACCCACTATTGTTGTTTTGCTGTCTATTTCTTCTTGCAACTCTCTTAACTACTCCTTTAGGAATTTAGATGCTACACCACTCAGTGCATATATGTTTAATACTGACATTGCTTCAATATCTATGGTACCCTTTTGCAAGATATAGTTTCCTTTCTTATGTCTTTTAATTAGATCAATTTTTGCTCTTGCTTAAACTGAGATCGGTATGGCTATCCCTCATTTTCTTTTTTTTTTTTTTTACTTCACATAAAGCATAATAGATTCTGTTCCAACCTTTTACCTTTACTCTGTTCTGCTTTAAATGTATTTCTTGTAAACAACATATTGTAGGATTCTGGCTTTTAATCCAGTCTGCTATCCACTTCCAGTTTATGGGAGATTTCACTCTATTCACATTTGTGGTTATAACTACTAATTCTGTATTTCCCACCATCTTATTAATTCCAAATTATAATTTTCTCCTTTTCCCCTTTCCCTCCTCCCCAATATTTTATTTATGAGCACCACTTCTTTATGATCATATTTAGGAGTCCTACTTCTTTAGAGTCCCCCTCCCTTTCTTATACTTTTACTCAATTCTTTGTTTTCCCTTCTACTAGCCTCCCCCTTCCTTTTTCCCTCTTCTCCTCCTATTTTCTTATAAGGTGAGAGAAGTTTCTCTAGGTAACCAAATATGTCTAATATTCTCTCTTCGAGCAATCTCATGAGACTAAGATTCACACAATATTCATCTCCCTCCCTTGTTTCCCTCAATTATAACAGATTTCCTTTGCCTCTTTGTAGTTATAATTTTTCTCATTTTACCTCTACTTCCGCCCTTTTCTGGCATGATCCCCTTTCTACCTCTACTGTCTTTTTATATTATAACATCAAAATCAAATTATATATTTTCTATCTATGTACACCCATAACAGAGATGCAGTTTTCAAGAATTCTTTTCTTATGACCTTTTATGCTTCTCTTGAGTTCTATATTTGGAAGTCAAAATTTTTCTTCAGCTCTGGTCCTTTTATCAGAAATAAATGTAATTCACCTATTTTGTGAATGTCCATCTTCTTCCATGAAAGAAAACGGTCAGTTTAGCAGGGTAGTTTATTCTTGGCTGCATTCCAAATTCCTTTGCCTACTGGAATATCAGATTCCAGGTCCTTTGATCCTTTAAGGTGGAAGATGCTAGGTCCTGGGCAATCCTTATTGTGGATCTTTTGTATTTGAATTGTATCTTTCTGGCTGCTTGCAATATTTTTTCCTTGGTCTGATAGTTCTAAAGCCATGATATTTCTTGGAGTTTTAATTTTGAGGTATCTTTCAGGAGGTGTTTGGTGAATTCTTTCAATGGCTATTTTACCTTCTGATTCTATGAAATCTTTGATGATTTACTGAAAAATAATGTTAAGGCTATTTTTTTTCATCATGTTTTTCAGGAAATTCAGTAATTCTTAGATTGTCTCTCCTACGTCTATTTTCCAGGTCAGTTGTTTTCCCAAGTAGATATTTTACATTTTTTTTCTATTTTTTCATTTTTTTTTTTGGTTTTGCTTGAATGATTTTTAATGTGTCATTAAGTCATTCATTTCCTTTTGTTCAGTTCTGCTTTTTAGTGAATTATTTTCTTCATTTACTTATTTTAATTCTTTTTGTATTTGTCCAATTGAATTTTTAAATGAGTTGTTTTGTTCTATGATTTTTTTTTCCATTTCACAAATTCTGTTTTTTTAAGGAGTTATTTTCTTTTTCATTTCACAAATTTGGTTTTTCAGGGAGTTGCTTTCTTTTTCCATTTTATCAAATCTATCTTTTAATGTGTTATATACTTTTTTCATTTCACTAAGTCTATTTGGTATAGCCTTTTCCAGATCCTCTTGCAAAGTTTTCATTTCCTTTCCTCATTTTTCTTCTATCTCTCTTTTAAGATCCTTTTTAGTTTCTTCTAGGAGAGCCTTGTGTGATGGGGTTATATCACCTTTTGGGGTTTCAGTTGCTTTTAGTCTCCTCAGGATTTGAAATCTGTTCTTCTCTTTCAACATAAAACTGTCTGTGGTCAGACCTCTTTTGGCTTTTTTATTCATTTTTTTTAAAGTTGAGGTCTGTAAATATAGGGCAAGGACGTTAATCTGAGTTTCCTCTACAAGTGGCAGGAGCAGTGCTGAGTTGGTGCTGACTCACTCCTGCTGCTGGGTTTTGGCATTCCAGGGTTCACTCTTTACCTTTTTTGTTTGCGTTGCATGTTTTATAACTTCTCTGCTGATCTGATGGCTTGCAGCCAGGGCAGAGTTGTCAAGCCTGCTTTAGATTCTTCCCCTAGATTCTCCACTTTGTAGAGATCCTACTGCCCTGAGTCTGCATTGCCTGCACTCTGCATCTGTGCTTGACCTGCTTGTGCTTGGCTGCCTCCCTCCTGTTTCCAATTGAAACAGACCTTTTCTGGTGATCTTCGACAATATCTTCTGCTGATAATTTGTTGCACTCCCAATATTTGTGGGTTCTGTTGGTGCTCTCTATATGCAAGAAATTAAGGAACTTTTTTCAATCTAATTAAAGACATTCACATATAAATTTTCTAATCCTCTTCATCTAAGTCAAATCTCACTTGCTCATTTACAATATAATTTTCCTCTCTCTATATCTGGAATCTCATGTCTTCTTTCCTTCACCATCCCAGATCGATATTAGAAATTAACTCTCACTTCATGCTCAGCATTATCCTAGTTATGCCTACTATAAACAAGAGTACTATGGATAGATTTAAGGAGATCTATGAGGTTGGGTAAAAACAAATGTAATACCTTTATTACAACATAATTGGTTTCCTTTATAATTCTATTTATTTCATTTCATTTATTTAAAGAGATTATTCCATAGGAGTCCATAGGCTTTAGCAGGCTGCCAAATGGATTCATGACACACAGAAAGTTAAGAACCTTTATGCTGTGTACAGTTAAGAGTTTCTGGACTGGATTAAGAGTAATTCTAATTATTAAATAATAAATTTAAAGCAAATCTAGTCTTAGACACTTACCAACCATGTGGATCAGGGAAGACATTTAACTATTGTTTACTTCAGTTTTCTCATCTGTAAAATAGAGATAATGATAATATGTAACTACCAGGATTGTTGTGAGGATAAAATAATTGTAGAGTGCTTAGCATGGCGGTACTATATAAATGTTAGCTATTAATATTTTATTTATTCAAACTTTGTGATCTCTTTCTACTAGTTCTCACACTATAATAAGACCAAAAAAGTTGGAACTTGGTACTTTTACAGGTGGAATTATTGTCTAATATAACCTAAATTTTATTCACAAATAATCTTGAAATTATTTCCAAGAGCTATTCCCAAAGGGTAACATGACTGTTAATACTCTTTGCCCAGCAGGGCCATTAGTGGTCTGTACCAAAGAGATCATAAAAAAGGGGAAAAGAGCCACATGCACAAAAATGTTTATAGTAGCCCTCTGTGTAGTAGCAAAGTATTGGTAATCAAGAGGGTATCCATCAGCTGTGGAAAGGCTGGACACATTGTAGTATACTGATGTAATGGGAATATTGTTCTATAAGAAATGATGGACAGGCAGATTACAGAAAAACCTGCAAAGAACTACTTGAATTAATGCTGAGAAGACTCATAATGAAAAATACTATACACATTCAGAGAAAGAACTATGAAGTCTGAATGCAGATTGATGTATTCTATTTTCACTTTTTTTTCCATTTCTCATGATTTTTCTCTTCTTTTGATTCTTCTTTCACAACATGACTAATGTGGAACTACATTTAATATGATTGTACATTGTATAACCTATATCAGATTGCTTGCCACCTTGGAGAGGGGGCAGAGGAAGAGAAAGAAGAAAACATAGAAATTAAAATATTATAAAAGTAAATGTTTAAAAATATGTATAGATATGTGTATGTGTGTTTATGCATACATATGTAATATATGTGTATGTACATGTATACACAGATGCATACACACACACACATATATTGATATAGATATTCCCAAGAATTTAGCATCTAACATTTGAGAACTCCAGGGACAGATTCAGTTCAATTCAATTCAGAGATTACTACTTCCATTCTACTCTTGAACATCTTTAATTAATAGGACACACATACACACACACACACACACACACACACACACACACACACACCTTCCCTAGGGCCAAAATCTACATTTCTGTAACTTCCATGCATTTACTATTCTCTACTCCAGTTTTACCAAACTGTACTTGGGATTCTTTTAAATATTTGAAGATTGTCATCATAATCATTTTAAGTCTCTTCTTTTCCAAGCTAAATAAGCCTAGTTCCTTCAATCAATTCTTGTATGTCATGGTCTAAAATTTGTGCATTATCCTAGTTAAATCAATAAAATATTTATTAGGAACTTTTTATTTATCAGACACTATGCTATGTTTTGGGGACAGGAAAAATCTACCTTGAAGGAGAGTATAATCTTTTCCTGAATATGCCCCAATTTCTTGATATTCCTCCAAACATTTGGTACCACAAAGTGAATATGATATTCCAGGAGTGTCCTAATCTGGGCTAAGTTTGGCAGAGCTATCACCTCCTTTTTTCATTTTGAATTTTATGTTCTTATTGAACTTGTCCACTAAAGCCCTCAGGTTCTATTCATTATAACTATTTGTAGTGACATATCTCATATTTGCTTCCCATTTTAAGGTTTCCTATTATTCCCTTTTCTTTCCTTGAAGAAAGATTTTGTTTCTGAGCCTGCGATATTAAGCGCTGATTCATCTTTCTGACGGAAATGACGCACTGTGCAGATTTACAAGGCTGCCCTGAAAAAAGCATGCATTATTTATGGCAGCTCAGGAGAACCACCTGATATTTCAAGCCAGTCAACACTGCTTGTTCAAGACAATCAAGGAGCCAGGGAACAATTAGTTAGGGGGATTTGACAGCCAGAGAGTAAATTACTTTTATGAGCAGGACTCTGGAGCCATCAGAAAGAACTCTTTAATGAGTACACTGGCTATTCGTTATGGTCTATTAAACAATGTATATGTGGATGTTTGCTGTTGATTGTGTACACCCCACTTCAGGCCCATTCACAGGCCTGAGTGGGTCATTTCTCACACTTCTTGTTGGAAGAACAACTTGGAAAGGGAAAAGGACTGTTTATTTATTATAACAAAGAGTGCAGGCTGGCTTGTTGTAATTGGTTAGCTGTGTCACAGGTTAGAATCCCAGATCCTCTCTTGTCAAAGAGCATAGGATAATTTAATCAGCTCTAAAGAAGTATGGCATGGTAGAAAGTATACTGTGAGAATCAGAAGACCAAGATTCTATTTCTTGCATTATCAATATCAATTATCAGTTTATTAACTCCTTTAAAAGCCTTAGCTTCCTCACTTGTAAAATGAAGATTATATTGTTATCTCTCTATTAAAAAGATTATTTTCTATGTCCTTCATAGAATCCTGAAATTTGTATGTAATTGTTCATTATTTTCATAATTTTGTGTTAGAATTCTTATTCAAAATAGAAGCCATAGATTTCTAGGGGCCTGAACCCAAAGAGTGTACGATTAAACATTTGGAGAATAGGGTGATGGCTCACATCTCACTGTCCCTGAGAGAGTTCATCATCAACTTAGTTCCAAAAGAACCAAACTACTATTTCAATCATGATAGTTCAATCTCTCTGTTTCTTTATGTCCTCATTCCTGGCATCCCATTGATGATCCAGTATAGTCTCTTCATAGTGATTGCAGCTTAGCCTCCCCCCAAGTACTTTCAGTAACTGCAAAAGCAAAATTCCCCCACTCAGTTCCTTAGGCTGCTAATAATGACCTTCAATAAGTAGGCTCTCTGCTCCTGGTGGTGGATGTTAAATAAGAAAGATCATAGGATTGTACTATTGGACCACTATGATATCATGGAGTTAGTTCTCAATTATCTCTCTGAGTTAATTGATTCTAGGTTGACTTTGGGAGTATAAAGGGGATGAAAGAAGAGGAAAATCTTAACTTTTGGGAAGGATAGTGAATAAAAATATGGATCAGTCAAGGCAGCTAGATAATACAGAGAGCAGAAAAGAGAACCAAAAATCAGGAAGATATGAGTTCAAATTTAGTCTCAGATATTTGTAATCAATATTACTGTGGATCCTCTCTGTAAAAAAGAGGATAATAGCAGAACCTAACTCTCAGGGTTATAAGAATCAAATGAGATATTTGTAAAGGACTTTAATGCATGAGTTTTTCCTCTGGGAGAGGACCCAAAATTGGAAAGAAGGATTATTTAATTTGAGGTTACAGCATTTTCTCCAGAATATCTTTAACATAGGGCACATGCTGAGTAGGACAGATCCAGATAAAGGACCAGCAAGGACCTAGACAGAATATTACCTGTCTGTGCTTATGTGATAAGAATTTTTTCCTATTACTGTTAACCCTGAGAAAAACAAGGAAAAATCAGTGATGTACTGGAGCTTGTATTATTTTTTTGAGAGATGATTGTTAAATTTTCACTGTGAACACTTATGCTTTAATTATTGTCAAAACTATAAATGAGGACTTGATTTATCATTTTGTTTCTTTTCTAGACTTAAGAGATGGAGAAATTGCTAATGATGCAGGAAAAAATTACATTTTGAGTACTTCTCTCTAGACCCATTCCCACTCCCAAAAGTCAGTTATTTTAAGATATTTAGCTGCATATCCTTGGGTAGAAATATCACATACAATCTGCATTGATCTTATAGACCAATCTCCCTAATGACTATTGATGCTAAAATCTTAAATAAGATATTAGCAAAAAGACTACAGAAAATCATCTCCAAGATAATACACTATGATCAAGTAGGATTTATACCAGGAATGCAGGGCTGGTTCAATATTAGGAAAACTATCAATATAATTGGCCATGTTAATAACCAAATTAACAAAAACCATATGATCATCTCAATAGATGCAGAAAAAGCATTTGATAAAATCCAACATCCATTCCTATTAAAAACACTTGAGAGTATAGGAATAAATGGACTTTTCCTTAAAATAATCAGCAGCATCTATTTAAAACCATCAGTAAGCATCATATGTAATGGAGACAAACTGCAACCATTCCCAATAAGATCTGGAGTGAAACAAGGTTGCCCACTATCACCGTTACTATTTAATATTGTATTAGAAACGCTAGCTATAGCAATAAGAGCTGAGAAAGAGATTAAAGGAATAAGAATAGGCAATGAGGAAGCCAAATTATCACTCTTTGCCGATGACATGATGGTATACTTAGAGAACCCCAGAGATTCTGCTAAAAAGTTATTAGAAATAATCCACAACTTTAGCAAAGTTGCTGGTTATAAAATAAACCCACATAAGTCATCAGCATTCTTATATATCACTAACAAAATCCAACAGTCAGAGTTACAAAGAGAAATTCCATTTAAAGTAACTACTGATAATATAAAATATTTAGGAATCTATCTGCCAAGGGAAAATCAGAAACTTTATGAGCAAAATTACAGACCACTTTTCACACAAATTAAGTCTGATCTAACCAATTGGAAAAATATTAAATGCTCTTGGATAGGGCGAGCAAATATAATAAAGATGACAATATTACCTAAACTAATCTATTTATTTAGCGCTATACCAATCAGACTCCCAAAAAACTATTTTAATGACCTAGAAAAAATAACAACAAAGTTCATATGGAAAAACAAAAGGTCAAGAATTTCAAGGGAATTAATGAAAAAAAAATCAAATGATGGTGGCTTAGCTGTACCAGATCTAAAATTATATTATAGAGCAGCAGTTACCAAAACTATTTGGTATTGGCTAAGGAATAGATTAGTTGATCAGTGGAATAGATTAGGTTCAAGGGATAAAACAGTCAACAAATATAGCAACCTAGTCTTTGACAAACCCAAAGATCCCAGCTTTTGGGATAAGAACTTACTGTTTGATAAAAATTGCTGGGAAAATTGGAAACTAATATGGCAGAAACTAGGCATTGATCCATACTTAACGCCGTACACCAAGATAAGGTCAAAATGGGTTCATGACCTAGGCATAAAGAATGAAATTATTAATAAATTAGAGGAACATAGGATAGTTTACCTCTCAGACCTGTGGAAGGGGAAGGTCTTTATGACCAAAGCAGAACTAGAGATCATTACTGACCACAAAATAGAAAATTTTGATTATACCAAACTGAAAAGTTTTTGTACAAACAAATCTAATGCAGACAAGATTAGAAGGGAAGCAATAAACTGGGAAAATATTTTTACAGTCAAAGGTTCTGATAAAGGCCTCATTTCCAAAATATATAGAGAATTAACTCTAATTTATAAAAAATCAAGCCATTCTCCAATTGAAAAATGGTCAAAGGATATGAACAGACAATTCTCAGATGAAGAAATTGAAACTATTTCTAGTCATATGAAAAGATGCTCCAAGTCATTATTAATCAGAGAAATGCAAATTAAGACAACTCTAAGATACCACTACACACCTGTCAGATTGACTAAAATGACAGGAAAAATAATGATGATTGTTGGAGGGGATGTGGGAAAACTGGGACATTGATTCATTGTTGGTGGAGTTGTGAACGAATCCAACCATTTTGGAGAGTAGTTTGGAACTATGCTCAAAAAGTTATCAAACTGTGCATACCCTTTGATCCAGCAGTGTTACTACTGGGATTATATCCCAAAGAGATTATAAAGAAGGGAAAGGGACCTGTATGTGCACGAATGTTTGTGGCAGCCCTTTTTGTAGTGGCTAGAAACTGGAAACTGAATGGATGTCCATCAGTTGGAGAATGGCTGAATAAATTGTGGTATATGAAAATTATGGAATATTACTGTTCTGTAAGAAATGACCAACAGGATGATTTCAGAAAGGCCTGGAGAGACTTACACGAACTGATGCTGAGTGAAATGAGCAGGACCAGG
Source organism: Sarcophilus harrisii (assembly GCF_902635505.1). Taxonomy (NCBI): domain Eukaryota; kingdom Metazoa; phylum Chordata; class Mammalia; order Dasyuromorphia; family Dasyuridae; genus Sarcophilus; species Sarcophilus harrisii. The sequence goes on along the minus strand of NC_045427.1, from coordinate 122,725,493 downwards.
AGATCATTATATACTTCAACAACAATACTATATGATGACCAGTTCTGATGGACCAGGCCATCCTCAGCAACAAGATCAACCAAATCATTTCTAATGGAGCAGTAATGAACTGAACCAGCTATACCCAGAAAAAGAACTCTGGGAGATGACTAAAAACCATTACATTGAATTCCCAATCCCTATATTTATGCACACCTGCATTTTTGATTTCCTTCACAAGCTAATTGTACAATAATTCAGAGTCTGATTCTTTTTGTACAGCAAAATAATGTTTTGGTCATGTATACTTATTTTGTATCTAATTTATATTTTAATATATTTAACATCTACTGGTCATCCTGCCATTTAGGGGAGGGGGTGGGGGGTAAGAGGTGAAAAATTGGAACAAGAGGTTTGGCAATTGTTAATGCTGTAAAGTTACCCATGTATATATCCTGTAAATAAAAGGCTATTAAATTAAAAAAAAAAAAAAAAAAAAAAAAGAGAGATGATTGTTAAATTTTCACTGTGAACACTTATGCTTTAATTATTGTCAAAACTATAAATGAGGACTTGATTTATCATTTTGTTTCTTTTCTAGACTTAAGAGATGGAGAAATTGCTAATGATGCAGGAAAAAATTACATTTTGAGTACTTCTCTCTAGACCCATTCCCACTCCCAAAAGTCAGTTATTTTAAGATATTTAGCTGCATATCCTTGGGTAGAAATATCACATACAATCTGCATTGATCTTATAGACCAATCTCCCTAATGACTATTGATGCTAAAATCTTAAATAAGATATTAGCAAAAAGACTACAGAAAATCATCTCCAAGATAATACACTATGATCAAGTAGGATTTATACCAGGAATGCAGGTTTCAATATTAGGGAAAACTATCAATATAATTGGCCAGAAAACCAAATTAACAATAACCATATGATCATCTCAACAGATGGAAAAAGCATTTGATAAAATCCAAATCCATTCCTATTAAAACACTTGAGGTATAGGAAAAAATGGACTTTTCCTTAAAATAACAGCAGATCTATTTAAACCATCAGTAAGCATCATATTGTAATGGAGACAAATCAAAATTCCCAAAAGATTGAGGAAACAAGGTTCCATATCACGTTACTATTTAATATTGTATTAGAAACGCTGAAGAATAAGAGCTGAGAAAGAATTAAAGGTAAGAATAGAAAAGGAAAAATTATCACTTTCCGATGACATGATGGATATGAGAACCCCAGAGATTCTGCAAAAAGAAAATAATAAACTTTAGCAAAGGTTGGTTATAAAATAAACCTACATAAGTCTTCAGCATTCTTATATTCACAAACTAAATCCAAATAAAGGGAAAAGAGAAATTCCATTTAAAGTAACTACTGATAATATAAAAAATATTTAGAATCTATCTGCCAAGGGAAAACAAAACTTTAGAGCAAAATTACAGGCCACTTTTCACGCAAATTAAGTCTGATCTAACCAATTGAAAAATATTAAATGCCTTGGATAGGGCGAGCAAATATAATAAAGATGACAACATTACCTAAACTAATCTATTTATTTAGCGCTATACCAATCAGAGTCCCAAAAAAACTATTTTAATGACCTAGAAAAAATAACAACAAAGTTCATATGGCAAAACAAAAGGTCAAGAATTTCGGGAATTAAAAAAAAAATAAATGAAGGTGGCTTATGTACCAGATCTAAAATTATATTATAGAAGCAGTTAAAAACTATTTGGTATTGGCTAAAATAGATTAGTTGATCAGTGGAATAGATTAGGTTCAAGGATAAAACAGTCAACAAATATAAAGCAATTAGTCTTTGACAAACCCAAAGATCCCATTGGGATAAGAATTACGTTTGAAAAAGTAAAATTGGAAACTAATATGGCAGAAACTAGATTGATCCATACTTGACACGTACACCAAGATAATAAAAATGGGTTAGACCTAGGCAAAAGAATGAAATTATTAATAAATTGAGGAACACAGGATAGTTTATTGACCTGTGGAAGGGAAGGTCTTTGGACCAAAGAAACAGAGATCATTACTGATCACAAAATAGAAAAATTTTGATTAACAAATTGAAAGTTTTGTACAAACAAAACAAGCAGACAAGATTAGAAGGGAAGCAATAAACTGGGAAAAATTTTTAACAAAGGTTCTGATAAAGGCCCCATTTCCAAAAATATATAGAGAATTAACTTAATTTATAAAAAAATCGCCATTCTCCAATTGAAAATGGTCAAAGGAATGAAAGACAATTCTCAGATGAAGAAATTGAAACTATTTCTAGTCATATGAAAAGATGTCCAAGTCATTAAATTGGAAAATGCAAATTAAGACAACCTAAGATACTACCACACCGTCAGATTGGCAAGATGACAGGAAAATAATGATGATTGTTGAGGGGATGGGAAAACTGGGACATTGATGCTTGTTGGTGGAGTTTGGAACGAACCAACCATTTTGAGAGAGTTTAACTATGTCAAAAGAAAACTGTGCATACCCTTTGATCCAGCAGTGTTATACTGGGCTTATATCCAAAAGATTTAAAGAAGGGAAAGGACCATTGCAGAATGTTTGTAACCCTTTTTTGTAGTGGTAAAACTAAACTAATGGTTGTCCATCATTGGAGAATTAATAAATTTTGTGGATAAAAATTTATGGAATATTACTGTTCTTAAGAAAACCAACAGGATAATTTCAGAAAGGCCTGAGGACTTACACGAACTGATGGAGGAAAAGCAGGACAAGGAGATCATTATATACTTCAACAACAATGATGACCAGTTCTGATGGACCAGACCATCCTCAGCAACGAGATCAACCAAATCATTTCCAATGGAGCAGTAATGAACTGAACCAGCTATGCCCAGAAAAAAGAACTCTGGGAGATGACTAAAAACCATTACATTGAATTCCCCATTCCCTATATTTTTCCACACCTGCATTTTTGATTTCCTTCACAAGCTAATTGTACAATATTTCAGAGTCTGATTCTTTTGTACAGCAAAATAACGTTTTGGTCATGTATACTTATTGTGTATCTAATTTATATTTTAATATATTTAACATCTACTGGTCATCCTGCCATCTAGGGAGGGTGGGGGTAAGAGGTGAAAAATTGGAACAAGAGGTTTGGCAATTGTTAATGCTGTAAAGTTACCCATGTATATATCCTGTAAATAAAAGGCTATTAAATAAAAAAAATAAAAATAAAAAAAACTGCATTGATCAACTTTGCATTTTTCCCACTATGTCTATGTGTTGGACTTCCCTGACCGTTAGGCTATAGGACCATGAGAATGCTCCCCTAGGATATGCTCATATTTCATTCACTTTGCTGTTACTAGGATGAAGGTCTTTGAGTAGTTATTGCTGTTTATTCTTTGTTTTAAAAGAGAACCAATGACATCTCAGGGGATTTCTTGATTCATGCATGAATTGGATTTAAGCGAGGCAGAATTGCACAAAGGTGTCAGCTTCCCATTGAAGACAAAAGTCAGGAAGAAGGGCAATGTCCTGGAATGACCTGTGAGTATTTGATGTCTAAGCTTTTGTGCTTCATTCACAGGACCCTTTTCCAGCTGCCTTCATAGCCATTGGAACAATTTGCTGTTATCTACTCATTGGGACTGGAAGAAATCTTCACAAAGTTGGGGTACACCCCTACTAACTCATCAACAGGTTTGTTCACCCTGGTTTAGCCTCGGTTTAATGGGGTATGGCTGTTGCACATGCTATAGTTTCTTGGACCCACAGGTGAAGGTTGTTGCAGGTGGGCAACAAAGGTGAGTGAGAAGCCCTGCAAAGGGCTCAGCAAGCCTGAACACCCCTTTCCCTGTAGACTTTTAGGGGAGAATCTGACATTGATCATATAAGATTCAATGATGGGACTAAATGAGACACTCATAAATCAATGAAAAATTAATAAAATAATTTTCAATTATCCCTAATATAACAAGAATATGGACAATGATATAATGGACTTAGCTTTGGTAGATGTGGCCCCCCAACTTTCCTTGGAAACATGTCTATTCAGCAAGGAAAGCTATTATGAGTCATGATTTTTTTGTTGTTGTACAACAGATATTGTTGTATCTGACACTATATGAACCTATTTAGGGTTTTCTTGACAAAGATGCTGGAGTGGTTTGCCATTTCCTTTTCTAGATCATTTTATAAATGGGAAAACTGACAAAAACATGCTTAAATGAATTACAGAGTCACATGTTTAATAAGTGTCTGGGTCCAAATTTGAACTCAGGTTTTCTTGAGTTCAGGCCCAGTGCTTTATCTAGTGTGTCACTTACCTGCCTCAGTCAGAGGAAGACTGGCCACATATAGCTGAAAGCTTTTATGTCCTGTGACCAGGAATTCGTATCAATATCTCCAGAAGCTACCAAGAACCTCTGTTAAGAAAGCTTGATCTTTGCCACTTCCCTGAGCCACCCAGATCCAGGTTTGGTACTTTTTAGAAGAAAATTATGCTAATACAGTTTTTTTTGGTGGAGAAAGAAAAGGGAATTCTGGTGGAGATTATTCCTATCACACCAAGTATAGAGATTAACTAAAGAGTCATTAAGTGAAGAAAAACTTATGAACTTCAGAAACCACTTACCTTCCCACCCACCCCCCAAAAAAAACCCCAACATATTTTATATTGATCAAGCATAAGTGTACAGTAAGAGAGCTCAAATGGTTTCATTATCCTCTGCCCTGTACTTACTACTGTTCTGGTATTACTGTTATTAATTATCTATTATTGTCAGTTTAGAAAGGACATTAAGAAGTTAGAACATATCTAGAGGAAAGTTACTAGAATTGGGAGGAAACCTAGGAAATGGAAGAACTGGGGCTAGTCAGTCTCGAGAACTGTCTCCAAATTTTAGATAGACCATCACATTTAAGAGAAATTACACTTGTTCTATTTGGACTTTGATGGATGGGACTAGTTGTCAAAAACCTCTAGTTGCTTTTAGTTGCCTCTAAGATAAAAGAAATATAAGGGTAGAGAGTTAGATTTTGGATCTCTATATAGAAGGCATTCCTAACTATTAGAGGCATTCAGAAATGGAATGGATTTTCTTAGGAGACATTACTGGAATCTTCAAGCCAAGGCTCTCTGGCTCCACCACTCATCAGGGATGATGTCGAAAGGATTCCTGTTCAGATATGAGTCGAACAGATGGTCTTTGAAGTTTATTCAGACTGGAGAGGTCAGTGAATTGTTCCCGAGGGTCTTAAGGTTCCCAGGATTAGCTTTAAAAAGTATAAAAGATGAATACTTTGGCAAAGACATTAAGGGAGGAGAAGCTGTACTAACCTAGAATGAAATAATTTTTTAAAAAAGGCAAATAATTTTTTTTCCTCCTGATTTTATCCAATTTTGAAACCTAAGCCCATGTAAAAAGGCTTCTTTTAGGCAGCAGAAATTCTTAACTTCTGACTTCTTATCTAAAACCAAGCCTTTTTATGATTCAGGGAGCCACAAGTGACCAAGATTCTGCCTCCAGGCAAATCTTGACTCTGGTAATTTCAGTGTTATAATTGAAGCTTAGCCTTTCCAGGGGAGACCTTCATGGTCAGCAAGACACTGACCGCTCATTTTTTGTTGTTGTTTTCTTAATGAGTTCCCACTATTGCAATTCCCCTGGTTTCCACTCTACCCCTTGCATTTCAACTCCAATTGTATATCCTAATTTTGTTGCTTGAGTTTCTGGTTTACCAAAAACTTTATTAATAAGACACAGATGAAATCCTGGAAGCATCTCCTCCTGGGAGGTGACTTTCAGCTCATCAGGAAGCCTAAAAACATGGTAAATAAAAATCACTCCTCAAGGAATCCTAAACTGGAAAGCAGCCAGGAAATAAGAACAAGGAAAAGGTCTTGGGTTTAGTGTTTAGGTGGTAGTTGTACTTAACTAATCGTTTCTTAATATTCAGCTCATTTTATGAATGTATATGAATATTCATCCTACTTCAGTTAAGGCTTATTTAGCATCTCTGTTTAACTGCCTGATGGAAAATGCCCAGAAACTTAGAATTACAGAGTCACAGTTTCAGCCATGTAAAGGAGTTCAGAAAACATCCTATCCAGCCATACCTGAACAATCATTCAGATATATGGTCACCCCATCCAACTTCCATTCAAAGATTTCTACAGACAGAGGGCTCACTATCTTCTAAAGAAGTCCTTTATTTTCTTGGACAACCTCAATTATTAAAAATCATTTTTTCTTTCATCTTACATGATCCTGAAATCTGTCTCCTTAACCCCATTATTCCTAGTCCTGCCCTCTGGGAACAAAGTGGGACAAATTTATCTCATTTCCATCAATGGATCTCTATGTACTTGAAGTTGACAATCAAATTCCTTAAGTCTTCTCTCCTTTAAGATAAATATCTCTCCTTCTTTAAATTTCTTATGTGTTCATGAGATTATAGATTTAGAGTTGCAACAGTGTATGGGTCCATTTTATTTGCCCATTTAACAAGTGAGGAAACACGATCAGGGAAATTAAGTGCCTTTTAAAATTTCATGCAAGTGTCTGAGGCAAGATTTTAACCTAGAATTATGAATTCAAATCCACTTCCTTTCCATAATACTAGGTTGTTGATAGCATTATTCCATATAATTTAAATATCCTGATTGCCTTCCCTAGATGTGCTCAGCTTATGAATGACCTTCTTACAAGGTAGCTACCAGTTGCGAGCTCAGTATTCCAAAGTGCATCTTACCAGGCACTCTATCCAGTAACTAGAAAGAAAACTAGAAATAAAAACTACATTTCCTAAAGCTTGACCCTTCATCTCTTTGCCTAAGTTCTATATTTGGTTTGGGTGATTCCCACTCTGAGAAATAGACACAGAGACATTTAGGGAATATCCAATAGTTTTATATTTACACCATAAAGTTGGCAAGTCTTTGCAAATGAAATTTCAGGTACTTGCTATGCCATGGAGTATGCTGTTATTAAACCAGATAATCCTAAGACAATCTTATTGGCAATTTATTCTATTTCCTTGGGAAGAGACTGTAATACTGTGTGTTGGTACCTAATTCTGTTGGGTGCATTACTTTAATATGCTTGTTTGGTACTCATTTTTGACACTTTTCCTAATAAAAAAGGTTTCCTGTAATAATTGCCTAAGCTTTTAACTCTAACTCAAGGGATTGTTTCATTTTTCACATATTGCCTAAAACAAGGTTTTATTTTGTGTTATTCAATTCCAATCTGAAAAGGCTGATTTCTCCAAAGAACCAGTAACTCCAAAAGATATAGAGGGAAATTGCAAAGCTTTTAAATTTGTCCTTTTGTTCCCTTCCTCCATTGTTTATTGTTTCTCTCCCTATATATATTGAGGAGCAAAGTGATGGTTTTCACCTACCTTTGAGCATGGGACAGATTACAGGGGATCCTTGGGTTTCTTCTCACTTGTTTGCTCTTATTTTCCTTTTCCACTGGACTAAGCAGAGGAACAAAGATATGATCTTGCTCTCCTTTTTCCTCCCCCTTTCTCTCACATTCTTTTTAATAGGAATTGAAAAATGTTCTCTACTATTTAGGCTAGCCTCACTCATTTTAACATATGTACCATTCATAATCAAATGTAACCCTTTTCACAGGCATAATTGTGTGCCTTAAGTTTCTAGGACTACTTAAACTAAGGGGTTTATATTTATTACATAGAACTTATTATTGATACATTGGTTTGTTATTGAGCTAGTGATTCACCAAGTGGCCCTTGTTCAAGGAAGATGAATTTTTTTCAACCTCAATGTCATACATTTTAATTCTAGGTTCCCAAATATTTCACAAACTTTCTTTCTATGATGTCCAACCTTTCCTCCTCCCTGGAAACTCCTTCATTTTTTAATAATAGATTTTTATTTTCAAAATATATTAAATATAATTTTCAACATTCACCCTTGTAAAACTTTGTGTTCCAAAATTTTTCTCCCTCTCTTCCCCTCACCCCCTCCTCTAGGCAGCAAATCATCCAATATACATACAATGGGGGAAAATATATAAAGGGGCATTGGGAAGCAAGAGGGCATTCAAATATGGATATGGCTTCTGGTGAGAAAGTGAAGAAGTTCGAAGAGTTAGTTGAATGGGAAGTGAAATGAGCATGGAAGAAATGTATTTTGTGGGACTTAATTCTATAGGCATCCTAATAAGCCAAAGATGCACTGAGGTATTCCTCCTTGTTTCTCAGGTCCTTTCACACTCTCTTGTCTTATTTCTCTCTACATCCATTCTTTAACTTTATGTACCAACCAGAGGAAAATATTTCTAAAACACATCTTAGAATCTTCCCAAGTTGTGCATTTGTGAAGGCTACCTGGATCATCTCTCATTCTTAAAATGCAATCCCTCCTTTTCTTTTTCAGCTGAAATTAACTTTGTGTCCCAAGTGCCTGCTATTTGCAAAATTCTGTGCTGGGTACTGTGCATACCAAGGAACAAATAGTTCCTGACTTTATGGAACAGAATCCATCATAAGTGAGATGGTCTTTTTATTCCTACAACTGCTAGTGCCTGAGCTGAGCAAACTTTTGAAAGCAGAATAATACTATACTTGTGTTAGTGGGGAAGAGGGAGCAGTTGAGTTGTGAGGAAGGGAAGAACATGAAATAAGGCTGGGAAAGAAAGGGGTCCTAATTTAGGAGCACCTTTAATTCTATCATTAGGATTTTTGTTCATGTCATGGACACTAAGGAAATTGCCAAGCAGTGCAGTAGATTTTCCCCTAAAATCACTGTTGAATATCAGGAAGTGTATTCACATTTTCTAAAAATTAGACTAGGATGATACCTTTAGTGAACTGAGGCTGCAGCAATAATTAACTAAAGAAGGCTCATTTGGTTTAAAAGCTTTTTATTTCCCACACTTTTAAGATCTTGTCCTCTGGGTGAACCACCTCAGGGCACTAGTAAAATAACATCTAAGAGTGTTAATTAAATACATAAAACAAGGACAGGAGTAACTAAAGGAATTTCAGATCATAATAAGAAATATCAGCTAAGGATGTCACTACATTCTAAAAAAATCGGCCTGGTGTGTAAGGCTGCCAGACTGGGGAGAGAGCAAAAAGAAGTCAAATCTAGGAGCGGCAGCCACTTACTTTGTCCCCATCTACAATATTTGGCTTGTTTTTATTTTGTTGTGTTTTGCATAAATCCTTAAGCATAAATGTCAAGATACAATGGTATCTCTTAGAAGAAAGAAAGTAATTTTCCCTATAGTGCCAGAGGGATAGGAATAGGGAATGGTTCATTGACTTGGGAGCTTCCAGGGAGGAGCATTTTCTTCATCTAACACAGGTTAGAGATGTTTATGAAACTATAGTCTTAGAAAGTTGCTTAGAGCCCAGCTCCATATGGACTCTCAAAAAAAAAAATAGAAGTCATGAAATTATCATTTATTATCAGTAAATGTTTGCTTGCTCTGCTTACTTAATACTTCTATATCAAGGGTCATATAAAAATGTTTTGTGTAAAAATTGGTTGTAAATAGTAAAATTTAAGAAATACTGGCCTAGAGCATTGATAATTGAAATGACTTGTTTAGGATCACTCAGGCATTATGTATTACAGATCTTCTGCTTGGTCCACAGTGGGTATTTAAAAAATACTTATTGATGATTAATAATAATATTCAAAGATAAACTAGGAGTTAGTGGTCATATGGTTCAGCTCCTTCTGCAGATGTTCAGTGAAACATTCATGGCTACATTAAGGTAGAAAATAGCAGATGGGGTTTTCTAGCCCAAATTTCAAATTGAAATCTCTTTCCCCTTCACAATGTTAACTCCCCAATTCCATCAAATTTAAAAGCCATATGTTAGGAATGGACACGAGGTAATAAATGTTTCAAAGGGCCTGATATGAGTATGTAGGGGGAATATGAAAAATTATGGAGGATCAAAGACAGTATGACAACTATTGATTACATTTTTTCTTCTTCCTTTAGAATCTGAATAGGATATCCATGGGCTATCTCCATCACAGGGTTAGATTGGGACTAGATCTGTTCTTTAATTCAGTAGTACCTCTTATAGAAATAAATTCCATTAAACAATGAAAATTGGCAGTTCTCTTCAACTTATAGTCTTAGAAATGTGACTGAATTTTTAAAAATGTATACGATTTAGCTAGAATTATGCAATCTTTCTCTTGAATTGGTGTCCAACTTGTGGAGACATGACTGGATTTGTATTTTCACAAATATAGGGAATTTTTAGAAAAGAAAATCCCTTCTACCAATGCTGGCCATCTCTTTCTGTAAAGCTTATATGGTCTTAAAAAGTTGCCTGGAATATTAAGGTCATAGAGCCAAGATATACCAGAAACAAAACCTGAATTCAGATCTTCCTGGGGCAGAGGCTGTCTGTGCCCTGTACAAACTACATCATTTTCATCTCCAACATCTCAGGATAAAAATCTAATAATTTATACTAACCAGGGAGAATGACAACTATCATAAATGTTGAATGCAGAGTAGGAGGAAAAAAAAATCTTTGTAGTTAGACTCAATTGATATGGGTTCAAGTCTCGTTTCTACTGTTTCATCGTCTACATTGGAGATAATATTCCTTTCCTACCCAGAAGGATAATTAGGAAAATCATATAAAACAATCTAAAAACACACATTTGATTTTACTATTTGCAAGATAGGATAACAAGATGTTTTGCATTATGCACAATATAACACCTTAACTTCTCAAAACCAGTCAATAATTATACCTATTCCTTCAGGGAAAAAAAAGAGGAAAAAAAGTAAATCTTCTCTGAAGGCTTCTTCATGATGCAGGTTATGGCCTTAGATTTTTGAAAGCTACGGCAATGAAGCATAAACTCTACCAGGTGCTACTAAGTGGTAAAGACTTAGCTATTTACTTTTTTTGGTTCTTTGAGCACTAGCCTTGGTAAGTTTTGATAGGCTCATCAATTAAATGTTTGTCACTAGAAGATGAATCTTGGGACCACAGTTGTGAATGAAATCATCTGCTACAGACTTGAGGAGCTGAATGTGATCCATAGTAGTAGAGGGAGTACCCACACAGACAAAAATCATGGAATTTTCATACATTTGCAATAAGTTTCTTTAATCTTTTTTGATCTTCATAAAGATGGTTTATTTACCTATTTTGATTACCCCTGTTTTCTTCATCTTTATCCTTTGTGGTGTCATAGCATAGTCAATGTACATCAAGTCAAGACATTAGCTTGAATACTGTCAATGAATTATTAGCTACATAATCATTGGAAAGATACTTCCCTTTTCCATACTGTGGTTTATCTTTATATTTATTTTTTACCTTCTTGATATATATTTCTATTTATTTTTTAAGAAATACTATTAGACTAGTTGCTCTTAAAGATCCTTTCCATAAGATTTTATGGTCTTCCTTCAATATTCCATTCAACTCATTTCAATTTTCATTCAACGATGACTTCAAAATGCAGTTATCACAACTTCTTGAGAAAACTGATATTGATAGATTCAGGAGCTATATTTTTCATCAGTTACAATGATGACCAGGGATCTTCCTATCATCTAGGGACTAATATAATCATTGGTTCTCTATTTATCCCATTAAATATTTAATGATGGCCTGCATTCAACCTGATTTGGGGAAAGGACACTTATAGCCGGGCATTTTGGGGGGCTGTTGCTATACCTCAGTGAAGAATTATGAAACTCTTGTTCAGTTTTTATGACCCCATTTGAGACTTTTTTGGGAAAACTACTGGAGTGATTTGCTGTTTCCTTCTCAGGATTATTTTACAAATGACCAACTGAGACAAACAGAAGTTAAGTGATTTTCCCAGGATAACACAGATAATAAGTGTCGAAGATTGGATCTGAACTTAGGTGTTCCTGGTTCCAGGTCCAACATTATGCATTGTACCACCTAACTACCTTATGAAGTTCTTGACTATCCACTAAAATCCTTATTTTAATTCCTGCAGTTCCTTAGGATGGAAAACTAGGGTAATGACAGTGACCCTACATAAGCATAGACATTCAGAATAGTTAATATTTAACCTTTATTATTTTTAGGAGAAGTCTTTTAGTGCGAAGAAGAGAAATACGTGGTTATTAATCAATATGACTTCATACAGTCCAACTCTTCCAAACCAGTTTTAAATGGTAATTGGGAAATATTTAATAAAAATCATCAAAGTACTTATTGTAATTAACATTGTTAATTTGTGGTTTTATAAATGAACATTTCTGTGTTGCCTATAGGATTTTGGCTATTTTAATTTGATATTTGTTGTAGACTCCTCTAAGGAGTCTTGCTATCTTTTATTACCGTTCTCATTCCTTACCTGAAGTTATTTGAACCATTCAAGATTACTTCTCCAATTCTGATGGTCATTTTTAGTGGTTTCCAAAGAATCTCTAGACTCTATACTTTAAGTATATCCTAATTTTTGTTACTTATTTGGAGGTGAGACAGCTCCAAATTACCAAATGTTATTTTTGGTATAGAATGCTTCCAAATAGTAAGCCTTCCAATCACCTCCTTCTCCACTGTACTTTTCCATAAACACTTGCAAGTAAAACTCTGAGTCAATACTTTTGCTATATTTTTACTGATCTTCAGAAAACAAATTTTGAAGTCAAATATTTTGATTCTTAATAAGTTCTTCATCTGTGATTCCTGAAATGAGGCTTTTTAGCATATATAAGATGTAAAGCTATGTTTTCACATATCTAGGAAACTTCCGGATGAGGGAAATTTCTCTGTCATTGCTAGTCATTCATTTCTTTAAATCTGATAGTCTTAAAGAGTTGCCTAGCTTTTCAAGAAGTTGAGTGGCTTGTCATCAGAGACATCAGAGACAAGACTTGAATTGAAATATCTTCTATATATATATATATATATATATATATATATATATCCAATCTCTCATTTTAGAGAAGGCAATTTTCTAGAAGGCAGGGATTATCTCATTTTTCTCTTTGTTTTCTCACCTCATAAAAATTTTCTTAACGCATAAAAGAGCTTTGTAAATGGTTTATTATTTATTGTAAGACTGGATTTCTCTTTTCAACTGAAAAGCCATTATCACTATCCAAAATAGAATTTTCTTATTGTGAAGACAAAGACTCAGTTTTCCCAAGAGAAAAAAGAGAGGTAAAAGATTGGCTAGTATATGTATATGCCCATTCCAAGAGCAAAAGTCTAGAGAGAACTATCTTGGATCTCTGTGCCTGTAACCCAAGTTATCTTCTAGTTATTCCTCTAAGATTTGGTTGTATCCTTTTGGTATAAAACCCTTTTCTTTGTTCTCCTCATTTATCTTGCTCCTACTTCTGGGTATTTGGTTTGTTTTGTTTCATTTGCCTTTGTACCCTTTGGCATCTGGCACAAAACCTTGTATACAGTGAATTAAATTTTATTAAATTTGTTTTAGAACTAGAGTATCTCCTTATGTGAATTAAAAAATGCTATTAAAAAACTATTGTTTCATTCATACGTTACTTACCTGTCTGATGCTTTTGTAATATCTCTACCCCCCATTTCTATTATGGAATGGAATAGGGGGACTCTTTCCCCTTCCATATGACTATAAATAGTCCATGAAGTCATTGGGAATTATAAGGCAGGGCAACCTTTCATTGAGGGTTGCAAATAGATAAACAAAGGAACTCAGACTCATGTAATCAAAAGCTGTTGGAAGAAAGGAAGGAAGGAAGGGAGGGAGGAAGGGAGGAAGGAAGGAAGAAAAAAGGAAGGAAGGGAGGGAGGGAGGAAGGAAGGAAGGAAAGAAGCAAGGGTGGGAGGGAGGGAGGGAGGGAGGGAGAGAAGATAGCTATATAGATAGATAAATGATAGACAAATGGATAGATGATAGATTTTAACTGTTTGTGTAATGCATTTTCAAAAAGAGACATGGCATTCATTTAATTCTAGCATAATATTTCATTTTACAGAGGAGAAAAATGAATCTGAGAGGAAAATAATTTATCCAAAGTCCTAAAATTAGACAATTACAAAGCTGAGATTAGGCTCAATTATATCTTTTGACTCTCCATTCAGTGCTTGTTTGCATTACATGATTTCTCACCAAGTCAGGCCAAATTTTAAAAAAATTGAGCACTTACTGTGTGAGCGGCATTGACTTTAGTACTGGGAATACAAAAAAGATAGAAGAAAAAGAAACAAATAAAACATAGTGCCTGCTCTCAAGTCAATCATGGCTTAAGCAGGAAGCCAACATACAAACATTTATGCACAAAGATGTATACAAGGTAAATTGGAGATTATCAGCACAGGGAAGTTTTAACAAGTCCCCAAAACATAAAATCAGAGGGAATTCCATCAAAGTTCAGTTGGGGTAGAGATGAGGCTAATTAGGGGAAAGGGGGACATGTTAAAAATGGGACAGTGGAGAGGTTATTGGATTGGGAGTGAGAAAACCTGATTTTATAGCCCAACTCTCTCATGAACTATCTGTGACATTTAACTTTCCTTTCCTTGAGGTTCTGAAAGTCCTTCTGGCTCAAAAATGGCATGATTCTTCCATTTCTGAGAAGGCTACAAGTCCATTGCCTTTCTCCAAGTGTGGCATCTCAGTGAAGGCTTTGTTCTTGTTGCCTTCAATGTGGAAATATCCATACCTATATACTTAAATTTCAAGATGGTCCTGTAACTTTTCTACTTCTTGCTTAGCCCACCTTCTACTTGCTTCAGTAATCGACATCTTCTTCACTTAGAAGACAAATGACATCTCCCTTTGTGGCTGCTTTTTTGACAGTTTTCTGTCAGATATTCACAAAACTTGCTGGGAGAAGGATTTAACAAGAAGGACGGTGACATTTCCAATGAAGGATGATGACAGGATGCCTAACTGCACATTATGGGAATAAGAACCTTGGAAAGGTTCTGTGGAAATTTCAGGGACTCTGCCTGGTATTTTACCATGTCATGCTCTACTCTGAGTCCTTTCATGCAATTCAATTCATGTTAAATTATGTATACATTGTAAATGCCACATCACAGAAGGGCAAATTTAAAACTCTTATTTCAAGTCTTCACATGATATTAGCATGGATGGCACCAATTGAGAAGGACATTTGTTTCAGTTGAGTTCTTGGCACAAATATTGCTCTTTCCTGAACAAATTGCAACACCCCCAAAATGCTGTTCCCCATAGGTGGGTAGAACAGAATCATTTTTCTAGCCTTGATAACTGAATGAATATGTATTTTTGATGGTTGCTTTAGAAATGCTTTCTTGCCAGAGTGCTAAAAGCAGTAGTTACCACAATCTGCTGTATAGTTATTTAGTTACTGAGAAATAGCATACCCTTTCTATTACACTGAATTTTACAGGTATCGAAGATGGTAAAAAAAAAAAATGTTTCTTAAAGTGGTTAGATTGTCAGGTTGGCAAAAAAAGACAGTAGTATTACTTGGAAGAAATGAAGAAAAGAATTCTTTTGGTATTTTTCATGATAAATTTGGGCCTCATATAGTGCTATTTCACTTTTATTTTGGACTCTCCTTTGAATACTGGGGTCTTAGCATAATGACCAACAGGTCATTTTTTGTAGAATAGATACATAGATATGTGGTTTAATTTGCTCAACTTTTCAAAGGTGATAACTATTTTGATGTTGTCTTTTGTAAATACACATGAAGGGAAGTACTTAAACTGTGATTTAAAAATTTTTTTTTAATTTTATGGATTCCAGAGCAATGCCCAAACTCTCAATCTGTTACCCTTTGCTTTAAACACATAATCAAATCACTGCTTCTTTTTTTCCAGATCTGGTGTTTTATACCTCCTTTATAGAGCAAGTTGTTATTTACAAAATATTAGATGGGACAGTGAATCGAGAACCTGGCCTGGAGTCAGGAATTCTCACCTTTCACTAACTGTGTGATCCTGGGCAAGTCACTTATCTGTGTTTGCCTCTGTTTCCAGAATAGCAAATCTCTTCAGTATCTTTGCCAAGAAAACCCAAATGGGTTCATGAAAAATTGGACAAACCTGAAAACTCAACAACAACAAGAGCATATGGATATAAGCAATGATGTGCTGGTAAATGTTCAACAACCATTTTTACAAATATGCACAATGCATTTTTAAATTTTGCCTATATTAGTAACACTTTCTCCACTACTCACTACTTCCTTAGTTCTAAACAACCAACAAAATAATAAATGAAGCAAGAATTCAAAATGTTTGCAAATTTTGTGATGCAAATGCTCAAATTAAAAATTTAACAACTGGCTTTGGCTAACTGATTCCAGATGACAAGCCACGTTTCTTTCCTTTGATTTTTTTCAAGGAAGCAAACATCATGGTGTGATGAAAATGTGCTAGATTTTAATTTTGTGGACTTGAATTCAAATTTATAATAATAGCCTTGCATTTCATTATCTATTATATCCCTCACAGTAACTATTAAAAGTACTATTATTTATACTTTTTATATTAGGTTACTAAGGCTAAAGTAGTAGAAAATTGTTCTAATAGACATACAGCAAGGAAATGGTAGACACAGTGAACCAAAGAAATCAGGTCATAAAGTCACAGGTATAGAAATAGAAGTTATTTAGAAAGTCATTAGGTCCAATGCTCTGATTTTATAGATGAGAAAACTGAGGCCAAAGAAATTGAAACTCACTCAGGAAAACATGACCAATGAGTTGAGGCAGGGTTTGAACTTAGGTCCTGTTTATTTTAAGGACTAACACTCTTTTTACCACACCATCTAGATGCATTCAAAGATTTATGAATAAAAAATTAAACAACAACAACAAAATTCAAAGTGGTCATTGAGACCAGTTGCCTCATTTGACAGATAAAGGAACTATGACCCAAAGAGCTTAGGTGAGTTTTCTACTCTACACAAGGAGGATATAACAGAATCAATATTTGAAAAAAGATAATTTGATTTTAAATCTGGCACCATTTCTGTAGTATATTGTCTGTCTCATAAGGAAGTAGTAATTTTTAAAAATACTCTGCTATACAGTGTTTCTACTGGGCTTATACCCCAAGGAGATACTAAAGAAGGGAAAGGGACCAGTATGTGCCAAAATGTTTGTGGCAGCCCTGTTTGTAGTGGCTAGAAGCTGGAAACTGAGTGGATGCCCATCAATTGGAGAATGGCTGAATAAATTGTGGTATATGAATGTTATGGACTATTATTGTTCTGTAAGAAATGACCAGCAGGATGAATACAGAGAGGCTTGGAGAGACTTACATGAACTGATGCTAAGTGAAATGAGCAGAACCAAGAGATCATTATATACGTCAACAACGATACTGTATGAAGATGTAATCTGATGGAAATGGATTTCTTTGACAAAGAGACCTAATTCAGTTTCAATTGATCAATGATGGACAGAAGCAGCTACACCCAAAGAAAAAACAGTGGGAAATGAATGTAAACTGTTTGCATTTTTGTTTTTCTTCCCGGGTTATTTTTACCTTCTGAATCCAATTCTCCCTGTGCAACAAGAAAACTGTTTGGATCTGCACTCATACATTGCATCTAGGATATACTACGACATATTCAACATATATAGGACTGATTGCCATCTAGGGGAGGGGATGGAGGGTGGGAGGGAAAAATCGGAACAGAAGTGAGTGCAAGGGATAATGTTGTAAAAAAATTACCCTGGCATGGATTCTGTCAATAAAAAGTTACTATAATAATAAAAAAAATAAAAAATAAAAAATAATCTGCTATAATTAGGCACAGCAGATATTTTTTGAGAAAATGAATATTTTGATACATAAATGTTCACAATGAGAAGCTTTCTGATAGTTAGTCCTATACTCTTTCCACAATGCCACATTTCTCTTTAATTAAATTATTAACTGGATAATTAACATATTTTAATTTAGTATTTAATTTTCCCCAATTAAACATAAAAAGAGAAACTATTTTCATTTTGAAAGTTGAGTTTAAATTTTCTTCATCCCTCTGCAGGCTCTTTATTGGTAAAGCAAGCAAGTTGTTATGGATTATATCTGTGTAGTCATGTAAAACATATTTCCATGCTAGTCATGTTATGTAAGAAAACATAGACCAAGTTAAAAACCCATGAAAAATATAGAAAATTTAAAAAAAAACATGCTTCTAGGAATTCAGACTCTATTAGTTCTTTCTCTAGGGTTGATAGCATTTTTCATCATATGTCCTTCAGAGTCATTTTGGATCATTTTTATTGCTAAGCATAGCTAAGTCATTCGTAATTCTTCACCCAATAATATTGCTATTATTGTGTACAATGTTCTCCTAGCTCTGCTCATTTCACATTATTTCAGTTCATCTTTCCAGGTTTGCCTGAGAGAACCTAGCCCATCTTTTTTTTAATAGCACAATAATATTCCATCACAGTAATATAACACAAATTATTTATCCATTTCTTAATTGATGGGCATTACCCAAATCTCCAATTTGCCACCAGAAGTGAGGTACTATAAATATCTGGTTCCAAATTTCTCTACATAATGGTTGAAATAGTTCACAACTCTATCAACAATGCATTAATGTCTCAACTTTCCTAGATCCTCATTCACTATTTGTCATTCTCCTTTTCTGTCCTATTAGGTAATCTAATAGGTGTGAGGTAGTACTCCAGAACTGCTTAAATTTTCATTTTTTCAATCAACAGTAATTTAAAATATTTTTTTCTGATGGCTATAGATAGCTTTAATTACTTCATCAGAAAACTGGTGTGTGTGTGTGTGTGTGTGTGTGTGTGTGTTTAAAAATCATTTGTCAATTGGAGAATGACTTGTTTTTTAAAGTTTTACTCATTTCTCTATATATCAGAGAGGTGAGATCTTTATCAGAGATACTTGCTATATTTTTTTTTCAGTTATGATTGCTAACTGTATCTCTCTCCATCCTATTTCCCTCAATGTTTATTCTATTATCTCACTCCTTTCACCTTCTCTCTCCTCAAAAGTGTTTGGCTCTTATCCCCTTCCACTCCTATTTTCTTATAGTGTAAGATAGATTTCTATACCCAAGTTAGCATGTATATTCCTTCTTTGAGCCCATTCTGATGAGAGAAGGTTCAAGCACCTTCTCTACCACCTCATGCATCTTCCCT
This sequence comes from Sarcophilus harrisii, assembly GCF_902635505.1. NCBI lineage: Eukaryota > Metazoa > Chordata > Mammalia > Dasyuromorphia > Dasyuridae > Sarcophilus > Sarcophilus harrisii. The sequence continues at coordinate 122,706,390 of NC_045427.1, read as the reverse complement.
TCCATTCTCCCCCACTCTACCTCTCTCTTTACCTTCCTTTCTCTCAAAACATTCCTCTTTTTCACTTCTTAATTTTATTTCATTTTAAAGTCACACCTGTGCCTCCTGTCTGTAAATGCTCCTTCTAACTACCCTATTAGGAATAACTTTATAAGTTATAAGTATCATCTTCCCATGTAGTAATGTAAACAGATTATCCTTATTAAGTCTCTTATGATTTTCCTTTTCTACTTATCTTTTTATGCTTCTTTTGAGTCATGTATTTGGAAGTCAAAATTTCTATTCATCTCGGTTTTTTTATCAGGAATTCTTTAAAATCTTCTATTTAATTGGATGTTTATTTTTTCCCCTGAAGAATTTGCATCGCTTTGATGGGAAAATGATTCTTGGTTGTCAACCCAGCTCCTTTGTCCTCTGGATTATCACATTCCAAGTCCTCTCACCCTTCAATGAAGAAGCTGCTAAAACTTGTATTATGCTGACTATGGCTTCACAACATTTGAGTTATTTCTTTCTGGCTGCTTTCAATATTCCTTCCATAATCTGAGAGCTTGACTACGATATTCCTGGGAGTTTAAATTTAGGGATCTCTTTGAGGAGGTGAGTGATGGATTTTTTTTTTTCTAATTTTTATTTTTGCCCCTGACTTTAGAATATCAGGGCAGTTTTTCTTAATAACTTTTTGAAAGATGATTATTTTTGTTCTGAAGGGTTTTGAAGAGAGCTCAGATAAATCCCTGCCTTTTCTCTGCTATCTTGGTTCCACCCCACAATGTGTGGGGTCTAAGTCAATATGCAACCCATAGTAGCTGCCTTTTCTATCTGAGTTCAACACTAATGGTATACTTTATAACAACATTTTGTATAAGAAAAACTCAGCTGATCAGAAGTCTTCAGAATCATTTCAGTTATAATCTGGACTTTGGTCTTCTACTGATCAATCACATAATATTTTTAAACCCTTTTTATATGCCATGGCTTGGAGATACAAAGAAAGGTTAAAGTTCTTTTTCTCAAGGAGCTGACAATTGATGAGGGAGTAAACATACAAATAAATAGGTACAAGATGTATACTGAATAGATGGAGGGTAATTGCAGAGGAAATATACTCGTAGCTATAGGATTTGAAATAGGTCTCCTGCAGAAAGAAGGTGGGATTTGAGATATGTCTTGAAGAAAGTCAGGAATATTTAAAGTGGGAAGTAAGGGAAAATCCTGCAAGATATGGGTGACAGCCAGTACAAAAGCATGAAGATAGAAAATAGAGCATACTGAATGAGAAACAGGAAGTAGGACAATGCGCCCAAATTATAGAGTAGGTGGAGGGAAATAATAATAACAATAACAACAACAATAAAAGCTTAGTGTAAGAAGAATGGAAAAGTCGAAAGGGATCAGGTTATGAATAGGTTTAAATACCAAACCAAAGGCTTCATATTTTATTCTGGAACAAGGAGGTCCTACAGTTTACTAATTAGAAGGTAGAGATTTTTAGATCCACATTTTAAAAAAAAAAGTCACTTTGTCAGTTGAGCATGGATTGAAGTAGAGAGAGATTAGAGAGAGGAGAGCAGATTAGAAAATCTTTACAATAATGTAGATAAGTGGGGAGTGTCTGTACTACAGAGTGGATGTGTAAATGTAGTAAAGGAGATGAATTCAACAGCACAGATGTGTAGACTAGAGAAATTTAGTATAACATAACCCCCTTTCCCCTTTACTGATGCCTATAATAGAGCTGCTCTTTAAGGGAATTCAGCACAGCACAGGGTCAATGATTTTGATGAGAACATGCTTAGTGATAGGTACTATTGGCTTCTGAGGGTAGGAACCTGGAGGGAAGAAATTCTCCTGGACTATATTTTAGGCACAGTTGTCATTTAAATAGACGGCTTACCCTCCTCCATTCTGACTTAGATAAGACATCACCCATTCCTTCTGACAAATTTGTGAAAAACCAAGAGGATCTGTTGTTTTTGTAGGTGGTGGTGGTGGTAGTTATTGGAAATTTGCTTTTAAACATTTTAATTCAACATATGTCCTTAAACCCTTGAAAAAGAGCCTTGGCCTCTATGAATAATTACTAAGCAGGCTTCAAATATTCACTTGCTGTGAACAGTAAATATTTTTGGGAGGAGGAGGGAAAGGGATATTTTGAGAAAAGGGATACTTTGCAGAAAGGAATAGAAATCCTAACAAAAGTCGTGTGTCTGTACTGGATGATGCTGATGCTGTATTTCAGACATAAACAACAGTCTCCTATAAAACATCTACAAGGAATGCTTTTACCTGTGTTGGAATACCTCCTGTGATAACAAAATGGATGTTGGTAGTTTGCACTCTAAAGTGTTCGAGGTATATGCAAGTCATATAACTTGTCTAAACCTCAATTTTGCCCTCTGTATGATAGGGATAGTCCAAAGAAGTGATTCCAATACATCAAGGAAACTTTTTGTAAACAAGAAAAGTCTTCAATAGAGTTATTTTAAACCCTTGAACAAAAACCTAGCAGGCGAGCTAGTGTTGTGTAATACAAAGAATATTGAGTTCAAATTCTAACTCCAATACTTTAGGAAAGTCATTTGATTGGATCACAAATAATGTGAAGGACAAGGACTCTCATTTTTCATATCTCTCTTTCTCTCCTTCCCTTTTTTCTTTCCTTTCTTTCTCCCCTCCCTCCCTCCCTGCCTTCCTTTCTTCTTTTTAACCTTCCTTCTTTCCCTTCCTCCTTTCCTTCCTTCCTTCTTTTTCCTGCCTTTGTATTCCTAGTACTTATTATGTAGGAAATTATACATATTAGTTGAATTAAATTGTATTACCTTAAGAAAGTTTTCTCATCTGTAAAATGAGAGTGATCATTCTTTCACTACCTTCAATAGGGAGTTGTAAGAAAAGTGCTTTGCATCAACAGTAACTGACATCTAGAGAACGCTTTAAATTTTACAATATGCTTTCTTCACAATAACTGTATGAGGCAAGTATTGTAAGTCTTAAGGTTGAGAAAACTGAATCTCAGAGAGGCTCATTGTTTAGTGTAGGAATATATGTTTGGAAAATAACAAAGCTTGATATTAAACTCAGCACATGTAACATCAAATTCAATAATCTCTCTACTATATCTGGCTGTCTCTCCTTTAGGACATATAGGACGATGTTATTGATATTCAGATCAGATCATTGGGAAGAAACTGACTAAAAATCAAAAAATCATAAGGAGTAGGACTGGAAGTGATCAGAGATATCTACATCCTTCTCACAAGGTATGGAGGCATTTATACTATAGCTTCCTAGAGAAATGTTCATCCAAGCTACCCACAAACTATTTATAATTTCCCAGTTATTCAACAGGAATGCTTTTCACATGTTCCAGTGCATTCCCTATATGTGTTTGAAATATCTAACAATAATACATATACTTCTGGTGTCATTGATTAATTCTTCTGAATTAGAGATTCTTACTTTTTTTCTTTTTTTCTCCCCAAAACCTTTGTGAGTCTGGAAAAGTCTATGGAGCTTATAGATACTTTCTCTGGATCATCTTTTAAAAACAAAAAATAAAATACATAGTAATAAAAAGGAAACCAATTATGTTGAATTATAGCTACCAAAATGCATATAAAGAAGCTCGCAATCTTATGATAATGTAACTCTGCTTTAGAAAGAAGAAACAAACAAAAACAGTGTTCTCAGTAACTAGCAAAGTGAGATGCATGTAATAAGAGATGTTTAATAAATGTCAAATTTAAATTTACATCACTGTTTAACACCCTATTTATCCCCTTTTCTTTCATTTCAAGTTATGATTTCATTAGAGGAGGGACTCCTTTTATAGGGCTTCTCTCTACTTGCACAGATCAGGAACTCATCTTTAAGGCAGTCTTAGAGACTTGTTTTTGGCACTAAAAGATTAAAAAGCTTGTCCATAGTTCCATAGCAAGCATATCACAGAGGTAAATTTTAAATCCAACTTTTCATCTCTCTAAGAATGGTTAGATCATGCTGCCTTGCAAACTAAAAAAAGAAAAAAAAATCTTGTTATGCTCTAGTAAATTTTACCTAGGTGCTCTGTTGGGAAGCATATTGAATCAGAAACTGTTTTTTATTAAGTAATCTGGAAGCCTTCCAGAGCCATTGTTATAGGGATCATGAGACCCTAATCATAGTATTACTCTCCACTGTTGGCGTTTACCCTCATCATAGACATAGTACCTTAGAGGAAGAAAACAGCTTCCTAAATTAACACACAGGAGTTAGGCTTACATAAAGTAGGTAAATTTGGCAAATATTCCTATGATCATGAAAAATTTCAATCTGTATAACATTTAAGGTAAATCCAAACTTTGCCTGAAATCAAAGCTTTGTCTTTAAGTCCTCAATCTATATAAATTATAGATATAGATTTAGAAGCAACCATTCAAAGCATCTAGTAGGATTTTTTTGTTCAGAAAAGAAAGTTATAGTCCTCAAAAGGAAAGTGGCTTAAACACTTAACACATTTAATAAAAGAACTGGGAATTAAACCTAGATTTTCTGAGTACAAATTGAGCTTTTCTTCCATGCTATTATATCACATCTGACAACTACATAAGACCCTTTAAATTCAGGATATTCAGAGTAAAACTCATCAGCTTTTTTCTAAAATTGCTCTCACTTTCTTTTAAAAACCTTCTCAGAGGTATAACCATTCCCCACTAACCTATTTTTTTCCATTTTACTTCCTTTGTGATCTTTCACATTCAGTTAATTAACATACCCAATTGATTTTACTTCAGGAATATTCTTCCCTTTTGTTTTTGTTGTTGTTCAATCATATTCAGTTCTTCATGACCCATTTATGGTTTTCTTGGCCAGGTTGCTAAGGTGGTTTTCCATTTCCTTCTCCAGCTTATTTTACAGATGAGGAAACTGAGACAAACAGAATTAAGTGACTTACGAATCATAGGACTAGTAAGTCTCCAAGGCTAAATTTGAACTCAGGAAGATAAGTCTTCCTGACTTCAGCTCCAGCAAATTATTCACTGAGCCTTCTAGCTTCCCATTTTTGTTGCTTCCTTTCCATTTCTATTGACAATATTCAAAAACAAACTTTGATTACAACTTATTTAGTGTAGTGTCAGTTCCTAATTGGTATCCTATTTCAGTCTCTTCAATCAGTTCTTTCAAAACAACTGCTTTTACCTTCCTTATTTATAAATCTGGTCATGTTATTACTTCGCTGAAAAATCATTCAATGATCCCCTTATTCCCAGGAAATCAAATTTTTCTTTCATCTTTATAGATTTGTGTGTTCTTGAGGTAACGATTTGCTGAATAGACCATGTAAAGGGTGCTTCAACTTAAATCTGCATGTTCATTAATGAGCTAGTTCGTCATTGTGTATATCTTGGTGAGACACTGCAAATGGTCCAGAGCTGAGCTCAAAAGAAACAGAAGGAAATAAGTGGATTGGATTACATTAGATAAATTATTTTATCTTTTCAGTGAACCAAAGCTTCATCCTGAAATTTTACTTATATTTCAGAACATAATATTCTGGTGATACTATAATGTTCAAAATCATATAATTTCATAATCCCTAAAGAACTCATATGTAAATTACCCAGAGGGCAAAGGAAAGATGTAAAGAGGTATCGATAAGCTACAATATATTATCAAGGATGAATTTCACATAAGAAGAAACACAAAACTGTACTCAAGAAATATATAGCCAGAAAAGGGAAGTTAGTTATATAGTGGGAATGAAAAAAAAAAAAAGTAAACATTCTTTAAGATTGCCCTTGTATTCATATAATGTTATGAAAACAAGAAGAAGTATCATGAAACATTGAATAGAACCTCTGTTAAAAAGACTGAGGAGGAGAGAAAATTCCCCAGTTCTAATTTCCTTCACCTGTTGAAGCTGGTGTATATATAAATGTACTGGGATCTTTCAGCCTTGGTCTTTGCAGAGCAGCAAAGCTGAGCCCACAAAGAAGTCACACAATTTTGTTTTACAGAGTGAGGCATGTATTATCATAATATAGATTGCAAGGGAATTCTTAGCTCAATTACAAGCATACCAATGTATTTGAATTACCTGGTACATGGATCATTGGGGGAATCAGAAACTCAATAGCAAACAAGTCAATAAATAATTATTTTATATAATCAAAACAGAATCCTTTACACTAGACCTAAATATATGAGTTGTAAATTACTCCTGTAAAGAGAAAGCAGTTATGCTACCTCTCAGCCCCCTTTGGGTGTTTATGGACTGTGTCAATGTATTTCTAAGAGTAGAGGGAAGAGAGACAGTCAAACAGACTGAAAAAGGACAGACAGAGATACAGATAAAGATAGAAAGAAAAAGACAGAGGAGACAATGACAGAAACAGAAAAGCAAGACAGATAAACATACAGGTACCAAGATGCAGAGAAGAAAAAGAGAAATAATCAGCTAGAAAAGCAAGCAGACAGAAATAGAGGGAAAAAGGCAAAGATTCTAGTGTTCTTGCTCTGATATTTACCTCCATAATATTTTTTTTGTCCCTAGTTATTTATATGTTATCTTCCCTACTAGAATGTAAACTCATCAAGAGCAGGGATTGTTTTTGCCTCTTTTTGTATCCCAGGGACTTAGCACAGAACATGGCACACAGTAAACACTTAATATACACTTGTTGATTTTATGAGTCGACCTGAAGTGGTAAGGAGCATTTCCTCTTTTTCCAGGATACCCCTATAGCAATGATATCCCAGGTCCAATCACAATCCCTCTCTTGTTCTTTCACATCAGTTGTTAGCCCCCTAAGGAAACATGTCTCAAGGATCATTGTATCTATTTCAGAATCTTGTACTGTAGTTTGCCCTAAGGAAGTATTAATACATACTTGTTAAATGAATGTATAAATGATTGGAATGAGAAATAATATAAAATACATTATTTTCCTGGAAAATTTCTGCAAATCAATAAGAGAATGTTTCTGTATCTATATGTATTTCAGAATCTCCCTACCAATGATTTCAAACCATGGATCATTTTGAGTTTTACCTACAATATATTAATTGCTATATACTTAATACTAATAATGTAATTAGCCAGGATTCAAAGCTTTGAAATAAAAGGTCAAAAGGACAATTCTAATATTTCTGAGTTTCATTTGATTCTTTAGCTATAATGAAATTTGAGTAGAATCTTGGGTTTGAGTATCAGTTCTAAGCAGCTGTTTGACTGATAAAATGCCTCTCATGTACAAACATTTGTGAGATCAAAGGGATGTGAGGAAAGTTGCTAGGGATGGAGTGATAAGAACCCTGAGCTTGTAATAGGGAAGACTGAAGTTTAAATCCTGATTTAGATACTTGATAGTTTTATGATTGTAGTAAAGTTTTTAATGTATTTTTGCCTCGCTTTAATAAACTGTAAAATATGGACAACAATAGCACCTATCTTTCAGGGTTGTTGTGAGAATCAAATGGGATATTTGTCTTCAAAAATAGTTCTTAATTACACATTTAACCTATATTGAATTACTTGCTGTCTAAGAGAGGGGGGAGGGAGAGAGAAAAATTTGGAACACAAAATTTTGCAAAGCTGAATGTTGAAAACTATCTTTACATGTATTTTGAAAATAAAAAAAAAACTTATTAAATTTAAGAAACAAAGTTTAAATGGTTCTTAGCACTGTATCTGGCACATAATAAATATTATCTAGATGTGTATTCTGTTTCTCTGTTCCCTATCCTTCAGAAAACTTCATAAAACATCTAAGTCACCAAAGGGTTTCAATCCATCTTCTTTATTGGCAGAGAATATTTGAAATTCCAACTCCCTCCATGTATCTTGTCTCCCATTATATCTTTGTATAAGGGACTTCAGAAGAAGTAATCTTGGTATAGTCTGAGCTTGAATCCTAGCTCAATCACTTATTTTAGCCTAGGAAGTAACTTACTTTGGGGGACCTAGGTTGCCATCTATAATATGAAGTAGTTAAAGAAGATGGGTTCTAAATTACCTTCTAGTTCTAAATGTAGGACCATAGTTTAAAACCTGGAAGGAAGCTTCAGGATAACTGAACCCAACATCCTTATTGTATTGATATAAAGTTCTAGAAAGGAGAATATCTAGTACAGGGTCACACAGCTAATCAGTATCTAGGCTAGGAATTAAAAGCAAGTCTTACTGATTTGAAGAGCAGCATTCAATCTGTTATATCATAACATATCATGTTTCTCTTCTCTGTCCTTTTTTCTCCTATTTATTTCTTTCACTCCTACCAAATTCCTTTTTGATCTCCTACCTTTTTCTTCTCTCTCTTCACCCTTCCCTTCCCCCTGTTTTTAACTGTCCTTTTCTATTTCTCTATTTCATCTCTCTGTTTGAGAGGTGGAGGGGCAACACATAAACCAATTATAGCTGAACTGTAGAATACATGAGGGGAATTGTGAAAAAAGTATATAAAATTAAAACCTATTGGGAATCTAATTAGTGAACAGTTTTAAATGATTATACTATAATACTAAATTACATATACTATATTAAAGGCTCGAAGTAATAAGTAGTAAAATAATTACTAATAGTTAATATAAGAATTTCTGTTCCTATTTTGCAGATGAAGAAACTGAGATATTAAAGGGACTTTTTCAAGATCACACAGTCTATACTTATGTGAAGTAGGATTTGAATTCAAAATTTCTTAACTCCATGTCTAATGTGTTATACACTATTTCATGTCAAAGTAGTGTTTATAAAGTTTGTCTAGAATTGTTGTCCACCACAGACAAAATTTCAACTCTATCATCTGTAAAATGAAGGGGTTGGATGATATAGTATTCAATATTCATTGAACCCTAACAATTGATAACTCTATGAGGTAATGACAGGAAACTTCCTCCTTAAGACAGACTTGTCATATTATTATTATTATTATATTGCTCTAGAAATTAGTTATTGGTGATCTGAATTAGTGACAGCAGCTCAGGCCAGGAGGCCCTTTCCTATTCTCACAATAGGACTCCATGGTAGCTTTCAGAAGTTGTCAAAAAGCAAGCAGCTTAAATTCTGGCCCAATAGGGGGAAATAATGGCTCACTTAAGGTTCCTGTGATTGACAGTCAATGGGGAGCATCTGCTTGCATCATCAGGTGCTCTAGGGAGGCTTTCATGTTAGAAATGGTTCTAATGTGACAGGACTTTCAAGTGATTAAAGGCAAATCTTTGAAAATCACTGACTTCTTTTAAGGCTCTTGAGAAATGTGTAACAGCTGTTCAAGTCTTTGCTTCAGTAATAGTTTTCTGGAGCTCAGGCTCTCTCTTGTTTCTCCTTATACCATAGCTATTCATGCTTAAATCCCTAGTTACCTATGACATTGTTTTAGGAAAATGTGGTAGCCCAGAAAAAGGGATCAGGTGTAACTTTGTGTGCCTTGTGGTATTCATCATTGAACATAGGTATTCCTCTAAAGATGAGATTTTGAGTGATTTCATCACTGATTATCTATTGTGCTTCCTAAGCACTGAGTCATTATAAATAGCCACTACTACTCAAAGATTAAGGAGCTGCATTAACTTAAACAAGTTTTGAACCTAAACTTGAGTTGTAGGGAAGAATTTTTATAAAATACTGATGGAAATCAGGAGCTGAAAATTAACTTAATAGGTCCATAATCACCTAGATTCATAACCCAGCTCTGAGCAACTTATTTTGTGAACTTAGGCCAGTCATTTTAAAACTCTAAGTCTAGTTTCTTCATCTTTAAAACAGAAAAAAAAAAAAATATATATATATATATATATATATGTATATATATTCCTTGTTCTACTTATTTTATAGGCTAATTACTAGAAAAACTTTTTTGAAATTTGAAAATATAATAGAAATAGAAAAATTGTATTTTCTATTTCTCATCTTATTCAATGGAGTTCAGATAGAAATGATCTTGAGACAAGTTACTAGAACAATGTTGTATGGACTATTTCATATATGGATAAAAATATTGTTTATAGAGTTAAAGCATTAAGATATAAGCTTATGTTCTCTAAACTTATTGAGAGCTGTAATAGAAGATGGGATAGGGGGAATGATATGGAACACTTCATTCTTTCCCCACATGATTTTAATCTCTTCTGCTAGGTCTCTAATTCTAACATCTCACATACCTTGGAAATTATAAACATTTGACATGGAAACAACTATCAAAAATATTATTTTAAATTTTTGTGGATCAATTTTCCACCTGGACAATTGTAATTGTCTATAATAAAGGCCACTTAGTTCAAGTATAGTTTGTTGTTGATTTTTCAAAGATATTTTGATGTCTATATTTGTTGGGGAATTCATTATCTGTCAGTTTCTAAAGTAAAATACTGCCTACCTAGTTCTGTCTTTCTAGGTAATAAATTTCTTTTTTCTGCCTGTAAGTGATAACGCTGTAAATCCATGTTACTTAAGGATTCTTCTTCTATAATTTTAGTAAATGTATAACTTACATTAATGATGTAATCCTGAATTACCATCAGAAATACTGCTATTTCTTACAACAAATCTTGATACCTCAGCTGTGTTTGTCCAATTATTTTTGTCAGAATATTTTTGTATTGTTGGTTGACTTCTTGTGTACCCTGCCAAAAGATGATTTGTATATCACTCTTATATCTAAAAAGACTAAAGTTTTAATTAACATAAAAAAAATTCAAAAGTGTGTGTGTGTGTGTGTGTGTGTGTATGTATGTGTAAAAGAATTAGTGGGAGATAATAAGGTATAGATCAGTGTAGGTCAAATAGAAAAAAGGGCCACTAAAACATAAAGATGGATTTCTGGAGCTACACCTTGACTTAGAAAACATTAACATCATCTATGTTCTATTGTATGGTTATTTATTTTATTAAATATTTAAAATTATAGTTTAAGTTAGTTTAACCTCAGGAATATTGCCCTGCTTCATGTGCAGTGATTTCTGCTTACTCCTAAAGTATTCTGTATTCTCTGATTTGCTTGTAATATGCTATGAGAATGTCTTATCAATCTTCTTCCTCCTTTATAATAAGGAAGTTTTGATTTTTTGATAGCTACTTCTGGTTGATGGGCCTAGGTTTCATTAATATATTTTGTTAATATATTTTAGCATCTAGGTAGTGTAGTGGATAGCATTGCCAGACTTGGAGTCAGGAAGATCTAAGTTCAACTTCAGCAACTTATTATCTGTATAATCCTGGGAAAGTCAATTAATTTCTCTCTCTCTCAGACTCTGTTTCCTCATTTATAAAATAGGCACATTGCCTATTTTAAATGGTTATAGTGAGAATCAAATAAACTAACAAATACAAAACATGTTGCAAACCTTAAAGTAATATATTAACAGTAGTCATTGTATGCTATTTTTGTTAGGATACTTTCCAAATCTGTTATGGTGCATTTTATAGTTTCAGAAGTGTACATTTCAATGCGGATTGTGCATGTGTTGATTGCTTTAAATGTATTTTACCCATTCAGTTTTGATTTCATGATGCCAGTAAATCTCTCAATGTTTCTCAGCAAGTTTTCTCCTTAACATCTTAAAATTCAAAGTGTCTTGCCTTGGGAAAACTAAGATATATTTATTTACTACTTTAAGCCATTTGTTGAATTTCAACTTTAAATTCAAGTTTGAAATTTTCAATCTATATATTGTCTTGTACTTTAGTGACTTTTCACTTAACTCTAACTTTTTATTATTAAAAGAGAAAAATTCCACAAGAAGGAGCTATATATAATATACATTGGAGGGAGCTGAAGAGACATCCACATATAAGAGGAGATGACTAGTAAGTTATTTTGTTATGACTACCTTTTTATTTAGAAGAAGAATATTTATTTCTTACTTACTATAGTTCTGTTTGTGAGAGAAAAAAATGCATTTAAACTGTAACATTGGATAATGTCGTAGTTTATATCAATTGTTGTTGACAATATCATGTTTCTGTATTCTTTAATTAGAAAATAGTTTCCCATATGAACATCAAATATTCTAGCATTTTCACTCTATTCATGTCTATTTTATATATTTACAATATATAAATAAAACATACAGAATAGAGCTAAAAGCTTTGTGATAATCAATAAAGACAATGTAAATGTTATTGTGCTTTGGGGTGGCTTGTTCAATAATTACCTAATCTATATTGACTTGCTTTTTATATCCTAAGACTTCTTGCTACAACTTTTTGCTCTTAGTCAATATATCTTTTTCTTGTAAAATTTTTATAGAATAGTTTTGTGATACAGGCTGTGAAGTCTTTGTTTATGAAATACATAAACATACTTGTATTTGGAGAGATAACTAGTACTTTGATGTTTTATAACATATATGTGGTGTTTTCTTTTAAAAAAAATATGGATTCATGCTTTAAACAGGGAAAGCTGATAAAGTGAGGAGACTATAATTAATAGACAACTGTAAAATAGACAACTCAGCCAGATCCACCACTTTCCAATTATGCCTAAAAGCTAGAGTTTTAGTCATTTCCTTTAATGAATGAATGAATGAACCAATAAATGAATGACTGAATTAAACATTTATTAATCAAGTATAATATGCAACACGATGCTAAGTGCTGGAGATACAAATAAGAAAATAAGATAGTTCCTTTTCTCAAAGAATTCATTTTAATGGGGAAGACAACAACTGCCAGTCAAATAGAAAATTCTATCATCCATAGAATTCAGTGACAAAGTGAAGGGTAATGGTTCTTATTTAATCTCATTTCCACTGATAAAAATGATATAAGTTTTTGATGTAGAATTTTTCTTGACAATGCTTATGACTTTCACTTTTTAAGTGGGTTTTCAGTAGCTGTGGTTATAGCACCTGCAGGAATATTTGCCAGGCTACATCTCCACAGGGGTTGCTTTTCAGGATGATAACTGAGGGCACTGGCCTGGAAATATTGATATTCCAATGGCTCTTGTGTTAAGGGTCCTAGAATATCTACAGTGTCAATAGAGCAGTGATTGTCAAGTCTGACTTGACTGTCATACACTGTCTTGTCTGGTTTGCTGGGCTATACAAGCCAGGCCATTGGTTAGCAATAGGTGAGGATGTCTGGCCCCTTGGTCACTGGAGTTGCTTTCCTGATGATGTTTATGAAGTATGGAGTGGAAATAAAACTGGTATTCTAGGAGATTTGCCACTCCCTGATCCCCTGTGGCTATCTGATTGCTACTGGAGTTGGTCAGCAATTGCTGACCCCCTCTTTGCAATGATTCCTTTTAAAGTTGTGCTAGACCTAATCACACAATCTCTTGAGAAGGATTGTTAAATTTTTAGCAGCAACACTTACATCTTAGAAATCAGCAAATGCTAAAAAACAGGGCTTCATGATTTGTTTCATTGATTGGCTAAACTTAAGATGAAGAATGTATTCACAATGCAGATTAAACTGAAAAGTGTGTTGGATAGTCTTTCTTTTTCATAATTACTTATTAGTTATTTACCTCTGTGATGTTGACTCTAGGCTGAAAACAGGTCTAATAGTTGGAGAAATGGGAGAATATTTTTATTTTGAGTTATTTCTGAGCCTTTTGGGTTTAAAGTCCTCAGCCATCTTCATCAAAGTCTGAGAGGAAATGTTAGTCAAGATGATGGTAGTAGTGGGGATTTAATTTGCTTGATATCTACTTCTGCCTGATTTTCCTTCAGGGTATATTTTTAATATGAATTTATTTATTTTTAATACACATAGCTTTATGAATTCTGTTGGGAGAGAACAATCAAAACAAAAGGAAAAAATCTTGGGAGGAAAACAACAACAATAAAAGATGTGAACACAGCATGTGTTGATTTACATTCAATCTCCGTGGTTCTTTTTCTAGATGCAAATGGCATTTTCTATCCAAAGTCTATTGGAATTGCTTTAGATCACTGAATCACTGAGAAGAATGAAGTTTTTAATAATGGATCATTGCACATTCTTGCTGTTATTATGTACAGTATATTACTGGTTCTGCTTGTTTTGCTCAGCATCAGTTCGTGTAAACTTTCCAGGCCTTTCTAAAATCAGTTTGTTCATCATTTTTATAGAACAATAATACTCCATTACCTTCATATACCACAGCTTATTCAGCCATTCCTCAATTGATGGGCATCTGTTTATTTTCCATTTTTTTGCTACCACAAAAAGAGCTGCTGCAAACATTTTTGCATGTGAAAAGGATCCTTTTCCCTCCTTTATGATTTCCTTGGGATACAGACCCAGTAGTAGTACTTCTGAGTCAAAGGCTATGCACAGTTTGATAGCCCTTTGGGCATATTTCCAAATTGTTCTCCAGAATGATTGGATCATTTCACAACTCTACCAACAATACATTAGTGTTCCAGTTTTCCCACATCTCCTCCAACAGTTATCATTATCCTTTCTTGTCATTTTAGCCAATCTGAGAGGTATGAAGAGGTATCTCAAAGTTGTTTTAATTTGCATCTGTCTAATCAATAATGATTTAGAGAATATTTTCATATGATTATATATGGCTTTAATTTCATCATCTGAAAGTTATCTATTCATATCCTTTAACTATTTATTAATGGTCTTTAAATAATTAAAGGGTCTTTAATGATTCACCTTGGATGACTTGTCTGTCTATAACTTAGCTGCTCAATATATTCTAATGCTCATTATATTCATAGTATGAAAGTTTTTTTGTTTTTATTTTTGTTCAATTCCATTTGAATGTCTGCTGTATTTTGTTTCTTGTGACCATAAAGATGACCACCTGAAGGACAAATAAGTTACCAAAAACCAAATGATTTATTAGCATGCAAAGGAAGGGGTTCAGGTTTTTTTTTTAACTTTTTATAACTGTTTAGGGTAAGAGTCAATCTGAATCTTTTTTTGGCAAATTAGGCTAGATAAGGAAAACATTTCATAGAAAAGGAAGGGAGGAATCAAGAGCACAATCAGCTAAAGAAAAAAAAGTTATTCATAGGAGAGTTTGCCATATATTTGGGCTTTGTTCTCAGAACGAGACACTATTTCCTTTTCAAGGATAGTAAGAAGAGTAAATAAATACTTTTATAATTGTAAAAAAAGTGCATTTATTCCTCTCCCAATTCCATTGTACTATGCCCTCTTTCATCCTCCTGAAGTCTTAGTTCAGCCTTGGAATTCATACACTGGAAGAATCCTCTTCCCATATTATACTAGAGTCACATAAAATGACTCAGAAGAAACCATTTTAAATTTTTCTATGTGAGATTTATACCTTGGAAGTTGGCAAATGCTACAAATTGAGGCTTGATTTATTTTTTGTCTTAAATAAGATGAAGATAGGAAAAAACTTATTATGGGCCAGAGCTCTGAACTTGAAACAAAAGATTTTTACAAGGTTTTAAGTCAGTGGAATTGATAAAGACAATGGATGTTTAGCATAGTGCTTAATAAGTTCTCTGGTTCAGTACATGTACTTTGTACTTAATATAGTTCTACAAGATTCACACCTATGATAAGAGAGCATATAAGCTTGGACAAACTCAGCCAGAATCAGAACTAGGGAAGACAGAGACCGAGATGGTGGTCCTCCTGTCTCCCCCGCAGAACCAAGATCCATTCAGGAGGACCTCAAGAAAGCAGGCCCCGGGCTCCAGGCAAGGAGATATTTAAGGATTTGGACTTTAACATCTGGCTGTTATTGTGGTGATTACTGAACTGAAAGGAAGGCTACTCCCAGAGATCCCAAAGAAACCGAACCAAGAAGAACATTACAAAAATTAATAATGCAAATTAAACTTTAACATATCATGGACTCATTTTTCTTTTCTTTTCTTTTTCTTTTGCAGAGCTAGTCATTAAGTAATTACTAATGGTATCCCATTGCCACTATTCCTCTGGGGAAAAAAAATGAGGTCAATTTAAAAATGAGGAGGATCTTAAAGAATGTAAATTCCTTAAATGTATATATTGCTTCTTTTTGTCTAAAAATCTAATATCTAATCCACTATAGATTATTAATTGATCCTTCATAATTAATTGATTAGTTTATTGTTGTAGTTGATCTTCAAAGCCCCTTCCAAATCTAAGCCCTATGTATCTATACTATAGTTTCAACCTTCTATTTATCAAAGCAGAAATTGAGACACAGAGAAAACTGGATTATCCCAAAGTACTATGGCTGTGACTGGAACTCCTCATATAATGCTAATACAGTACTCTTTTCTATACATGCTTAAAGCTTTCAATCAGTAAACTACTACATGTATAATCTTGTGCTAAATGCTGTATATGGTACAAAGATATAAAAAGCTTGATCCCTACCCCTTTACTTGTTTGGGGAGGAAAGATATAGATCCCTGAAAAGTTAAATACTAATACAATACACCAATAGCAGAAATTTCAAAAGGCTCTAAATAATGAAATCATTAAATGACTCAGGAATACCAGAAAACAGGTGCAGAAACAGGTGCAAACAGGTGAACTAAATATTGTCGAATGCTGCTTGTTAGTTACTAAATTGAGTTCCTGTGACAAGTAGGAGATTCAGGAGATTCTGGAAGTTGCCAAAGAAAACTGCCTGGGGAGTTGGTAACTAACAGAACAAATCACCTGGGAAGAGAGGTTTAGGAATTATATTTTCAATCTCAGATGTCTGTATCAGAACACAATCATGGGAATTAAACAAAGCAAACTTGAAATGTTTAGAAAGGAGTAAATTACAATCCCATTGATCTTCAATACAATTTACCAGCCATTTATTTACTATCTTTTATGGACCAGACACTGGAACTACAAAGGTGAAGAATGGTATTTGTTATTCCTTGAAAACTAACATAAAAGGCAATGTGGGTGGATGAAGACTTCTGCCTGAATCAAAAATAAGAGTTTCAGTGTCATCTAAGAAATATTTAATCAGTGCCATATTCCCACATCTATTCATCTAGGGCTTTATTATGAGACTACAGATTTCCCCTCCATAGGAGTGAGAATCACTTGAAGTAAGCCATACTAAGAGCAGTTAGCTCATTGAATGCAGGAAATATTTTGTTCTATTATGTTTGTATCACTGGACTCAGCACAATGTTTTGCACTTGGGAAGTGCTTAAGGATACATGTTGAAAGAATGGCATAGCTATTTCTCCAAACATTCTGCTTTTTGCCTTCATAATAGTTCCATCTTTGATTTTAATACAGATATGTGTTCATATGATATGAGAAAGATCAATTAGGTACAGCAGATCAATCCAAGTTGAGGAGAAATCTGTATGAAAAGAAACTGCATACTACATATTAGGTAGTAATGAAACTGACTTACCTGCATTATACTTAAAGTCCCTTGCAACTAGCTTGCTCCAGCATCTCATTTTCAAAAGATTTTGATGAGACAAACACTTGTACATTTGAAAGTTTTATAAAAATGGAACCTATTATGCATTGCTATTATGATTCCCTGGACTTGGATAGCCTCCTCTCCACCCTAAATCTAGCATCTCAATTAGGACAGCATCACTTTCACCAGAATTATACTCTGGATTACATTCTTATCTTGCCCCCGCCATCTCAATTCTGCTTCCTAAATGGAACAATGGAACACAATGGCAAGAAATCATTTTTCAGCATATAATGTCAAATATATTCTCAGACAATTGGTAAACCTCCTGATTTTGACTAGTTTGTGTTATTCTAGTTGTATTCCCAAATAATAAGTATCTTAGGAACTGTTAATTCTTTCCCTTCAGAAGATAACAGGACAAAATTGTTTATAATTGATATAATGCTCTTTTTCAGACCACAATGCAATAAAAAAAAGTATATTCAATAAAGAGTCAGGGAAAGATAGACTAAAAATCAACTAGAAATTAAATAATCTAATTCTAAAGAATGAGTGATCAAAAAACAAATCACAGAATCAATCCATAATTTCATCCAAGAGAATCACAATAATGAGACAGACAGCATACCAAAACTTATAGGATACAGTCAAAGCAGTTCTAAACGGGAAAATTCAAGCAATATGAATAAAATAGAGAAAAAGGAGATCAATAAATTAGACATACAGCTAAAAAAAGCTAGAAAAAGAACAAATTAAACTCTCAATTAAATATCAAATTAGAAATTCTGAAACTCAAAGGAGAGATTAATAAATTTAAACTAAGAATAAAATTGAACTAATTAATAAAACAGTTGGTTTTATGGAAAAACAAACAGAATAAATAAATTTTTAATTTGATTAGAAAAATGAAAGGAAAAAATCACATCATCAGATGAAAAATGAAAAGATTAATTTATCATAACCAAAGAAAAAAATAAAGCAAAATTTAGGATCTATTTTACCGAACTGTATGGTAGCAAATCTGACAATCTAATGGAAGTGGATGAATATTTACAAAAAATATAAATTTCCAGGTTAAACAAAGAGAAAATAAATTACTTAAATAGTCCCATTTTAGAAAAAAAGAAATTTAATATGTCATTAATGAAATCCCTAAGAAAAAAATCTCCAACACCAGATGGATTCACAAGTGAATTCTACCAAACATTTAAAAAACAATCAATTCCAATACAATGTAAACCACTTGGAAAAATAAGTAAAGAAGAAGTCCTGCCAAATTCCTTCTATGACACAAATATGATAATGTTACCTAAACCATGAAGAGCCAAAACAGAAAAAGAAAATTACAGACTAATCTCCCTAATGTGTATTGATGCAAATAAATAAATAAATAAAATCTTAGCCAGATTACAGCAATTTATCAATAGAAAAAGAATAATATATGATGACCAAGTAATTATTTATATCAGAAATATAGGGCTCATTCAATATCAGGAAAACTATTATAATAACCAACTATATCAATAACAAAACTAACGGAAATCATGATAATCTCAATATATGCAGATTTTGACAAAATACAGCACCCATTCCTATAAAAATCATTAAAGAGCATTGTGTTAAAGGGGAACTTTCCTTAAAATAATGAGCAGTATCTATTGAAAACAAACAGCAAGAATTATTTTTAATGAAGAAATGCTGAATGCATTCCCAATAAGATCAGGGGTGAAACAAGGATGCCTATTGTCATCACTATTATTCAATATCTATACTGGAAAGAGAAATTAAAGGAATTAGAACAGGTAAAGAGGAAATGAAACTTTCACTCTTGACATATGATATATCATAATATACTTGGAGAATCTTAGAAAATCATCTAAAAACCTACTCCAAATCATTAATAGCTTTAGTGGGTTGCAGGATACAAAATAAACCCACACAAATCATCAGCATTTCTTTATATTAATGACAAATTCCAGCAGCAAGAGATAGATAAATTCCATTAAAAATGACTGTAGAAAAAAATAATATATTGGGTATCTACCTGCCACAATAAACCCAGGAACTGTACAAACACAATTATAAAACACTTCTCACACAAATAAAGCCAGATCTAAAAAATTGGAAAAATATCAATTGCTTATGGGTAGTGTGAGTTAATATAATAAAAATGACAATTCTGCCTAAATTGGTCTACTTGTTTAGTTGTGCCATAGCAATCAAACTGCCAAAAACTATTTTATAGACATGGAAAAATAGTAAGAAATTCATCTGAATTACAAAAAGTCAAGAATATCAAGGGAATTAATGAAGAAAATACAAATGGTGGCATGGCAGGACCAGACCTAAAACTATATTATAAAGCAGCAGTCCTCAAAACCATTTGTCACTGGCTAAGACATAGAGTGGTAGTTCAGTGGAATTACACATGACACAATAATCAAGGTTTATAGTAATTAATATTTGATAACCCCCAAAACTCCAGTTTCTAGGATAAGAACTCAATTATTTCACAAAAATACCTGGGAAAACTGGAGAATAATATGTCAGAAACTTAGGAAAGAACTACATCTCCCATCCCATACCAAGATAATATCAAAATGGATATATGATTTGGACATAAAGAGTGCTACCATAAGCAAATTAGGAAAGTAAGGGACAATTTACCTATTAGATCTTTGGAGAAGGCAGGAATTTATGACCAGAGAAGAACTAGAGAACATTATGAAAAGTCAAAGTGGATAACTTTGATTACATTAAATTAAAAAGTTATTGCCCAAACAAAACCAACAGAAACAAGATTAAAAGGGAAACATAAAAGGGAGGGAATTCTTTAGTCAGTGTTTCTGATAAAAGTTTCATTTGTAAAATAAAACTATGTCTATTTTAAGAAGTCATTATCCAATTGATGAGGCAAAGGATAAGAACAGATAAATTTTAGATAATGAAATTAAAGCCATCTATTGTCATATGAAAATATGCTCTAAATCACTATTGATTAAACAAATGTAAATTAAAACAACTCTGAGGTACCACCTCATACCTCTCCTACTGGCTAAGATGATAAGAAAAATTAATGATAAATGTTGAAGGGAATGTGGGAAAATTGGGACTACTGCACTGTTGTTGGGGTTGTGAAATGATCCAACCATTCTGGAGAGCAATTTGGAATTATGCCCAAAGAGTTATAAAACTCTGTATTCCTATTGATCCAGGAGTGCCACTACCAGTTCTGTATCCTGAGGAAATCACAAAGGAGGGAAAAGGAACCACATATGCAAAATATGTAGCAGCTCTTTTTGTAATATTAAAGAATTGGAAAATTAGTGGGCCCCCTCAATGGGGGAATGGCTGAATAAGCTGTGGTTTATGAAGGTAATGGAATATTATTGTTCTATAAAAAATGATAAACAAGCTGATTGTAGAATGGCTTGAAAAGATTTACATAAATTGATGCTGAGTGATACAAGCAGAACCAAGAATACCTTACATACAATAACAGCAAGATTGTATGAATTCTTATGAAATTATGAATTTCATTCATAATGAATTATGAAATTATGAAAAACTTGGTTTTTCTCAGCAGGTTAGTGATTCAAGGCTATCCTCACAGACTTGGGATAAAAAAGACCAACTTTATCAAGAAAAAGACTTATGGAGATTAAATGTAAATAAACACTTGCTATGTGCACTTCTTTATTTTGTTTTTTCTTCTTGCCCATAATTTTTCCCCTTTGTTCTGATTCTTCTCTCCCAACATGATTTATGAAACAATGTATGTTAAAAAAGAAAGAAACAAGCAAAATCACAATTAAAAAGATAAGAGCCTAGACATCATATTTCAATAAAATTACAAGGAAAACTTACTTGATATCCTAAAAAAGAATGTAAAACAGAAATTGAAAGAAGTGATCACATCCTTAAGACTCCAAAACTTTCAGGAATAAATTAGAGAAATTCTAAAGTTTCCAGATCAAGGAGAAAATATTATAAGCAACCACAAACAATTCAAATATATGGAGACAATGACAGGATAACACAAGAACTAGCAACTTCTTCCTTAAAAAATCAGAGGGCTTGAAATACAATATTCTGGGTGGCAAAGGAATAAGAATTACAAGCAAGAATCACCTAAATAGCAAAACTGAGTTATATCTTTTTGGGGGGGGTGGGGCAGAGAGGATGTTGTAAAGGGAATGGACATTTAATGAAACAGAAGACTTTCACACATTCTTGATGAAATCACTAGAGATAAATAGAAACTTGACTTCCAAATACAAGAGTTAATAGAATCATAAAAAAGTTAAAAATGAAAGAGGAATTATAAGGGATTCAATAAGATTCAGTTATTTACATTTCTATATGGGAAATTTCTAAAACTTTATTGTTATGAGCTCACTTAGAACAAGTATACAGAGATGATACTGTAATAAATTGATTTTAATGCCATTATTAAAAAAATAAAATTGAGGGTTGAAAAAGATGGATACATTGGGAAATGGATGATCCGAGAGGTGGAAAAATTCTCCCAAATACAAGGGGTACAAAAGGAAAAGCTTTTATATTGGAAAAGAATATGTGGCGTGGCAGGCAATAACTAAAATTTACTCTCATCTGATACTCAAAGATGGGATAACATACATGCTCAGTTGGGGAGAGAAATTTATTATTTTACAAGGAAATGGGAAAGGCAGGGGGCAAAAAAATAGAGGGAACCCAAATGAAAAGAAAGTGGTTTAAAAAAGTCAGTTGACAGAAGCAAAACAGATTTTTGAATGGGGAAAGGGTAAAAAGAGAGAGAGAGAGATAGCAAATAGGGGAAAATAAGATGGAGGGAAATAAACAGTAACCATTACTATACATGTGATGAGATAAACTCATTCATAAAATGAAATAGGATAGCAAAATGGGTTAAAATGAGAATATGATAATATGTTGTTTACAAGAAACACATTTGAAATAGACAGAATAAAAAAATAAGTGGATGGAGCAGAATTTGTTATACTACAGATGATAAAATGTAGGAGAATCAATCATTCTCAGACAAAGCAAAAGTACAAAATCAATCTAATTAAAAGAGATTAACAGGAAACTAACTTTTTATAAAGGATGCCATAGGTAGTGAAGTAATATCATTAAAAATATGTGTGCTGGAGCAGCTAGGTGGCCCAGTGGATAGAGCACTAGCCCTGAAATCAGGAGGACCTGAGTTCAAATTTGATCTCAAAAAATTAAACATTTCCTAGCTGTGTGACCCTGGGCAAGTCACTTAACCCCAGTTGCCTCGGGGGGGGGGGGGGAAATCAATGTTGAAAATTATCTAAAAAAATAAAAAATATATGTGCCAAAGAGTTTAGCATCCAAATTCTTATTAAAAATTTAAATGAGTTATAGGAAGAAATAAATGGTACAACTATACCAGTGGAAAACCTCAATTTTCCTCTCTCAGAATTAGGTAATTTTAACCACAAAATAAATGCCATTTATGTGAAAATTAAGCATGTATTAGGGCAGAATGCCTCACAAACCAAATGCAGAATAACAGAAAAATTAAAGTTATTTTAAATAATAATGTAATAAAATCATATGTAAAAAGGACTGTGAAAACTTTAAAAATAATTGAAAATTAAGTCATAAAATATTAAAGTATTTGATCAAAAAAGAAATAAAGAAACAATCAGTAATTTTATTAAAGGGAATGGAGACAATAAGATAATATACCTAAACTGATGACATGCAATTGAAGCAATATTTATAGGAAAATGCATAACTTTAAATATGTTAAAAAAAAAAAAAAAGAAGCAGAGAAAGAGTAGATTGATAAATTAGGAATGCAACTAAAAAATTAGATAAAGAACAAATGAAAAATCCCCAATTAAAGATCAAGTCCTAAAAATCAAAGGACAGAATAACAAAGATGAAAGTAATACATGCTTTAAGAAAAAAACACAATAAAATATAAAAATCACTGATTAAATTAATTTTTCAAAAAGAAAGAAGAAAATCAAATTATCATTATAAAATGTTCATCTCCAATGAAGAGTAATTCAAAGTAATCATTGTTGGCTA
The DNA here is from genome assembly GCF_902635505.1 of Sarcophilus harrisii. NCBI lineage: Eukaryota > Metazoa > Chordata > Mammalia > Dasyuromorphia > Dasyuridae > Sarcophilus > Sarcophilus harrisii. Next base: position 122,683,042 of record NC_045427.1, on the reverse strand, counting down.
TTTTGTCCAATTATGTGCTAATAAATTCAACAATCTAATGAAATGGATAAATTTTATTTAAAAAATTAAATTACTTAGATTATCAGAAAAGAAATATGAATACCTAATTAATCTTATTTTAGAAAAAATAAATTTAAAAAGTTACTAAAGATCTTACTAAGAAAAATACTCCCAGGACCCCCCAATATTTCCACAATTCACAAGTGAATTTTATCAAACATTTAAGGAACAATTAATTCTAATAACGTATAAAGTATTTGTAAAAATATGCAGAGGAGTCTTAGCAATTTTTTTTATAACGTCAACATGGTCCTGATATCTGTACCAGGAAGAACAAAGAGAGAAAAGTAACAACAAAAGAATATGAATAGGCATTTTCCGGATAAAGAAATCAAATTTTGGAGGAGATAAGGAAAATTGGAACTGTTGACAGGATTGTGAACTGATTCAATCATTCTCAAAACTAATTTAAACTATGTTGAAATGATTATATTTCAGCATGCATACCCTTCTCTTTGATTCAGCAATACTTCCACTATCCAAAAACATCCAAGAAAAAGAAACACACACACACATACACACACACACACACACACACACACACACACACACAATAGCTTTTACTTTTTTGCAGTAGCAGGAACTGGAATTTGAGAGGATGCCCATCAATTGGGGAATAATTGATCAAGTTGTGGCATATGATTGTGATGGAATACTATTACGCTATAAAAATAATAATCAGGCCGATTTCAGAGGAATCTAGAAAGGCGTATTAATATATGCAAAGTAAAGTGAGCAGAACCAAAAGAACATTGCACACTGTAACAGCAATATTATATGATGATCAAATGTGAATGACTTAGCAATTCTCAGCAATAAAATGATCCAAGACAATTCTGAAGGAGTTATGATGTAAAATCCTATGCATGTGCAAAGAAGAAATTTATGGAATCTAAATTCAGATTGAAGTGTACTATTTTTCCAGTTCATTTATTTTTGTGTCTTTTACTGCCTTTTGACAATTTCCAAATTGCTCTCCAGAAGAGATAGATTAGTTCATAACTCAGCGAATAGTATGTTACTGTTTCAGTTTTTCCATATCCCTTCTAGCATTTGTCATTTTACTTTCCTTTTAGCTTGGCTAATCTATTTGATGTGAGGCAGTATCTCAGAGTTAGTTTAATTCATATCTCTCTAATTAGTAATTGAGCTTTTTTTCATGTGACTATTGATAGCTTTGATTTATTTTGAAAAGTACCTATTTATATTCTTTGATCATTTTCAATAGAAGAATAGCTCATTTTAAAAATCTAAATTTGATTCAATTCTCCAAGTATTTGAGAAATAGTCTCAGTCAAAGAAACTTGTATGTATGTATCCTGTTTTCCTTTTCCTTTTGGCTGCATTCATTTTGTTTAGGTAAAACTTTTTTTAAAAATTTAATATAACCCAAATTATCCATTTTATTTTCATGATCCTCTCCATCTCTTGTTTGGTCATAAAGCTGGAGTCAGAATCTTACATCAGACATTTCTTATACATGTAACTTTGGATAAATCAACAATCTAGGTAACACCTTAACCCTATAAATTTTAGAGAAAGGACTGACCTGATGGAGTCATCAAATGAGGGTTTCCTATGCCAATAAAATTGCACGTCTAGACCCTATCTGCGTCCTAAAGGATCTTTATGTTCAGGTAATATTATTTGATTATATGGTATATAGCATAAGATTATCTAACTTCCAAATGGTTTTCCATTTTTTCTGGAGATTCCCAAACAGGAAATTCCTATACATAACTAAAAACACATACACATATACATATAAATACATACTAGTATACAAACATCATACACATATGTGTATGTGTTTGCTGAACACTGGATTATGGTTAACTCAACCAATATTTATTTGTTTGTTTACTTATTGTTGAATCAATTGGGGTTAGGGTCACATAGCTAGGAAGTGTTAACTTACTAAATCCCGAATTGAACTCGGGTCCTCCTGACTCCATGTCTGGTGCACTAGCCACTGCATCATTTACCTGCCCTGTCAATTAATATTAACTAAATGCCATTCACTATGATAAATGCTGAAGTAACAACAAAAGCAAAAAATAAGACAAAATATTCTTACTCTCAAGGCACTAACATTTTAATCTGTGGTTCCTAACAAGAGAATAGTGTCTTCTCTTTGGAGCCTTCTTTTAATCCAAGCTTTTAATCCTGAGCTTCTCTATTCTAATTTCTGCTCTGCTTTCCATCAGATTGTGGTCTTTCCAATAGTCTTTTTTATCTCATTTCTGGGTCATACAAATAGCTAGGCATTCTAAGAAGTAAAGAAGTGGAGGAAATATATTCCAAATATGAGGGATATGTTGTTCAGAGCAAAGAGATGAAGGATGGAACGTCATGTTGAGGGCACAGTTACTATATCAGTTTGTGTGAATTAAGTATTTGTGAGAGAAAGTGATGAAATAATAATAGAAGAATAATCTAGAACCAGGTGGTCAAAGACTTAAAATTCCAAACATGGGAGTTTTTAATTTATCCTAGAGGAAATAATGAGCCACAGGAGTGTTTCATTCAGGGGAGTGAAATGGTCACGCATACACATTACAATCACCATTTTGGCAGGAAGAAGAGAACAATAAAGAAGTTACTGCAATAGTGCAGGAATGAGGAAATGAGGACCTGAGCTTAGTAGGTGATTCTATCACTGGAGAGAAGAAAAGAGATTGTCTGGAATAAGAGTTGGAGAATGACTGAACAAATTGAGGTATATGGATATAATGAAATACAATAGTTTATCCAGAACAATAGTTCCATTAGAAATTAGTAAAAAATATTGTTTCAAAAAGACAGGAAAAGACTTGTATGAACTGATGCAGAATGAAAGGAAAAGAACCAGAAGAAAAAAGTATGTTTTAACATTAATATTATAAAAATGTTTTAAAGCATAAGAAGTCTGGTCAATAAATGATCAGTCATGATTGCACAAGACTGATAAACAAGAAAGCTATCTATGAAAAGACAGAATGATAATAAACTAATATATATAGAAATAAGAGTAAAGCTAATTAGAAACACATTTTTCTATGTGGGATATATTAGATAACAGAAGGCTTTTCTTCATTCATATGTGAGATGTGTAAAGATCTTGCTTCCTTTATGAAAAGGGATGAAGCTAAAATTCTTCTATTCCATTTATATGGAAAAGATATCACTTCAGCTAAAACTTCTGAATCCCTGTGCCACATTCACCCTACCATGAAATCAAAAGCTGTAATTTGCCTCCATGGGTATTCTGTAGGATACTATTGCATATATTTGTGAGAGAGTGTTCTTCAGGCTCTTTTGCTCAATAACCTGTTGTATCTTTCCCCTGAATCCCATATATTTTTCTTTCCATGATAATTCATCAAATGTCTGTGCTTTGAACAAATCATGTCATCTGTTTGCATAGCATAATGATGTTTTTTATTCTTTTTAAACAAATAAATTAAAGATGTTAGAGAGTAGTTCACAAACTACGAAATTTTGAAAGATTAATACAAGTCTAGAGTACTTTGACCTTGGAGGAGATTTTCTGGGGTCCCTATATGTGCCCTGAGGATATATTCATATTCTAAAATATGGAATAGATTTGGAAAATATTATTATCGCTACCTGACAGATAAGGAAGCTTAGAAAGCTTAAAAAGTCAAAATTGCTTGTTCAAGGTCTCATAGCCAGTATCCTGGGTCTTAAGTTAGGATGATCTATCTTTCAGTCTAAAGTTATTTGCCTTTTAATATCTTGCTTAGTCTTAGGATGTCTTCTAACAATATACACACAAAAGGTAATTATAATTTCAATAATATTTTATTGTATATTTGGAAAAATTTTTCAGCTTGATGTCTCAATAGCTGTTCACAACTTAAGTGTCCAGTGAATAGACATCTTTCTCTCATTGATAGGTGTTAAGGGGATCACTGTGAGTGATCTGTATTCATTTCTACCAAAGAACATCATTCTCTCTAAAGTTTTTTGGATATAGAATTTAAGGATATAAAGATTAGGGCTTCTTTCTCCAGTTCCTCATGGACCTTTAATTTTAAGTAAGGTCTTTGCCCAGTAATTCTTTATTTTCTAGACCTGGCAACATCCCATTGTATAGTTACCCCTTACTCCATCTTCATTTAATGTGCCAATTTCCACAATTAAAAATGGAAACTGTTTAAAAACAAGGGAGCTCTTTTTTTGGCTTATATTTGTATCCCTAAGGCTTAGCACAGTGCCTGACATGTAGTAATTGATACTACATGCTTGTTGACTTGACAACTTTACAAAAGACCACTTAGCAGAGGATTTCTTATTCTATTTTTATAAGGCAGTAAATTGAGGTAGAAAAATAATAGATGGACAAGGCCACTTAGATAACCCAGAAAAACCATAAAAAAGAGACAAATAAAAACTTCTGGTTCTCTGAGCCTATTCTCTTTAGCACTAGGTTATCTATTCTCTGGAGATTCTCTTTTCCTGTCTGATATTCCTAGTTTTGTCCCTTCTCCAGAACCTTCTTTATACAGAAATTTTCCAGCTGAAAACTCCTAGCTTCCTAGCTAATCAATTCCTATATATCTCTGATAATATACAAATAATCTGATCAGAGAAATGAAAATAATTTACTCCCTTCCTATAAAATATGTGATCATCTCCCACCATTAAGTGGAACCTTTTTGTGGACATGAGCTTGCTGTCCTTTATTATTCAGAAATGGCTAAGAGTCTTACATAATCTATATGGTAAGACTGGAGGATGGCTCTCATCTAGATCGTCCATCCTCTTCTCACTACTATTTTCAAGCTGATCTCAACAAGTTTGGGATCTTGTGTACCCTGTCCTTCCAGAAATGTATCTTTGCTTTTCCAATATACTGTAAGCTCCTTGAAAGCAGGGACTGTTTCAGTATTTTCATCATTGTACTCCAGATTCTAGCTCCTTGCATGGCACATGGCAGACATGTAAAAAAGGCTTACTGAATTGCATTACGGAATGTGGGGAGATTGTGATCCCAATATATCCTTGTCGCATTCTTGTCTCCTTTCCTGTCTCCCTCTGTCCATCCCATATGTCTATGATTTACAATTCATCAAGCATTTTATTCACTGCAATACCATGTAGTAGAAATTGCTCTGATTATCATATTAATTTCATATTTAAGGAAATGGATACTGAGAAAGGAAAAAGGAATTGGTCAAGATAAGGTTAGGTCTTGAAGTGTAGGTAGGGATATTGTAGCAGGAAAAAAAAGGGGGACCATTTCCCAGAAGGACAGATGATTCTCAGATCAAGGGCTTTTAAAAGTAGGCTTTTAAAAAAAGATAGAAAATGTAATGCCACTTAAATGTATGGGCAGTTAAACATACTTTGAAAATGAAGATTTTTAACTTTGATGGTTCCATTTTTTATAATCTACCACCTACATTTTCATGCCTTGTTTCCCCATCCAATTTGTATGGTCTAAAAACGAGATGGGGTTACTGAGTCAATTCCAGTATAAAGGAACATTGAAAATAAGGGGAGGAAGAGTTGCAGAAATAGGAAATAGGGGATTTATTTTACTTTTAATACTAGGTGACATTCACATATAGGAGTTTAAGATTTACAAAGTAAATCCTTTTTATACAATCTCCTATAAATGACACAGGTATAAGCACCATTTAACATATTAGGAAACTGAGGCTCAGCCTAATCCAACTTTACACAATTCATAAATATCAGAGGCTAAATATAAACCCATGTATCTCTTTACTCAGAGTCAAACACTCTTTCCTCTCCAATATGTTGCTTGTCTGTTTAATTACATTAGTCAACATATAGAAAACATCAGGTATGTTCCTGGGGGGAAATGCTGTTTGGAAGGCAGATACTGTTGCCATAGCAACACCTTTCAGGAAATTGTTTTCTCTTTAACACAATTTGAAAATAATTAGATAAGAGGCTATTAACCAATCTCTGGTCAGTAATAACATTCATTGGGAGACAGTGTGCTGTTCTTTTGCTAACATACTCCTTTCTCTTTTCTGCCTTGCACAGGTGCCATTGATCCTTCCAAATCATCCCTTTCCTTGTCACACCCCCTTGCTAGCCCTGGGTCTCCATTATGGTCCTTCCTCTCAGTATAGGAAGATCCCAAAATGGGATCCTTCTAGAGACAAATTCTTTGTCAGGCCACATTCATCTTCATATCAACGAATTTAAGAGCTTTTGGAATGAATACTGGAAACCATATTCGAATTAAGAGTCCAGAGAGATCTAGCTTTGAGTCCCAACTCTTCGGCTTTCAAATCGTATGATTCAGAACAAATTATTTTTCTTCTTTCTGTAACTGTTTATTCATTTGTAAAATGGGGAAAGAAAACAGAGTTAACTATATGGCTAGAAGTAGGGTGAGATATGGAGTAGAATTAAAGTATTAGAAGCAGGATTAGTGTTACTCACAGGATTGTTCTAAGAAAAACATTTTAAACCTTAAAATGCTAGAGTAAGGCAAGTCCTGGTTGTTGTAACTAAGTGTTATCATTGCAATCTTAGTTAATAAATGAAGTTAGTATCACAAATTCTGACTCTATCTTCAGCTCATTCTGTCATAATGTTTTTCTTTTTTCTGCTGGAAAGGTTATTCCTCTGAGAAAAATACCCTGTCTTTCCAAAGATCAGAGTTGTAGAGATGGGAGGTACCAGAAAAGTGGTCAAGCTCAACTTCCTCACTTGACAGATGAGGAAACTGATACTTAGAAAAGTTGTGTCCAAGTATATACATAGCTAGTCAAGATTTAAAACCCAGGGCTTCCAAACTCCAAGTTCAATAGTATAGAGTTCTAGGTTAATAGTCATGAAGATTTGAATTCAAATATGGCCTTACTTACTAGCTATGTGATTGAAAGCAAAACAGCCTCTATTTGCTTCAATTTCCTCAACTGTAAAATGGGGATCATAATTGCATCTACCTCCCAGGGTTGTTGCAAGGATCAACTGAGATGATTATTTGCAAAATACTTAACACAATACCTAGTGTTTAGTAGGTTTTTAATAAATGCTTGTTTTCTTTTTCTCAATCCAGCATAGGATGCTAGGCTCATATTCTAAGCCACAACATGTAAATGTGACACATATAAAAGAAAAGTCTCAATAACTAATATAAACCTTAGTCATTTCCTTTGGGGTGATGGTGGGAGAAATCTCCTTAACAGTTCTGAAAAGTGATGAGTTGATTTTCCTTGCCATTCAATTCAATTCAACAAACTTTGTAATGTTCTCTGTGGACAAGTCATTCACTCCCTTTGAACCAATTCTCAATGACTGTGTTACAAAGGAGTTAAATTTCTCAAGGGAGAGTATTTCAAGCAGGGATTTCCCAGATAACTATTTGGGAGACTGGGGAAGTCTGTGTAGGAGGCTGTGCCTGAGTTCATACTAGAAGGTATTTAAAAATTTTAAGAAACAGAGGTAAGGAAGGAATATCCTCCTGGCATGAGTAACAGCTTGTGCAAAATCACAGAGCCAGGAGATGGAATGTCATGTATGGGGAATAGCTAGCAGACCAAATTTTACTGGACTGGAGAGGACATGTATAAAAAGCAATAAGGAATAAAATTGTAAAGATAGATGAATAAATTAATGAATTTAAATGTATTGATTATGTGCTTACTATGTTCCAAGCACTGGGTTAAATATAGAAGTAGCAAACAGGGGAAAAGATGGCACTTGCTCTCAAGAAACTCCCACTCTAATAGGCATGGGGATACCCTTTAGGAGGATGCAGCTGCAAGGCAAATTGAAATGCCCAGAGCCCCAAAGTTGTTCCAGGTAGGGTGGGTGGTTAACTAATAGCCTAGGAGCCTAGGAATTATTAAGGTAATTCAAAATGTCTGCCCACCATGGAATCTGGAGGGGATTTACTCCCTTCCCAATTCCTGTTGAGAAGAAAAGGGTGAACTAAAGGGTCAGAATGGAGAGAGGAGTTCTGGGTTTTCTCAAGCAAGGGCTATGATTGGAAGATTAGTTTCTGATTTGAAAAGGAATTGACAGCTTTCAACATGGAATCTTTATAGGTCAGAGAGAGGGAAGATTCTACTTGATGTCTGGCTAGATGGAATATCAAGCAAAGGGATTGGCCTTTTATCCTGGAGGCAATAGGGAGTCTCTGAAGATAGTTGAGCAGGGGAATGAGGTAATTAGACTTGTAATTAAGATTATTACTGTAATAAGTATTTGGAAGATGCATTGAACAGAGAAGGAAAAATTGGGAGTTTAATTAAGAGCCTGTTGAAATAATAAGCAAGAGAGATTATGAGTATTTATTGTGAATATTACAAAAAGGCAGAGAAAGGAATGGAAAAGAGAAAAGCTGGAAGTGATATCAAGTTTTGGCAACCAATTGAATGAGGATGGGGATGATAGTGAAAGGGGAGTTCATTTGTTCAAATTCTTCTGCTTTGCTAGGTGTGCATAAAGACACTATCAATTCAACTTTAGATTATCACCCTGTTACATTCAGACAACATGACGCAACATAAAAATAATGGAACAGAACACAATATCTAAAGTGCCATGGTCCTATCAAGATGGGAAGAATCACACCAGCAAACTAATACTGTTTATTGTCCCGGAACCAACCTTTCTATGTTCAGAAAAGCTCTGATTGCTCTCCCCATACCCATGCCCATACAGAAAAGTTATAAAACTGTCTATTGAAGCATAGAATTTCTATGATTTGAATCATTGGAGAGTACACTAAAAGAAGCCCAGAGCCTTGAAGCACTGAAGGAAAGACATCATTCAAACCAGAGTTCAAGTGTTTTGGGCGTGGAAGATCAGGCATTTTCTCTACATAGGCATTTTGGGACTCTCTGATGAATTGTCACAGCAGAGTAAATTGGAATTAGGGAATAGTCTAACATCTAAGTTGCACAGCAGATAGAGTGCCAGCCCAGGAGTCAGGAACACTCACCGTACTGAGTTTAAATCTGGTATCAGATACTTACTAATTGTGTAACCTTATAACTTAACCTTATTTGTCTCAATTTCCTCATCTATAAAATAAGTTGGAGAAGGAAATAGCAAACCATTGCAGTATTACTGCCAAGAAAAAGCTGAAGGGGGTTTCACAAAGAGTTAAACACAATTTAAAGGACTCAGCAACAATAATCAGCAAGTAAGAGAGCAAGCCAAATGAACAAGTATAAGGTTAAATTTCCAGGCTGCGATCTAAAACAGAGATAAACATTGGAGGTCATATAAGAAATAAGATCAGAAACCCAGAAACAGCTTGTTAAGCCAAACCCAGACACAGAGAAGATGTAAATCAGTTACTAAATCAGAGCCAGTGACCCACTCACCAACCGAGGGATAAGAGAAACTCTATTGTTTAGGTTCACAAACTGAATTGGGATGTAGCAAAATGGAAAATCCATCAAAGAGAGAAAAAATGTCCAAGAGCTTTCAATGATGTCTCTTATGTTTGTTAGCACCTCCATGTAGATCTGACTCTAGCTTGCTAATAAATCCCAATGCAAACCACTCTTCTATAACCCCAGTGTTTTATCACCCGGTATGGAAACAGATAGAGAAGGTACATAAACATCCTTTCTTTTGCAATTTGACACCCACACTTGCAATGCTTGGAGGCCATCTGTTAGGTCTATGTAAGGTTTGGTTATGTGTTTATGTCCTGGATTTGTGTATGCTTTTCAGTATTAAAATTTTTAACACTGAAAAATGAGCACCAGAGAAACCTCTTCAGTCAGCACCAATATTCTATTAAGGTAATTAATCAAACATATAGTTTGTCAACTTCTTGTTCTCTTATGTTTTATGATCAGGTTGTTATTTCATCAACCCAATAAAAAAGAATTAATCTTCATTGCAAGGGAGTTGTTTGGGGCGCTGAGGCTAAGGAACTCAGCTGCCATTCTCTATCCTGAGGTCCTAATCAATCCTTGGGTTACAGGGGGCTCCTCCACAGGATGAATTGGATTATTTTTAACCATAGTGAAGTCATTAGCTCTTATTGGTAGCATTTTCATGGCTTATAGAATTTTCTACATTATCAGAAGACAGACAACTGAATTGTGCCCATAATAGCAGCTCCTTCAAAGAGGATATTGGTAATCTGATGGCAAAAAGGAGGATGCTGCTCTTGAAAATATGGAAGAATGTGGATTGAATGAGTGAATAGGTACACATGTTACCTGTTTGATCAAATAGTCCTAGAAAGTGGGAAGGAAAGTATTAATGACTTCTTGTAATATAGTGAAAGTACTACTTGAACAGCTAGGTGGTGCAGTGGATAAAGCACCAGGTTTGGAATCATGAAAACTCATCTTCCCGAGTTCAAATCTGGCTTCAGACAGTTACTAACTTTATGATCCTGGGCAGGTGATTCAATCCTATTTGCTTCAGTTTCCTCATCTGTAAAATAAGCTGAAAAATGATATGGGCAAAGCACTTCAAAATCAATTTTAAGAAAATACTAAATATGGGATTACAGGACTCCAAAATGACTGAAACATTGAACAACAATGGAAGTGCTAGTGAGCTGGGAGAAAGAGAATTTGTCAATAGAGTCTGAAGGAATGATGGGGATGGAGATACAAGACACAGACTTTCCTAGTTCCACTGAGACTCAGAACTAAGATGTCTCTCTCTAGGAAAATGCAGTCTGCAAACAACATGCTCTGGGGAAAGAGACAACAGAATGGCATAATGCAAAAAACACTGGACCCAGACTCAGAGAGATCTGGATTAGAATTCTGCCTCTGACATATACTAACTGTGTTATCACAGACAAAGCACATTATCTAAACAGTACTAATAAGAGTGCCTGCCTCCCTGGGCACTTATAAAGATAAAATGAAATAAGCACTTTGTAACCCTTAAATACATTATGCAGACAAGCAGTTGTTGAGAAACTTCTACTCCTAGGAAAATAAACTTGAAATATTAATCACCAAATGCAAAGTACTATGTTAAACTTTGTAGAGGAAATAGTTATATCAGACAGTCTGTGGACCCTAGTCTTCTAATTTATTCTCTTTTCTCTTCTAATTTATTCTCTTTTCCATTGAGTTACTCTATTTCTCTTTCTTCATTTGGTGAAATCCATATTGTCTTCCCTGAATTCTATATCTTGACTAAACTTAGTTCCATGAATATGCTATATTGGAATGGGTTTTAAAATAGATTTTTATTGATGTCTTTTTTATTTCTTACATTACCTAGATTTTTCCTGTGTCCTTTACCCTCTCCCCTCCTAACTTATTAACATACTTGAGTAACAGATGTGATTCCATAGAAACTCTTTTTTGTTATTACTGTTGATTTTTTTTCAATTGTATATGATCCCATTTAGGATTTTCTTGGCAAAGATACTGGAATGGTTTTCAGTTGCTTCCTACAACTCATTTTGCAGATGAGGAAACTGAAGCAAACAGGGTTAAGTAACTTGCCAGGATTACACAGCTACTAAGTGGCTGAGGCTGGATTTGAACTTGGGAAAGTGAGTTTAATTTTCAGTTTAATCTGAAGTGCCTTAGAAATTGGCAAACATTATAAACCTGGGTGTGTCATTGTTATGTTAATTGCCTAATCTAAGAAATTTATAGAACAAAAAAAGTTGATTTAGATTAAACTTAAAGTGTGGGTGTACATGGGCATAGTACGTGTATGCATGTATATTTGTGTGTTTATGTGAGTATTCCAGAAAACTGGTTGTTAAACATTTACCAACACACATCTATGCATAACTCAAAATATAAAAGATGTTTATTTCTCTTGGGAATATTGAAGAAATTCATGAACTTTTGTAAAAGTAGCACTATTACAGGCTATATTCTCTCAGTTAAGAACATCCTTTAACCTAAGGTCCATAAACCCTAAAGGGTTATGTGGGTTTATTTCAAGAGGTCAATTAACTTAAATGAGAAAAAAATACATTTTTTTTCAATATAAGTCTCTTATGTAATCTTTTGTATCTTATTTTATACACTGGAAATATTCTTGTGAATAAATTGAAACCATTTTAGTCATATGACAAGATGCCCTAAATCACTATTGATCAGAGAAATGAAAATTAAGACAGCTCTGAGATATCCCTACATACCTGTCATATTGGCTAAAATGACAGGAAAAGATAAAAACAAATGTTGGAGGGGATGTGGGAAAACTGGGACCCTGATACATTGCTCGTGGAACTGCGAACAGATCCAACCATTCTGGAGAGTGATTTGGAACTATGCTCAAAAAGTTATCACATTGTGCACACCCTTTGATCCAGCAATGTTATTACTGGCCTTATATCCCGAAGAGATACTAAAGAAGGGAAAGGGACCTGTATGTGCACGAATGTTTGTGGCAGCCCTCTTTGTACTGGCCAGAAACTGGAAGCTGCGTGGATGCCCATCAGTTGGAGAATGGTTAAATAAATTGTGGTATATGAATATTATGGAATATTATTGTTCTGTAAGAAATGACCAACAGGATGGTTTTAGAGAAGCCTGGAGAGACTTACATGAACTGATGCTGAGTAAAAATGAGCAGGACCAAGAGATCATTATACATGTCAACAAGAAGATTAAACAATGATCAATTCTGATGGACGTGGCTCTCTTCAACAATGAGATGATTCAGTCTAGTTCCAATTGTTCAGTGATGAAGAGAGCCATCTACACCCAGAGAGGAACTGTGGATCACAACATAGCATTTTCATTCTTTTGTTGTGGTTTACTTGAATTTTTATTTTTTCTCATTTTTCTTACCTTTTGATCAGATTTTTCTTTGCAGCAAGATAAAAATAAATATGTATATACATATTTGATTTACACACACACACACACACACACACACACACACACATATATTTTACCATGTTTAACATATATTGGATTATTTGCCACGTAGGGGAGGGAATAGAAGGAGGGAGAAATTAGAACACGAAGTTTTGCAAGGGTCAATGTTGAGAAATTATCCTTTCATATGTTTTGAAAATAAAAAGATTCAATAAAAACATGTTCTTGGAAGGCATTGATACACTTACCCAGATTGCCAAAAGGATAAAGGATCCATAAAACACACACATACAAATGCCAGTCAAGAGCCCTTTATCTAACCTTTGAAATCATATCATCTACAGATTCAATAAATTATTAAATCAAATGCAACTATGTATAAAAACGATGGTTTGCACTGAGGCACTATCTCTTTGAAAAGGTCAAGAAGGAAGAAAAAGTCAGTCTGGGCTATCTAAATAAACAAACTAATTATGCCACGAGAAACTTTTAATAGAACAATTTCAGCAATTCCCTAGGCCAGTTAGAGTCTACTTCAGTAATGAAATATATCATTATGGGAACTGACAATTTCAGTTCAAAGGAAGTCCCTAAGCTGCTCTGAGATAAAAGATAGAGTTTCTTCTCTCTTTCCTTCCCCTTTCATTGAATATATCATCTTCCCTGCGTCAGAGAAATGTGGATTTATTTTATATGCCTGTGGGCTCAACAAAGGCACTCGCCCCTAGAGACCATTAGAAAACTCTAGTTAAGGAGCACTTCATGAAGATTCTAAGAAGAAAGAAGAAGACTCCTAGGAACTATGAACAACCAATATTCCTTTATTACATATCTTCCCTATACTGTGCTTTACTATTTGTAGTTTCAGTGTGATCTCACTCTCCCCAGGGACTTTGTTTACTCAGAGAGATAATGTACTTCAGTTTGTGGAGAATATTTTGTACCAATTATTCTTAGTGAGGTGTTTTATAGATCCTATTTTCTGTTTTAAATCTAACAACTAACCAAAGCTACTAACTAATGATTATTAGAAAGCACACAGATGGGGGTTCATTTGGGCCAGTACTTTACTGTTACCTCATAGACGACTTTCTCTTAGTACTGATCCTATCAGTGCAATTAGAAATTGGAGAACTTACCCATCAGGGATTGCTACATTTTTAATGAAAAGACTTTACTAAAAAATAACATTTTTATGATGCAGTTCCATTTTTGCAGAGTTGATTGTTATGGACATGGGAGTTATTTTTTAAACTATATTTCAAAGGTAGTTCTGGGTATCAAATCATTAGGCACCCTGAGACAGATTTGCGATTCTGCAATTCTGTATTTTCAGAAGTAACATGCATAAGGCCATGTGTTTGATACAAAACATATACACCTGCTTCTTAAACATTCTAGCCTCTGCACCACTGAAACCTACCTCCAAACACAGTTGTTAACAAAAAGAATATTAGTTTTGTTTTTAGCTGTTCATTATGAAGATTAAAAATGTGTTAGAGAGAAAATTTAGAAATAGTCTTTCTACTTCCTTTTTCTGTCAGGTTCTCTGGGAACCCATTTTCTGGTCCCATAGATATGTGTTTTCCTCCATTCTGTGAGAATTGGAGCTGCACATAAGTAAAAGCCATGAGCAATCTATGTTCAGACACATTACCATTCTGTTTTCTTGAGGGTTATAGTTAATCTCCAGCTGATCATCAGCACAATATTGATTAGCCACAAGACCCCACTGGCCAGCTATGCATAAGTGGTAATAAATTTACATTCTGGAACGAAGTTTTGACAGAGCCAATAACAACCTTAACACCCTGCAGGTGCCTTTATTACCAAATTGATGGAAGCTTCATTCCACTGACTCAGTAAATAATTGGTTTCAGTTTAATACTCTTGTAGTTAAAGGTATTTCCAAACAGATTTACTTGCTGAAGAAATATACTCTGGCCCTTAAGATTGTATTCTCAGGTGAACAGCTCCCCCAAACCCTAACCTAGTATTAAGTGCCCTTTAAAATAGATGGATTATGCAGGCCTGCTAATGGGAAGGCAATTGATAGCTTTCTGCATCCCTGTCTACAAAGATGGTGCTTTATAAGATGCAATCTAAGAGGGAGAATGATCAAACAGGATCCATTTCATGGTCTCCTGCCTAATGGTTGAAACTGCCAATACAGTGTTCTAACTTTATGTCAAAATGGTATACTAATTCAGGAGTTCACAGTTTTAAGATTGCTCAAAACAATTCAAATTTGCAAAGAAAATTTAACAGAATATGACCATTACAAAATAAAAAGTTATTTTTCTATGTAGCAAAAAATGAAATGTCCCCTTATTACATAAACTCCTTCAGATCATTTGAAGTGTGAGATTATATTAAAAAACCATATTGACATATAGATCTGGAATAAAATTCTGATTTTAAAGTAACTGTAAAACTGTATCCTTTTCCCCATCCTAAAACTATAACTGAAATTAATACTTCCCTCTTTGCTGTTCATTCTATTTCTCTTTATCTAATGATAAGATTATTAGAAATTAATTCTTTTAGAGTTATTTTGTTTCAGCACTAAGCTTTTTCTTAAGTGTTTACACTATTTCAGATCTCACATATGAAATTTCCCTTAATTATGATTTTATGTGTGTGTGTTTCTATATGTATGCATGTGTATATCCTGGGCCACATTAGGCTTTATTTTTGATGATGACAAAAACTACTCCTTATCTAAATTTCATAGAACAAACACATACACATTCACATACACCAGTAGGTAACAGAGTGCTCTACAAAAAGTGCACTGAGAAATTACTGAACTGAGTAGACTAACCCTATGAAAGAGATTTCAATAGACCTACAGCAAATCTGTTTGAGAAAAAGAAAGGGGGCATTATCTCTAAGAGTCAGCAACAGTAAGTTTGGGTAAATGATAAAAGATCTCAGAACTGCCTTCAATGAACTGAAGTTACCAGGCCCAGAAAAAAACAAATGCTTCTAAGGTAAGGGTACTCTACTAAAAGCAGTTTAGATATAAATAGAATCTTTATCAATTATTATTTGAGCAATCAAGAATGAGATAGACAAATGGTGAATGCTTGTTCCCCTTTGAACTCTAGGACTATGATACTGATATTATTAATAACATTCTAGAATCTATTATTAAATGCTGCATTTGGGAATAATTAAAAAAGGGAAGTAGTAGTTAATACAACATGATATGGATTCATTAAGAATAAGTTATGTCAGAATAACTGCATTTCCTTTTTCACAGAGTTACTAGACAGAAAAAGGAAATATCGTGATTGTAAATGTGGGTAGATTTCGGAAAAAAAATATTTGACAAGGATCTTTTTTGAATGAATGATTGAGTGAATGAATCAATGAAGTTTTCCCAGCTATCCTTGTGTGTGTGTGTGTGTGTGTGTGTGTGTGTGTATGTGTGTGTGTGTGTGCATGCAGAGAGAGGTATATATTAAGAATGAGAGAGAGAATGCATTATGTGCATTCAGAAATGTTTAAAAAAACAGGTTACAAAATTGGTAAAAGAAGGGTAGATATCATGAGAATTTGCTCACCTTTGAGGAATCAAGAGCAAAAGAGATGACATAAAACTGACAGCGATAGTTGGACTTTGAAGAACAGAAGCAAGATACCAATATTGAAATAAAAACAACAGATACCAATATTGAAATAAAAACAACAAACTCTAAAACAGAATAAAAAAATTGTAACTTCCAACAAAAAACTTAATTGTAATAAATGGTTGTCATAATATTCTGTGATTGGAATTAAAAATAGAGAAACAAATACAATAGGTAACTACAAATAAAAATACAATAGATAACTACCAAGTAAATCACATGAAAAAAAAGCTAGGGATTTTGACTGCCTGTGAGCTCAAAGTGGGAAACCATACAATTGTAAGATTGCATAATTCTATTATCTCCCATTTTATATAGTAGAAATCTGTACCTCAGAGAGGAGTTGACCGTGATCATATAATTAACAAATGGTAGAAACAAGAAACAAATCTTGCCTTCTGATTGGGCTGTCAATAGAATATAAAAGGTTTCTGAACAGAACATACTAGAGAAGGCTGACTTCATTGCACATTGTTCTAAAAAAGAAGTCTGTTTGTTTCTATGGTCACAGAACTTAATTTTGCTCCCTGCCTCCTGCTACATTCTGCACTGAATAGTTTTACTTGGAGGAGATTAATTTCAGGGTGGTAGCTTTGTCACAATGGAAAGTTTTAGGAATCCCCCCCCAAAAAATAAATTAGATGCACAGCTAATTGATCTGCCTTGGGTGTACAAACACAGAAAGCTATCTTTTTGGGAAAGCATCAGCTAGGGAAAAGAAAGCTGGCCTTGTTACAGCTTTCTGTGAGATGGGAGATGAAATCATTTTGGAAAGAAAAAAATATTCCTGGTGGGATTATTTTTTCTTTTAATTGATGGAGAAAAGAAACAACAGAGACATTTCCATTTGACAAGATATAGATCAATCAGCATAGAAGTATTTACAGAGTACCTACTTTAGGCTTATCCTCGTGTATTGTGAGGAAAACAAAAGCAAAAGACATGATTCCAGGTCCCAAGTAGAGTGTTTGTTCATGAGGGGAGAGAGACCAACTCATAGAAAACAGGACAGTATATAATTAAGTACTAAATTGGATACTAATTTTAGAGCTGAATTAACTCAGAGGAGAAGGAAAAATCCATTGTTGAAGTCAAATAAATAATAGTTTTTTTTAGAGTACCCCCCAAAAAAAATAAAGTTCCCACTGGAACTGGGAAGGGGACAAGTCTTAAAACATTTACTATGTACTATGCATTGTACTGAAAACTCATAAATGTTACCTCACTTGATCCTCACATCTCTGTAAGGTAAATGATTTAAAATGATTTATACAAGGTGTCTCAGTAAGGGAATGCAAAGGACAAACTTCAAAACACAAGATTATATAGACCCTAACACAAAACACACACACATATCTTTTCTCCCATCATCTGGAGGAGTCCAGGTTTGCACGCTAAATGTGCAAATCTATCCCAGAAACAAAAGAATACTTATAAAGTATTCTTTACCCATTAAGTACTTAAATGCTAATTAAGAGTGAGTCAGAAGGGGGGGGGTGTATTTTTATCTAAGATAATCAAACACCTGTGGCTTTTAGCTATAGCACAATTTTTTATTACAAAGTCTCAAATTACAATTAGGGCATAGGAGGAAGCCACATCCTTATGAGAGATCTTTACTCAGTTTGGCCCATTTAATCCGTCCTCTTAGTCATCAACTTTGAAGACCGTTCTTGATATATCTTCTTGACTATCTTGTCCTCAGTTTCCAATCTGGGCATGATTTGTACTTTTTCTCTACAGGGGTCCATCCTTGTCTAACTTGGCTTCCCTCTCCAGTTCAGTCTTTCATTCTGACCAGTAATGTCTATACTATCTTTGTGATAAGCTGTTTCACAGAGGAGAGGCAGATGGAGATAGTATGACTCTATTTAACGCTATCAGCAGGAACCAAAGAGCCCGTTTTCACCAGCTTCTTATTGACCAAAACCATCAAGAGGTAAATGGAGAAGACCAGGTCTGAAATGGGACATGGGGCAATTTTCTGATGTCTTGGGTCACTTTCTTCACTACCTGTCCATTATTATCAGCCAATAAATTAGTCTAATACCAATCTATGGTGGAATATTGCTTCTCTAGTACGAGTGGTATGATCTGCTAACAAATCTAGTGTCTTTGTTGTCTGCTTAGTGATTATTTCTACTCTGGCCTGAAATTTAAAGCTTATTCAGTACACAAATTTGGGTTCTGTGCCTCCAATTCCCATCTGGATGCCATTCATCATCCCAACCATTTGTGTACGTAGTAATTGGAATAGGTAACCTTTCACAAATAAAAATGCCCACAAAACTCAGCTGCGACAAAAATGCTAAAAGAAAAGACAGATCATAAACTTTCTATACATATTCTCAAGACTCCTGTATCCACTCAGTGGGTAGTAATCTCCTTCTCAGTTTTAACTTTAAATCACCAGGGTGGTTTGAGTTCACCATCCACTCTGTGTGGGGGGCTCCAACTTTTCTCTTTAATTCTCACAGCTTTGTTCATCAGTAAGAATACAGAAAGGAGTAAGTTTTTCTTCTTTCTATGTCAGGATCAGAATCCAGTCTAGGCTGAAATCTGTGTACTGGGAATCCCAGTGGTGGAGTCTGAGTAATCAATCCTTTATTCTGCAAACAATCAAATGCTTTGCCTGAGAGTGCACATGTATGTATAATTATATCCTGGTTCTGCTCACTTCACTTAGCATCAGTTCATGGAAGTCTCTCTAGGTCTCTCTGAAATCATCTTGCTGATTGTTCCTTGTAGAACAATAATATTGGGACCCCATATTTGGCAATAGAGACAAAATCCACAGGAATTATGTAACTCTGAAGCTACCTTCAAAAGTAATTTTCTGCTTTCTTCCACTAATATATCTGTAGTTGCAACAGCTTGAATACAAATGGACCATCTGTGCCACTGAATCCAATATTCTGGAGAGAAAGGCCATAGGTCTCTTGTGTTCTCCTCTTATTTGAGCCAATAGCCCTAATCCTGTTCCCTGAGCCACATTAACAAATGAAGGGGTTTTTCTAGGGAGAGGAAAGCCAGCTTGGGAGAAGACATAAAAGCCTCCTTAAAATGTTGGAAACTTCATCCTGTTGCTTCCCATTTAGCACTGTCAAGCTCCTCTTCCAATAGATTTTGGTATAAGGGTTTTGCGAAAGTAGCATATGAATTAATCCAATTTCTACAACACTCTATTAATCCCAGAAATTTCCAAAGTTGCTTCTTTGTTATAGGGAGTAGAGTCTGGAGGATTCCAGATACTACTTCTGGATTTAACTTCTTATTCCCCTCACTAATTAGGTGCTCCAATACCTTACAAGCCTTTCCAAAATTTATAGCTTTCCTTTTTAGACTCTCAACCCTAACCTGCTTAGGTAGTTTAGCATAACAATGGAGTTTTCACTTACCTCCTTTCTTTGTCTTTTTCTTTTTCTTCTTCTTTTCTTTTCTTCTTCTTCTTCTTCTTCTTCTTCTTCTTCTTCTTCTTCTTCTTCTTCTTCTTCTTCTCCTTCTCCTCTCTCTTTGTCTCTGTCTCTGTCTCTCTGTCTCTCTGTCTCTCTCTCTCTCTCTCTCTCTCTCTCTCTTTTTATTAAAGCTTTTTACTTACAAAACGTATGCATGAGTAATTTTTTCAACACCGAATTTTGCAAAACCTTTTGTTCCAAATTTTCCCCTTCTTACCTCCACCCTTTCCCCTAGCTGACAGGTACTTGAATAATTTTTATATATGTTAAAATATATGTTAAATCCAATATATGTATACATATTTATACAGTTATCTTGGTACATAAGAAAAATTACATCAGGAAGGAAGAAAAGAAAAATTTGAGAAAGAAAATAAAATGCAAGCAAATACCAAAAGAGAGAGTGAGACTTCTATGTTGTGTTCCACATTCTGTTCCTATGGTTCTCTCTCTGGGTGTAGATAGCTCTCTTCATCATCACTGCACAAGTGGAATTGGTTTGAATCATCTCATTGTTGAAGAGAGCCATGTGTATCAGAATTGATCATTGTATAGTCTTGTTCTTGCCATATATAATGATCTCCTGGTTCTGCTCATTTCACTCAGCATCAGTTCATGTAAGTCTCTTCAGGCCTCTCTAAAATCATCCTACTGGTCGTTTCTTACATAAAAATAATATTCCATAACATTCATATACACAATTTATTCAGCCATTCTCCAACTGATGGGCATCCACTCAGTTTCCAGTTTCTGGCCACTACAAAGAGGGTTGTCACATTCTTGCACATACAAGTCCCTTTCCTTTCTTTAAGATCTCTTTGGGATATAAGCCCAGTAGAAACACAGCTGGATCAAAGGTATTCACAGTTTGATAACTTTCTGAACATAGTTCCAAACTGCTCCACAGGGTGGTTGCAATCATTCATAATTCCACCAACAATGTATCAGTGTCCCAGTTTCCCCATATGCCCACCAACATAGGTCATTATCGTTTCCTGTCATTTTAGCCAGTCTGAGAAATGTGTAGCGGTATCTCAGAGTTGTCTTAATTTGCATTTTTCTGATAAATACTGATTTGGAACACATTTTCATGTGACTACAAATAGTTTCAATTTCTTCATTTGAAAATTGTCTATTCATATCCTCTGACCATTTATCAATTGGAGAATGGCAGTTCTCTATATATTTTAGAAATGAGGGCTTTCAATTGTTAATGCTGTAAAGTTACCCATACATATAACCTGTAAAGTTTTCCCAATTTATTGCTTCCCTTCTAATATTGTCTACATTTGTTTTGTTTGTACAAAAACTTTTTAACTTAGTATAATCAAAATTATCTATTTTGTGATCAATAATGATCTCTACTTCTTCTTTGGTCACAAATTCCTTCCCCCTCCACTGATCTTGTTTATTATATTATTCTTATCTAGATCATGAACCCATTTTGACGTCATTTTGGTATAGTGTTAAGGGTGGGGCAATACTTAGTTTCTCCATACTAATTTCCAATTTTTCCAGCAGTTTTTGTCAAATAGTGAATTTTTATAGCAAAAGCTGGGGTCTTTGGGTATGTCAAATACTTGATTGTTATAGTCACTGACTATTTTGTTCTGTGAACCTAACCTATTCAACTGATCAACTTCTCTATTTCTTAGCCAGTAGCAAATGGTTTTGATGACCACTGCTTTTTAATATAGTTTTAGATCTGGTACAGCTAGGCCACGTTCATTTGCTTTTCTCTTCATTCATTCCTTTGAAATCTTTGACCTTTTGTTCTTTCAGATGAATTTTGTTATTTTTTTTAGGTCAGTAAAACAGTTTCTTGGTAGTTTGATTTGTTATAGCACTAAATAAATAGATTAGTTTAAGTTGTATTGTCATCTTTATTATATTTGCTCAACCTATCCAAGAGTACTTGATACTTTTCCAATTGCTTAAATCTGACTTTATTTGTGTGGAAAGTGTTTTGTAGTTTTGTTAATATAGTTCCCGACTTTCCCTTGGTCAGCAGATTCCCAAATATTTTATACTATTGTCAGTTATTTTAAGTGGAAATTCCCTTTGTATCTCTTGCTGTTGGATTTTGTTAGTGATGTATAAGAATGCTGATGATTTATGTGGATTTATTTTGTATCCTGCAACTTTGCTAAAGTTGTGGATTACATCTAATAGTTTTTAAGTTATATTCTAGGGTTCTCTAAGTATACCAAAGAATGATAACCTGGGTTCTTCATTATCTACTGTAATTAATCTACTCTGCTTTAATCTCTTTTTCTTCTGTTATTGCCAAAGCTAGCATTTCTAATACAATATTGAATAGCATTGGTGATAGGGGGTAACCTTGTTTCATCCCTGATCTTATTGGGAATAGTTCCAGTTTGTCTCCTACATATGATGCTTGTTGATGGTTTTAAATAGATGCTACTGATTATTTTAAGAAAAAGTCCATTTATTCCTATATTCTCTAGTGTTTTTTAAAAAGAATGGGTGTTGAGTTCTCTTTATACAATGATCAATTCTGATGTATGTGGCTCTGTTCAACAATGAGAAGATTCAAACCAGTTCCACTTGTTCAGTGATGAAGAGAGTTATCTACACCCATAGAGATGACTGTGGGAACTGAGTGTGGTTCACAATATAGCATTCTAACTCTCTCTGTTGTTATTTGTTTACATTTTGTTTTCTTTTTCAGTTTTTCTTTGTTCCCTCTTGATCTGATTTTTCTTGTGCAGCAAGATAACTGTATAAATATGTATACATATATTGGATTTAACATGTATTTCAACATATTTAACATGTATTGGACTACCTGACAGCTAGGGGAGAGGGTGGGGAGAAAGAGGGGAAAATTCAGAACAGAAGGTTTTGCAAGGGTCAATGTTGAAAAAATTACCTATGCATATGCTTTGTAAATTAAAAAAAAATAGTAAAAGAAAAAAAAGGGATGAATGTTGGATTTTATCAAAGGCTTTTTATGTATCTATTGAGATAATCATATGTTTTTTGTTAATTTGGTTATTGGTATAGTCAATTATGCTAATAGTTTTCCCAATATTGAACAAGTCCTGCATTCCTGGTATAAATCCTACTTGCTTGTGGGTGTATTATACTAGGGATGATTTTCTCTAATATCTTTGCTAGTATTTTATTTAAGATTTTTGCATCAATATTCATTAGGAAGATAGGTCTGTAATTTTCTTCCTCTGTTATTGCCTCACCTGGTTTAGGTATCAGTACCTATCTGTGTCATAAATGGAATTTGGAGGAGTACTTCATTTATTGTAATTAGTTGTTCTTTAAATGGTTGGCAGAATTCACATGTAAATATATCTCATCCTGGGGATTTTTTCTTAGGGAGTTGATTAATAGCTTGTTCTATTTCTTTTTCTAAAATGGGACTATTTAAGTAATTTGTTTCTTCTTCTGATAATCTGGGCAATCTATATTTTTTGTAGGTATTCCTCCATTTCACTTAGGTTCCCAAATGTATTGGCATAAAGTTGGACAGAGTATCTCCTAAATATTGCTCTACTTTCCTCTTCATTGGTGAAAAGTTCTCCCTTTTCATTTTTGAGACTAACAATTTGATTTTCCTCTTTCCTTTTTCTGATCAAATCAACTAAATGCTTACCTATTTTGTTGGGTTTTTTTCCATAAAACCAATTCTTAGTTTTATTAACTCAATAGTTTTTTTTGTTTACTTTCAATTTTATTGATCTCTCCTTTTATTTTTAGAATTTCAATTTTGGTATTTGATTGGGGTTTTTAAAATTTGTTCTTTTTCTAGCTTTTTAGTTGCAAGCCCAATTCACTGATCTTCTGTTTTATTCAAATAAGCATCTAAAGATATGCATTTTCCTCTTATTACTTTTTTGGCTGCATCCCACAAATTTTGGTATGTTATTTCATTATGGTCATTCTCTTGGATGAAATTTTTAATTGTGTCTACGATTTGCTGTTTCACCCATTTATCCCTTAGGATGAGATTATTTGGTTTTACTTCTTATTCTATTTTCCTCTGGCCTTTTATAGAATGTAATTTTTATTGCATCGTAATCTGAAATAAAATGTATTTACTATTTCTGCCTTTCTGCATTTGTTTTTGAGGTCTTTATGTCCTAATATATGGTCAATTTTTGTATAGGTTCCATGAACTGTCTCCATTCAAATTTTTTCCAAAGATCTATCATATCTAGCTTTTGTAGTATTTTATTTACCTCTCTAATTTATTTCTTTTTATTTTGTGTTTTCATTTATCTAGTTCTAAGAGAGCAAGGTTAAGATCTCTCACTATTATAGTTTTGCTGTCTATTTCTTCTTGCAACTTATCTTTTAGGAATTTAGGTGCTACACCACTTGGTGCATTTATGGTTTGTATTGTTATTGCTTCAATAGCTATGGTACCCTTTATCAAGATACAGTTTTCTCCTTTATTTCTTTTAATTAGATCAATTTTTTGCCTTTGCTTGATCTGAGATCTACTTTTTTTTCCTCACCTGAAGCATAATAGATTCTGCTCCAGTCTTTTACCTTTACTCTGTATGTATCAATCTGCTTTAAATGTGTTTCTAGTTAAAAAAAAAAAAAAAAAAAACATATTGTAGGATTCTGGCTTTTAATTCAGTCTGCTATCCACTTATGTTTTATGGGAGAGTTCACCCCATTCACATTTACAGTTAAAACTACTAATTCTGTATTCCTGTTGTCTTATTAACCCCAAATTATACTTTTCTCTTTCCCACGTTCCCTCCTTCCCAGTATTTTACTTATGAGTACTACTTGCCTCAAGGAGTCCTCTCTTTTAGAGATCCTCCCTGTTTTTTATAGCTTTCTCATATTTTCTTTTATTTAGCCTACCCCTTCTCTTTTCCCCTTTCCCCTACCATTTTTCTATAAAGTGAGAGAAGCTTCTTGGTGAAACCAAATATATCTAATAGTCTTTCTTTGGGCCAAATCTGATGAGAGTAAAATTCACACAATATTCATCACCCTTACTTCTTTCCCTCAATTACAATGGGTTTTCTTTGCCTCTTCCTGAGATGTACTCTCCCTCATTTTACTTCCACTTTCCTCTTTTTTTCTGGTGCAATCCCCTTTCCACCTCTAGTTTCTTTTTTATATTATAACAGTAAAATCAGATTATACATGTACTCTCTATGTATACCCATATGAGATACAGTTCTCAAGAGTTTTTATTTTTCTTTTTACCTTTTTATGCTTCTCTAGTTCTATATTTGGAGGTCAAATTTTTTATTTAGATCTGTTCTTTCCATGAAAAATACATGGAATTCACCAGTGTCATTGAATGTCCATCTTTTTCCCTGAAATAAAATGTTCATTTTAGCAGAGTAATTTATTCTGCATTCCAAGTTTCTTTGCCTTTTGGAATATCAGATTCCAGGTCCTTTGATCCTTTAAAGTAGAAGCTGCTAGGTCCTGAGTAATCTTGTTGTGGCTTCTCAGTATGTGCATTTTTTCTTTCTGTCTGCTTTCCTTGGTCTGATAGTTCTGAAATTTAGCCATGATATTCCTTGGAGTTTTAATTTTGGGGTCTTTTTCAGGAGGTGTGTGGTAATTTCTTTCAATGATTATTTTACCTTCTGGTTCTATGACATATGGGCAGTTTTCTTTGATGTTTTCCTGAAAAATAGAGTCTAAGCTCTTTTTTCATCATGGTTTTCAGGGAGTACAATAATCCTTAGATTGTCTCTTCTAGACCTGTTTTCCAGGTCATTTGTTTTCCCAATTAGGTATTTTACTTTTTTTTAATTTTTCAATTTGTTTTTTTTTTGTTGTTTTGCTTGACTGATTCTTATCTCATCGAGTTATTCATTTCCATTTTTTCAGTTCTGAATTTTAGTTATTTTCTTCATTTACTTTTTTGATGACTTTTTGTATTTGTCCAAAATTTTATTTTATTTTATTTTATTTTTATAAATTTTCTTTTTTTAATTTATTATAACTTTTTATTGACAGAACCCATGCCAGGGTAATTTTTTACAACATTATCCCTTGCACCCACTTCTGTTCCGATTTTTCCCCTCTCCCTCCACCTCTTCCCCTAGATTGCAAGCAGTCCTATATATATTAAATGTGTCACAGTATATCCTAGATACAATATATGTGTCCATAATTTTAAATGAGTTGTTTTGTTCTATGATTTTTTTTCCTTTTCACAAATTCTATTTTAAGTAGTTATTTTCTTTTTCCATTTCACAAATTCTGTTTTTTTACGGAATTATTTTTTTTTCTATTTCATAAAATCTGTTTTTATGGGAGTTATTTTCTTTTTCTATTTTAATTAAATCTAACCTTCAATGAGTTATATGCCTTTTCCAAACCGTCTTGCAAAACTTTCATTTCCTTCCCCCATTTTTCTTCTAGCTCTCTTTGGAAATCCTTTTTAATTTCTTCTAGGAGAGTCTTGTGTGGTGTGGACCAGGTTATAGCATCTTTTGGGGCTTCATCTGGAGACAATCTGCCTTTAGTCTCCTCAGGCTTTGAAGTCTATTCTTCTCTTTCACCATAAAAACTATCTATGGTCAGAATTCTCTTTACTTTTTTTACTCATTTTTTTTAAATGTTAAGATCTGCTTTAATGGCAGGGAAGGTAGCTTCCTCTACAAGCAGTGGCTTCCTCTATAAGTGAGTGAGGCTGCACTGGGTCAGTTCTTACTCACACCTGGTGCTAAATGCCCCTCAGGTCCCCTCAGATCCCATGAGATTCTGGCATTTTGGGGTCCACTTTTTAAATTTTGTGTTTGTATTGGGTGTCTTATAACTTCTCTGCTGATCTGCTGGCTTGCTACCAAGGCAGAGTGGCCAACACTGCTGTAAATTCTTCCCTATAGATTCTCCACACCAGGAGTCTGGATGGCCCAGGATTCCGTGGTGTCTGCATGCTGACATCTGTGCTTGACCTGCTTGTGCTTGGCTGTCTTCCTCCCATTTCCAATTGAAACAGACTTTTTCTTGTGATCTTCGAAATTATCTTCTGCTTGTCATTTGTTACATTCCCAATATTTGTGGGTTCTGCCGGTCTAGAGCTAATTCAAAAGCTGGATTTACTCATTTGTCTGAGGGCTGTAGAAAAAAGTCAGAAAGAAACGTGTGTCCACTCTGCCATCTTGATTCCCCTCTCTTCTTTTCTCAATGACTAATAAGTCATCATCATATTGTTAGAACTGGGTACCTGGGGGAGCTCTAAATTTCCCCCAAATAGTTTCGAGTACTTGTCCAAACAAATATGGGGATTCTGTATATTACTGGGGCAGAATATACTACTTATAGTGGTGTTTTCTTCCAGTGTTTTAGTCTTCCCACTCAAAGCCAAATATATCCCTGCTTTCAGGATGTAGTAGACAATCCAAAAAGGTATATTTTAAGTTTAGAACACCAAATCACTTAATGGTATCAAAACTTCTTTCCCATTTTCATATATGGCTCTATAGGGAAAAAAGTGGAGGACTATTTTATTAATTTCCCTCAAATTATGCACCAACTGCATACCCTTTGATCCACCATTGTTACTACTGGGCTTATATCCCAAAGAGATACTAAAGAAGGGAAAGGGACTTGTATGTGCCAAAATGTTTGTGGCAGTCCTTTTGGTAATGGCTAGGAACTGGAAAATGAATGGATGCCCGTCAATTGGAGAATGGTTGGGTAAATTGTGGTATATGAATGTTATGGAATATTATTGTTCTTTAAGAAATGACCAGCAAGATGAATACAGAGAGGCTTGGAAAGACTCAGATGAACCGACGCTGAGTGAAATGAGCAGAACCAGGAGATCATTATACACTTCAACAACAATACTGAATGAGGATGTACTCTGATGGAAGTGGCTATCTTCGACAAAGAGAAAGTGTAATTCAGTTCCAATTGATCAATGATGGACAGAAGCAGCTACAACCAGAGAAGGAACACTGGGAAATGAATGTGGACTACTTACATTTTTGTTTTTCTTCCCAGGTTATTTTTACCTTCTGGATCCAATTCTTTCTATGCAACAAAAGAACTGTATGGTTCTGAACACATATATTGTATCTAGGATATACTTTAACATATTTAACATGTATAAGACTGCTTGCCATCTAGCGGAGAAGGTGGAAGGAGGGAAGGGAAAAGTTGGAACAGAAGTGAGTGCAAGAGATAATGTTGTAAAAAAAAAATTACCCATTATTCTGTCAATAAAAAGTTATTAAGAAAAACATTCTGCACCAACTTATTAGATCCATCTCCCCTCTTAAGTGGTAAGTATTGGAGTATTAAAGAGAGATATACAGAGTTCTAGTAGTTCAACTATCAACAATCCTTAGATTACTGTTGTATTTTTTCCCTCCAAAGGAATGGGATATTGTTTGACTCTGATCACCATGTTAGGATCATTTAGTCTGATTCTTATTGGGGTTATATTTACTTGGGCTCTATTATGGGGCAAGCCCAAACCTTAGGACTGTTTTCTTCCTCCTCTCTTAACAAAAATATTATTCTGATTGATATAATTTGAGTCTCCTCTGGTATCAATTGGATAAACAATTTGTTAATCAATCTCTTCCTGAAAAATTTACACACACCTCCAGGACTAGTAGGCATTTCCCCAAGGTCAGGACCCCAGGACATCTTAGTTCCTAAACCACAGTAAGAAATACAATAAAATTTTCAGTTTTTACTCCTGAAATTAAGAGAGTTTCTCTAGACAATCTGGATCCCCAAGGCAATTGAGTTACAGAAGATCTAGTAGCCCTAGTATCTATCAAGAAAAAATGAATACCACCCTTAAATTTATAAAGGGCTCTAGGTGAGTTCTTTCATTGAACCCCTAACAATTTTTCTCCTTTTCTATGATGAATTAAATCTTTTGTTCCCTCTTCTCCTGTGGGCAATCACTCCTCATATGTCCTTCTAGTCTACAACTGAAACAAGTTAGTAGGATCCATGCTGAGCTGCCCAATCCCCTTCTTTTTTCTGAATCTCCTCTTGGCTGGGATTTAGGGAAAAAAAGCCTTCCTTTCCCTGCCTCTACCAAGTTGCCTTTGATTTTTCATTATAGACTTAGCAACTGTTTGTACTTTCTGAAGCATAACTTTAGTCTTCTCTTTGTTTGTTTGAAGGACAATAACATAATTTCTCTTTCTTTCTTCTCTTCAGTCCCTCTGGCTATATATAACTTCTGGGCCTTTTCTAATAATTCTTCCAAGGATTTGGTCTTCAACTTCTCTTGCTTCTGGGGCTTTTTTGTTTTTATCTGGCAATGAATTCTTGTCAAAGTATACCTGAAACAGGGGGCGGAGCCAAGATGGCGGAGAAGACACACGCGACTTTCTAAGCTCTTCTCTTAGCCTCTTTATCAATATTATATCGAGCCTCAAAAATAGTCTTGACTGCTACAATTCGTAAAGATAAGAAGTAGAACAACTCACCGGCCGAAGAAAATCTGCAGTCTCGCCAAAAAAGGTTGGTTCTGGGGCCAGGGGGGAGATCAGCGCAGACAGGGAGAGAAATTAGGTTCCGAGGAGAGCCTCAAACCGAAAGTGAAAGCACAGATCTCAGCACAAGCGGCAGCCCCAACCCGCAGTACAGGGCTTTTCCTTGGGGCAGCTGTGATCCTGCACCGCAGGAGGACACAGCCCGGGTTAGCCTCCAATCTGCGCAGTGGGGAGCTCGGCTTGGGGCCATAGAGCTTTTCCAGGGCCGATTTGCATCAGGCAGAGATGCTGGGGCAGAGTTCTCGGCGGTCTGCGGTCAGCTGCTAATACTCACAGTCCCACAAGAGGCTCCGGCCTGGGGCAGTGACACTTTCACCCCTTAGTCTCTAGCCGAGGGCAATCACTAACCCACACAGCCCAACTGGGCACTTTGATAGCTCGGCCAGTGCTGAATCCACTTCCTGTTGGGGGAAGGGAAAACTCTCACTCAGAGCACTCCCATACCTCGGAGCCAGAAATCGGTTTACATCTCTCCCTGCTCTGCAGAGGAAGCTGGTAACCCCCTTGCCTAGGAGACATACCCTAAAGGCTTTAAAACATGAATAAAAAGATGAAAAGAACGATCTACAGCTTCTATGCAGAAAAAGAGCAGGTCAGCAAACCTGAAGAGACCTCAAACAGCAAAAATGCACCAGACTGTCCTCCTTTACATGATGCTCTCATAGAAGAGACCATTAAAAGTCTCAAAAGAGAGTTAGAAGATAAATGGGGAAAGGAAAGAGAGGCCTTACAAGAGAGCAACAACTTCCTAAAATACGAATTGGAAAAGTTAAAAAATTCCCAGGAAGTGCAGGGAAACAAAATCGGTGAATTGGAAAAATAAAGAATTCACTAGAAAGTAGGATTTGCGAATTGGAAAAGACAAAGAACTCACAAGAAAGTAGGATCTGTGAATTGGAAAAAGAAAATAATTCACTAAAAAAAAAATTAGTGAAATGGAAAAAAATTCCACAGACCAAAACAATACATTTAAAAACTCAATTGGACATATACAGAAAGAAGTAAAAAAAGCTAATGAAGAAAATAATTCTTTAAAAATTAGAACTGAACAAATAGAAACTAATGATTCATTGAGACAGCAAGAATCAGTCAAGCAAAAACAAAAAAATGACAAACTGGAAAAAACCATGAATTATCTACTTGCAAAAATGACAGACTTGGAAAATAGATCTAGGAGAGATAATCTGAGGATTATTGGACTTTCTGAAAACTATGATGAAAAAAAGAGCCTAGATACTATTTTACAAGAAATCATCAAAGAGAACTGCCCAGATGTAATAGAATCAGAAGGTAAAATAGGCATTGAAAGAATTCATCGAACACCTTCTGAAAGAAACCCTAAAATAAAAACCC
The DNA here is from genome assembly GCF_902635505.1 of Sarcophilus harrisii. NCBI lineage: Eukaryota > Metazoa > Chordata > Mammalia > Dasyuromorphia > Dasyuridae > Sarcophilus > Sarcophilus harrisii. The sequence continues at coordinate 122,652,275 of NC_045427.1, read as the reverse complement.
CAAGGAATATTGTGGCCAAATTTCAGAACTATCAGATTAAGGAAAAAATTTTACAAGCAGCCAAAAAAAACCATTTAAATACCGAGATGCCACAATAAGGATCACCCAAGATCTGGCTGCCTCTACGTTAAAGGAACAAAGGGCCTGGAATATGATATTCAGAAAGGCACAAGAACTTGGGATGCAGCCAAGAATAAACTACCCAGCTAAGCTGAGCATTTTCTTCCAGGGAAGAAGATGGACATTTAATGAAACAAATGAATTCCATTTGTTTCTGAAGAAAAAACCAGAACTAAACAAAAAATTTGATCTCCAAGAATAGAACTCAAGAGATGCAGAAAAGGTAAAAATAACTCTTTGAGAATTGTATTTCTGTTGTGGATATACAAAAAGAATACATGTATAATTTGATTGTACTGATATAACATAAAAAAGGGAAGTAGATATGGAAAAGGGATGATGGTAGAATAAGGTGGGAAGGAGAGATAAAAAGAGGGAAACCACATCCCACAAAGAGGCAAAGGAAACTTATCATATCTGAGGGAATTTAGAGAGGGGGAGGAACATTGTGTGAATCTTACTCTCATTAGAGTTAGCTCAAAGAAAAAATAATTGACATTTGTTTTAGAGAAAATTCTCTCTCGCCTCATTAAAAACGGGGGAGAGGAAAAGGGAAAAGAAAAAGAGTAATAAGGGAAGGAAGGGGAAAAGACTCAAAGGGGGGAGGGAGAGATTATAAAGAGGGTAAGCATTGTGATACAAGAGGGGTACATATAAGTTTGCAAGGGGAAAGAGGTTTGGGAGGCAAGAATAACTAAAGCATAATCTGCGGTTATTAGGATGGCAGGAAATACAGATTTAGTAATTCTAACCGTAAATGTGAATGGGATGAACTCCCCCATAAAGAGGAGGTAGATAGCAGACTGGATCAAAAGTCAGAACCCTACAATATATTGTTTACAAGAAACATATTTAAAGAAGGGAGATACATATAGAGTAAAGGTAAAAGGCTGGAGCAAAATCTATTATGATTCAGGTGAAGTCAAAAAAGCAGGGGTAGCCATCCTTATCTCAGATCAAGCAAAAGCAAAAATTGATCTAATTAAAAGACATACAGAAGGAAACTACATCCTGCTAAAGCGTAGCATAAACAACGAAGCAATATCAATATTAAACATATATGCACCAAGTGGTATGGCATCCAACTTCCTAAAAGGAGAAGTTAAGAGAGTTGCAAGAAGAAATAGACAACAAAACTGTAATAGTGGGAGATCTCAACCTTGCACTCTCAGAATTAGACAAATCAAACCACAAAACAAATAAGAAAGAAATTAAAGAAGTAAATAGAATATTAGAAAAATTAGGTATGTTTGATCTTTGGAGAAAATTGAATGGAGATAGAAAGGAATATACTTTCTTCTCAGCAGTTCATGGAACCTATTCAAAAACTGACGATATATTAGGACATAAAGACCTCAAAATTAAATGCAAGAAAGCAGAAACAGTAAATGCTTTCTTTTCAGATCATGATGCAATAAAAACTACATTCAACAAAAAGTTAGGGGGAAATAGACCAAAAAGTAATTGGAAACTAAACAACTCTCATCTTAAAAATGATTGGGTGAAGCAGCAAATTATAGATACAATTAATAATTTCACTCAAGATAATGACAATGATGAGACATCATACTAAAATTTGTGGGATGCAGCCAAAGCGGTAATAAGAGGGAATTTTATATCCTTAGAGGCTTACTTGAATAAAACAGAGAAAGAAAAGATTAATGAATTGGGCTTGCAACTAAAAAAACTAAAAAAAAAAGACCAAATTAAAACCCCAATCAAATACTAAATTGGAAATTCTAAAATTAAAAGGAGAAATTAAAAATATTGAAAGTAAAAAAACTATTGAACTAATTAATAAAACTAAGAGTTGGTTCTATGAAAAGCAATAAAATAGATAAGCCTTTGGTAAATATGATTAGAAAAGGAGGAGGAAAATGAAATTGGTAGTCTTAAAATGAAAAGGAGAACTTTCCACCAATGAAGAGGAAATTAAAGAAATAATAAGGAGTTATTTTGCTCAACTTTATGCCAATAAATTTGATAACCTAAGTGAAACAGATGACTACCTCTAAAAATATAGACTTCCCAGACTAACAGAGGAGGAAGTAAATTGCTTGAATAGTCCCATTTCAGAAAAAGAAATAGAACAGGCAATTAAACAACTCCCTAAGAAAAAATCCCCAGGCCCAGATGGATTTACATGAATTCTACCAAACATTTAAAGAACAATTGTCCTAATGCTATATAAATTATTTGATAAAATAGGGAATGAAGGAGTCCTACCAAATTCCTTCTATGACACAGACATGGTACTGATACCTAAACCAGGTAGGCTGAAGACAGAGAAAGAAAATTATAGACCAATCTCCCTAATGATATTGATGCTAAAATCTTAAATAAGATATTAGCAAAAAGACTACAGAAAAATCATCTCCAAGATAATACACTATGATCAAGTAGGATTTATACCAGGAATGCAGGGCTGGTTCAATATTAGGAAAACTATCAATATAATTGGCCATGTTAATAACCAAATTAACAAAAACCATATGATCATCTCAATAGATGCAGAAAGAGCATTTGATAAAATCCAACATCCATTCCTATTAAAAACACTTGAGAGTATAGGAATAAATGGACTTTTCCTTAAAATAATCAGCAGCATCTATTTAAAACCATCAGTAAGCATCATATGTAATGGAGGCAAACTGCAACCATTCCCAATAAGATCTGGAGTGAAACAAGGTTGCCCACTATCACTGTTACTATTTAATATTGTATTAGAAACGCTAGCTTTAGCAATAAGAGCTGAGAAAGAGATTAAAGGAATAAGAATAGGCAATGAGGAAACCAAATTATCACTCTTTGCCGATGACATGATGGTATACTTAGAGAACCCCAGAGATTCTACTAAAAAGTTATTAGAAATAATCCACAACTTTAGCAAAGTTGCTAGTTATAAAATAAACCCACATAAGTCATCAGCATTCTTATACATCACTAACAAAATCCAACAGTCAGAGTTACAAAGAGAAATTCCATTTAAAGTAACTACTGATAATATAAAATATTTAGGAATCTATCTGCCAAGGGAAAATCAGAAACTTTATGAGCAAAATTACACACCACTTTTCACACAAATTAAGTCTGATCTAACCAATTGGAAAAATATTGAATGCTCTTGGATAGGGCGAGCAAATATAATAAAGATGACAATATTACCTAAACTAATCTATTTATTTAGCGCTATACCAATCAGACTCCCAAAAAACTATTTTAATGACCTAGAAAAAATAACAACAAAGTTCATATGGAAAACAAAAGGTCAAGAATTTCAAGGGAATTAATGAAAAAAAAAATCAAATGAAGGTGGCTTACCTGTACCAGATTTAAAATTATATTATACAGCAGCAGTTACCAAAACTATTTGGTATTGGCTAAGGAATAGATTAGTTGATCAGTTGAATAGATTAGGTTCAAGGGATAAAACAGTCAACAAATATAGCAACCTAGTCTTTGACAAACCCAAAGATCCCAGCTTTTGGGATAAGAACTTACTGTTTGATAAAAATTGCTGGAAAATTGGAAACTAATATGGCAGAAACTAGGCATCGATCCATACTTAACACCGTACACCAAGATAAGGTCAAAATGGGTTCATGACCTAGGCATAAAGAATGAAATTTTTAATAAATTAGAGGAACACAGGATAGTTTACCTCTCAGACCTGTGGAAGGGGAAGGTCTTTATGACCAAAGCAGAACTAGAGATCATTACTGATCACAAAATAGAAAATTTCGACTATACCAAACTGAAAAGTTTTTGTACAAACAAAACTAATGCAGACAAGATTAGAGGGGAAGCAATAAACTGGGAAAATATTTTTACAGTCAAAGGTTCTGATAAAGGCCTCATTTCCAAAATATATAGAGAATTAACTCTAATTTATAAAAAATCAAGCCATTCTCCAATTGAAAAATGGTCAAAGGATATGAGCAGACAATTCTCAGATGAAGAAATTGAAACTATTTCTAGTCATATGAAAAGATGCTCTAAGTCATTATTAATCAGAGAAATGCAAATTAAGACAACTCTAAGATACCACTACACACCTGTCAGATTGGCTAAGATGACAGGAAAAAATAATGATGATTGTTGGAGGGGATGCGGGAAAACTGGGACATTGATGCATTGTTGGTGGAGTTGTGAACGAATCCAACCATTTTAGAGAGTAGTTTGGAACTATGCTCAAAAAGTTATCAAACTGTGCATACCCTTTGATCCAGCAGTGTTACTACTGGGATTATATCCCAACGAGATTATAAAGAAGGGAAAGGGACCTGTATGTGCACGAATGTTTGTGGCAGCTCTTTTTGTACTGGCTAAAAACTGGAAACTGAATGGATGTCCATCAGTTGGAGAATGGCTGAATAAATTGTGGTATATGAATATTATGGAATATTACTGTTCTGTAAGAAATGACCAACAGGATGATTTCAGAAAGGCCTGGAGAGACTTACATGAACTGATGCTGAGTGAAATGAGCAGGACGAGGAGATCACTGTATGCTTCAACAACAATACTATATGATGACCAGTTCTGATGGACCAGGCCATCCTCAGCAACGAGATCAACCAAATCATTTCTAATGGAGCAGTAATGAACTGAACCAGCTATGCCCAGAAAAGAACTCTGGGAGATGACTAAAACCATTACATTGAATTCCCAATCCCTATATTTATGCCCACCTGCATTTCTGATTTCCTTCACAAGCTAATTGTACAATATTTCAGAGTCTGATTCTTTTTGTACAGCAAAATAACGTTTTGGTCATGTATACTTATTGTGTATCTAATTTATGTTTTATTATATTTAATATCTACTGATCATCCTGCCATCTAGGGGAGGGGGTGGGGGGGTAAGAGGTAAAAAATTGGAACAAGAGGTTTGGCAATTGTTAATGCTGTAAAGTTACCCATGCATATATCCTGTAAATAAAAGGCTATTAAATAAAAAAATAAAAAAAAAAAAACAAAGTATACCTGAAACAGACTTTGCATTGTAGCATCATTTTCTCATAACCCTGAATACTTCCTCACATGTTCCTTGAGTCTATTTAAAAAAAGGCTGTAGTGGTCTTTTCCTTTTCTTGCTTAATTCATGTTACTTTATTCATATTTTGATTTCAAGGGATGACATTCCCAATACTTTGAACAATCATCTGCCTTAGGTACTTCACAGTAGCTCTATGAGCTAGATTGTTATAATCCCAATTGGGATCCAGAAGGGGGAATTTTTGTTCTCCCATGGGTTCTCCCCATGCAACTGAATGGGTATTATCCCAGATCTGCATTGCAGCTCTCATAATCTGCCACTGCTCTTCTCCAGTGAAGAGGATCCCTCAAATTGGTATCAATTCTGGCCAGGTATAGATGTCAGGACCCAGGACTTGGTCAAACTGTTCCACTAATCCAGATGGATCTTCTAAGATGACCTTCATTTCTTTTTTTTTTTTTTTTAAGTTTCTCACCTCCATGCTACTCAGGGAAGCATTTATAAACCTAATGCCCTCCTGAGTGAATGGGACCTCTCTAAGGGAGAACAAACTAATCTTTGTGGGAAGCAGAACGTTTTCTTGATTTTTTAATATTTGCTTAATTTTACTCTGAAGAGGGCCTTGAGGAGAGGAAATAGTTAATGATTCTAAATCAATTGAGCTCCTTACTTTAGCTACTTCCTGGGGCTGAGGCAAGGAAGGAAGTTCTAGAGCTGAAGGCTAGCTGTGGGGCATAACAGTGATGAGAGGGGGTCCCAAAATTAGGATTTCTCTGAATCCTCTTCTTCCTTCTTCAATACAGATTGTCTCCCAGTCGGCTACCATGAGGCTGCATGTTGACTCTCCTTGGAATTTACATAGAGAGTCAATTTTGGCACCCCCAGACCTCAGGGTATCTGTATTTTGATAAGAAGATATTTCCTCTGAGTGGGGTGCCTGCCCAAACAAAACAACAGTAGTTAATCATTTTCCTTTTGTCCTTCCTTGTACATTTTAGTACTTTATCCTAGTTCTTAAGGGTATTTCCCAAAGGGCTATTCCCCAGAATACTAACTAGGTTTTCAGAGCCATCTACCTTAGATTGTGGCTTTCCCATGGTTCACAGTATCTTATCCTTTTTGATGGAGAACTCACTCCTTCTTGCCAAAGGGAAATGAGAGTACTTTTATGGACTTTAACCACTTAAAGTCTCTACCAATTCCAGTCACCCATGTAGCTTACCCAGTCTTATGAAAGGGAAAATAATTTTACAGACCCTAACTATTTAAAGTTTCTACCCCTGGTTCACCAGTTTCACCCACCTGGATTGTGAACAACTCACACGACAAATTCCAAATTGTTTTGCTGGCTTGCTTCCTGAGCCAAATTAATCTTTGCTAATCTCATCCAGAATTTCCTTTCATGTCTGCTTTAGACAAGTATCTCTCTTCAGGAATTTACCCAATTGGAGTGAAATTTCCTGAGCTGAGTCAAAGGAGCATTAGAGAACTCTCCAGAGGAGTCCTTCCCGATGGTTCAGTACTGCAGAGACTCTTCATGAACAGAAAATATCCTGCATGAGCCCCCAAAACTATATGGAACAGCTAAAACCTCAATCCAAATTCAAATCAGAGATTCTTAAGGTAGAAAAGCAAAAAGGATTAATTATGATCTTGCAAGAAAAGGCACACCTAATAGACAAGGTATCATCAGTGAAAGTGTGCAAAGCGCAAACTGTAAAACACACGATTATATATCTCCTAGAGAGAGAGAGATTATATTCTCCCTAATGCAGAATCTCCCCCCAACTTTTTCTCCCATTATCTGGGGGAGTTCAGGTTTACACTCCAAAATCAGAAATCTATCCTAGAGACAAAAGAATATTAGTAAATATCAAATTCTATCCATTTAGTATTTAAATGCTAATTAAGAGGTAAGGGGAGGCTGGAGGGAAATATATATTTATCTAAGATATTGAATACCTACTGCTTTTAGCTACAGCACAACTTGTTTTTGCAAAGTTACAGGTCACAATTCAGGCATAATTTAAAGACACATTCTTTTTTTTTTTCTTCTTTTTTTTTTATTTGGTTTGTCTTTTTTTTTTTTTTTTTTAATAGGCTTTTATTTTCAGGTTATATGCATGGGTAACTTTACAGCATTAACAATTGCCAAACCTCTTGTTCCAATTTTTCACCTCTTACTCCCCACCCCCACCCTTAGATGGCAGGATGACCAGTAGATGTTAAATGCATTAAAATATAAATTAGATACACAATAAGTATACATAACCAAACCGTTATTTTGCTGTACAAAAAGAATCAGACTTTGAAATATTGCACAATTAGCTTGTGAAGGAAATCAAAAATGCAGGTGGGCATAAATATAGGGATTGGGAATTCAATGTAATGGTTTTTAGTCATCTCCCAGAGTTCTTTTTCTGGGCATAGCTGGTTCAGTTCATTACTGCTCCATTAGAAATGATTTGGTTGATCTCGTTGCTGAGGATGGCCTGGTCCATCAGAACTGGTCATCATATAGTATTGTTGTGGAAGTATATAGTGATCTCCTGGTCCTGCTCATTTCACTCAGCATCAGTTCGTGTAAGTCTCTCCAGGCCTTTCTGAAATCATCCTGTTGGTCATTTCTTATAGAACAGTAATATTCCATGATATTCATATATCACAGTTTATTCAGCCATTTTCCAACTGATGGACATCGATTCAGTTTCCAGTTTTTAGCCACTACAAAAAGGGTTGCCACAAACATTCGTGCACATACAGGTTCTTTTCCCTTCTTTATAATCTCTTTGGGATATAAGCTCAGTAGTAACACTGCTGGATCAAAGGGTATGCACAGTTTGATAACTTTTTGAGCATAATTCTAAACTACTCTCTAAAATGGTTGGATTCGTTCACAACTCCACCAACAATGCATCAATGTCCCAGTTTTCCCACATCCCCTCCAACAATCATCATTATTTTTTCCTGTCATCTTAGCCAATCTGACAAGTGTGTAGTGATATCTTAGAGTTGTCTTAATTTGCATTTCTCTGATTAATAATGACTTGGAGCATCTTTTCATATGACTAGAAATAGTTTCAATTTCTTCATCTGAGAATTGTCTGTTCATATCCTTTGACCATTTTTCAATTGGAGAATGGCTTGATTTTTTATAAATTAGAGTTAATTCTCTATATATTTTGGAAATGAGGCCTTTATCAGAACCTTTGACTGTAAAAATATTTTCCCAGTTTATTGCTTCCCTTCTAATCTTGTCTGCATTAGTTTTGTTTGTACAAAAACTTTTCAGTTTGGTATAATCGAAATTTTCTATTTTGTGATCAGTAATGATCTCTAGTTCTGCTTTGGTCATAAAGTCCTTCCCCTTCCACAGGTCTGAGAGGTAAACTATCCTGTGTTCCTCTAATTTATTAATAATTTCATTCTTTATGCCTAGGTCATGAACCCATTTTGACCTTATCTTGGTGTACGGTGTTAAGTGTGGATCAATGCCTAGTTTCTGCCATATTAGTTTCCAATTTTCCCAGCAATTTTTATCAAACAGTAAGTTCTTATCCCAAAAGCTGGGGTCTTTGGGTTTGTCAAAGACTAGGTTGCTATATTTGTTGACTGTTTTATCCCTTGAACCTAACCTATTCCACTGATCAACTAATCTATTCCTTAGCCAATACCAAATGGTTTTGGTAACTGCTGCTCTATAATATAATTTTAGATCTGGTACAGCTAAGCCACCTTCATTTGATTTTCTTTTCATTAATTCCCTTGAAATTCTTGACCTTTTGCCCCTCCATATGAATTTTGTTGTTATTTTTTCTAGGTCATTAAAATAGTTTTTTGGGAGTCTGATTGGTATAGCGCTAAATAAATAGATTAGTTTAGGTAATATTGTCATCTTTATTATATTTGCTCGCCCTATCCAAGAGCATTTAATATTTTTCCAATTGGTTAGATCAGACTTAATTTGTGTGAAAAGTGGTCTGTAATTTTGCTCATAAAGTTTCTGATTTTCCCTTGGCAGATAGATTCCTAAATATTTTATATTATCAGTAGTTACTTTAAATGGAATTTCTCTTTGTAACTCTGACTGTTGGATTTTGTTAGTGATATATAAGAATGCTGATGACTTATGTGGGTTTATTTTATAACCAGCAACTTTGCTAAAGTTGTGGATTATTTCTAATAACTTTTTAGTAGAATCTCTGGGGTTCTCTAAATATACCATCATGTCGTCAGCAAAGAGTGATAATTTGGTTTCCTCATTGCCTATTCTTATTCCTTTAATCTCTTTCTCAGCTCTTATTGCCAAAGCTAGCGTTTCTAATACAATATTAAATAGTAACGGTGATAGTGGGCAACTAAAGACACATTCTTATGAGAGGTCTTCACTCAGTTTATTCATTAAGTGACTTGTTAAAAGTTAAACAACTGGATGTTCCTTTCTTTAGGCCCAGCATTCTAATCACTGGGCTTTAGATCTGGGCTTAAATTTTAAGATCTTCCTATATTCTATTACCTAGATCTAGTCATTTATCCTTAGAAATTCAGTTTCCTTATTTATCTAAGAAATTTTAGGTGTCTGAGTTGTACCAAATAATGTCTATCTCTTCCTAGCTGTATGGCTAGGCAAAAAGAAGAAAATGTCTGATTTGCTATTAGAAAACATTGGTTTGAATCTTTAATACATGGTACTTGTATGATATTAGTCATTTTTTCCCTGAGTATTGTAAAATAATACTAGGAAGTCTTAAGTGTGCCTGAGAACAAATTTGAACTCAGGTCCTCCTCACTTCAGGGCTGGTGCTCTATCCACTGTGCCACCTAGCTGCCCTTAATAACTTTTTAAATACATATTTTTTGTATGAATTATGTTGGGAAAGAAAAATCAGAACAAAAGGAGAAAGCCACGAGAGAGAAAAAAACAGAAAAAAAGAAGTGAACAAAGCATGAGTTGAATTACATTTAATCTCCATTTTCTCTCTCTGGATGCAGATGGCATTTTCTCTCCAAAGTTTATTGGGATTTCCTTGGATCACTGAACCACTGAGAAAAACCAAGTCTTTCTTAATTGATTACTGCACATTCTTGCTGTTATTGTGTACAAGGTATTCCTGGTTCTGCTTGTTTCACTTAGTATCAATTCTTTCCAGGCCTTTCTAAAATCAGCTTGTTCATCATTTTTTATAGAACAAAAATATACCACATATACCACAACTTGCTCAGCCATTCCCCAACTGATGAACATCTATTTATTTTCAAATTCTTTACGACCACAAAAAAAGCTGCTACAAACACTTTTGCACATGTGGGTCCTTTTTGTGATTTCCTGAGGATACAGACCCAGTAATGGCACTACTGGATCAAAGGGTATGCACAGTTTGATAGTCCTTTGGTTATAATTCCAAATTGCTCTTCAGAATGATTGGATCATTTAACAACTTCACCAACAATGCATTAGTGTCCTAGTTTTCCCATATTCCCACCAACATTTATCATTATCTTTTGCTGACATTTTAGCCAATTTGAGAGGTCATGAAGTAGTATCTCAGTGCTGTTTTAATTTGCATTTCTCTACTCAATAGTGATGTAGAGTATTTTTCATATCACTATAGATAGCTTTAATTTAATCATCTGAAAATTGCCTGTTCATATCCTTTAACCATTTAACAATTAGGAAATGACTTATATTCTTATAGATTTGATACAGTTCTTTATGTATTTTAGAAATGAAACCTTACTAAAATACTGGCTGTAAAAAATTTTGCCCAACTTTGTACTTCTCTTTTAATCTTGTTTGTATTTGTTTTGTTTGTGCAAACCCTTTTTAATTTAATGTAGTCAAAGTTGTCCATTTTTGTCTTTCCTAATGTTTTCTAGTTCTTTGGTCATAAATTCATCTTTTTTCCAAAGATCTGGTAAGTAAATTATCCCTTCCTCTCCAAATTATGCTTATGGTTTTACTCTTTATGCCGAAATCATGTACCCATTTTGACCTTATTTTGTTATGTGGTATGAGATGCAGGCCTATGCTGAGTTTTTGACATATTATTTTCTAGTTTTCCCAGCAATTTTTGTGAAATACTGAGTTCTTATCCCAGAATCTGGAATTTGGGGGTTTATCAAATATTAGATTACTATACTAATTGATAATTGTGTCATGTGTATCTAATTTATTCCACTGAACCAGTAATCTATTTCTTAGCTGATAACAAATGGTTTTCATAACTGATGCTTTACAATATAGTTTTAGATATTGTTCTGCTAAGTCACTATCCTTTGTTTTGTTTTTATTTTTTAAATTAATTTTCATGATATTGGCCTTTTTTCTTCCAGATGAATTTTGTTATTATTTTTTCTAGCTCCATAAAATAACTTTTGGCAGTTTGATTGGTATGGCACTGAAGAATTAGAACAATTTATGTAGAACCTTATCTTTATAAAACATCAGTAGAATGAAACAAAAAAGGCCATAGAATTTTCTGACAATTGGACTGGGGATAGGGAAGAGATTTCGTATGTCACTTTACAGCATGGTAAAAGTCTAAGGGCTGTCTAGGCAATATATATTTCTTCTTGATATCAGAGATATTAAAGAGAAAACTGATAAAATTAAAAAGCAGCAAATTTTTATTTTTATTTTTAATTTTTTCCCTTTTCTTAAGAGAATGGTGGGAAAAGAAAAACATGAACTGACTGAGCTATTTCAAAAAACTATAATACTTCCATCAAAGCACACCAACGTACCAAGGCTTTCTTCTTCCCCTGTTTTCCAGTTTCCTCTTCAACTTCTTCTAAGATCACACACGACCTTGAAGACTTCTGGTCAAACCTTTGAATTTTCTTTCAGTTGCTCTTTGTTTAGCTGCAGCCTGGAGTCCAAAATGAATTTAAAATGTTTTTCTTTACAGAAATAAGCTCAGCTAAAGAAAGAACTGTTCTGTGATCTCAGATTGTCTTCAGTCACTAAAGGCCATAATATAGCCATTCTAAAATAAATTCAATAAAAATTTTAAAAAGAAAATCATCTCTCTGAAACTAATTTTAGCTCTCTAGGCAATGTTCTTTATTCTCTCTCTCTCAAAGGAATGATTTTGAAACTATTTTTCTACAATTATTTAATCTAATTTCAGGGCTGCTGAAAATCAAAAGACAATCCTCAGTGACTCATTGCCCCACCATTAAATAATTGCTTATAATGAGCTTAGTGACAATAGATCTCTGCCCTCAAATGGCCCTCTCTAGAGAGGGTACATTTCCTACCCTCCTAACCACTTTTTTTAGCACTTCCTCCACTATCTCTATGATCCTATAGATATAACATGTCTACCAGACCTACATTGCTCCCAAACTTAATGGGATATGGATCAATCCATACCTTTTTTCAGTACTAAAGTATCTGCAGTTGAAAACTTACTGGCAGCATCCCACATTATTTTCACCCCTTCAAAGATTTTTGTTCTACAGTAATGAACTGAACCAGCTACGCCCAGAGAAAGAACTCTGGGTGATGACTAAAAACCATTACATTGAATTCCCAATCCCTATATTTATGCCCACCTGCATTTTTGATTTCCTTCACAAGCTAATTGTATAATATTTCAGAGTCTGATTCTTTTTGTACAACAAAATAACGGTTTGGTCATGTATACTTATTGTGTATCTAATTTATATTTTAATATATTTAACATCTACTGGTCATCCTGCCATCTGGAGGAGGGGGTGGGGTAAGAGGTGAAAAACTGGAACAAGAGGTTTGGCAATTGTTAATGCTATAAAGTTACCCATGCATATAACCTGTAAATAAAAGGCTATTAAATTTAAAAAAAGATTTAAAAAAAAGATTTTTGCTCTAGGCAAAAAATTATCTCTAGTTATAACTCCACCTTTTAGGGGGAGGAAATGGCACTGTGCTGTAGGGTAATGAACCTTGCTTTGGTATCAGAAGAATTGTATTACAGATTTGACTCACTTTTACTCCTTGTGTGATATTAGCTAAGTCATTTCCCTTTTCAGGGCTGACTTTCTTCAACTGCAAACTTAGAGACCTAAGATAATATTTTTGCAGTTCAAACATTCTCTTATCTACAGGGACAAGAGCACTCTCTGTTTAGGGCTTTTTTTCCTTTGATTAGCTGACAAGAAAGCTGGTATGCTCATTATTGTAAGTCTGGATGGAACTGTTTATACTATTTATAGAAATTTAGTTCCTCTTAAAAGTCTCAAGGAGCCTTTTTTGTTAAAGGGAGGAGGTAGAATGCAGGCAATTGTAAAGTTTACCAGAGGGACTTCCCATCTCATTTTATAATTTTATAGAATCTGTTATTGAAAGCACAAACTCCTAAACATTTTTATCAAGGGGCTTTGTCAACTTCCCACCAAGTATCCTGAATACTGCCAGAGGAGCTCTAGTTATTAGTCAGATTTTAATTTGTGCAAATCCATTAACAAAAATGTCTAATTAAAAAAATCAATAGATACCAGTGATATTCACCAGGAAAATCTAATTGTGGGCTATTAGATTTTTTTTCCCCAACCATTAAATTAACTTGAGTACAACATGATGGACTCTACAGATACTTTAATTAGATACATATGAAAAGAAATTTTGCTAAATTAAACAGAACTTCTATTTGCAATTGTTTTGGGAAAAATAGCAGAAACAAATTTGTGTAAATCCCAAAAGACTAATATTTCAATTGTGAAGGACTTGAATTCTGAGGCAACCTTAGGAACCAAATCTATCCTAAGGATCTCTCTTAGGTCAGTGAACTTGGTGCTCTTTCTAAATTCATTTCTCCAAGAGACTTTCATAAAGATAATAGGCTCATAGGACCACAAATTTAGAATTATAAGGCTTCTTAGAGGCACTTTAATACAACTTAATTATGAATTTTCATTACTAATCTAGAAACATGTGACCCCAAAAAATTAAGTGACTTTACCAAGTTCATTCAGCAAAAGTTAAAAGTTGTGTTGTGTTCAAATTTTCCCGAATCAATTATAGCTCTCTGTGCACTGACTTTGCAGGGAGTACACAGAAGCCAATTTTCAAGACACTAGAAGCAAACAACTTATTCAAGGTACCTATATGTCAAAATGTCATGAAATCAATGTTTATAATATTTTAAACAACGTTTCCTTGGTTATAACATACATATACATGGTATATTGTCAACTAAAAAAGAGTTGAAGTGTGCCTGACTGGCTTACTATTAGTATGTAGGCAGAGAGATTACTTTAGTCAAATAATTAGCAAAAGTAGACAAATTGAATTGATGGTTCTACAATTTTCAAACAGGACCCTAACCAATCTTCACACAATATATTGTCCAAGCTCAAGCTATATCTAATTTTTGCTCTATCTTCCATTTAGAAGAGCATCTCATGGTGAGGGAAGATAGCATTTTAGAACACATTAGGATTTATAGATATTTAATTGGCAATACACACATACATATACACACACACACCCCTAGACAGATAGATATATAATATATACACACATACATATATAAATACACAAATACACGCACACACATTTAGCACCATGTACAGCAAATCCTTCTGTTTGTTAGCCTATTACCTTCTAATCTCCATCCATGCACTGAATGCTGTTTATGTTGATTGAAATGTTGCTTGCTTTGTTGAATGGCATAGTTGAAAGTAGTTTTTTTGAAAAGTGTTTGAGCAAGTACTTATATAGTTTTAAATCACACCAGTGACTTGCCAAGTACCCATGAAAAAGGCACTTAACTTCTCATTTCACTTGTCTGCAAAACTGGGAGTAATAATACCTCTAGATCTATATTAAGTTATCTGAGTAATAAGTTTTGATGTATACAAAATTACTTCTCAAAAGTAAAGCATTGCATAAATGCTATTTATCCTTGTAACTATCCTCATATTGCCCGGCTGTTATAATGAATGAATAGGACCTGGTGAATCCGGATTAATTTTTGTGGATTTTTGTACTTGGACAATGACAACTAAAATAATCATTAGCAATCAAAGAGGGAAACATTACTTTCATTAAATAAGCTTCCACTTGAATTGTTTGTAATTTTTCTGGATAATTCAAATTGTTCATTTATTTTGGATTTTTATCTATGTGTGAACTCTCATTTGAAGACCAAAGTATCAAAATATGTACTAAGTTAATCACTATCTGATGAAGAAATAATTTTATTGACTGCTTTTTTTTGTGGATTTTTTCTGCCATTCACTCTCTTTTTTGTGCTGTTAGAATTAAAATATCTAGAGACATAATTTTCATGTTCTTTGCAAAAAATACATTCATTTTTCAGTTCATTTAATGACTGCAAACTTTTCTCTGATTCTTTTTGTTTGATTTTCTATTTGTAAAGATTTTATTCAATTTTTGGTCACTAGAATCTTTCTATTTTCTGAGTACATTTTTTTTACAGTTGTAGAAAAAAATAGCATTTTACCTTGCCTTTTAGGCACAAGTTTGCCATAGACAATTTTTTAAAAAAATTTAATTTAACATTATTTCATATCTATTTTTCCTAGCTTAGGAGAGAAACTTCCAATCTAGTATATTCTACCCCTATTATTAGCTATCCATTCCCACCAAAAAGTGTTTGAGGTAATGTATATAGGAATATTACAGGTGAAAAATTGTATATGACAGAATAGCTCCCTAACAATAATTACTACCCAAACCCTATTTCTAGCAATTCTTTCTGAAAGAAGAGGGTAAGTCATACATCACTGTCTTTTTAGGGAAAGAGGACATTAGCTAAATGGTTCAATCACCCAATCATTTTAGGGTTTAGAGAAGAAAATATTCTTGATGAGAAAAAGTACATTTTGTCCCAGATTTGGTCACCATACTAAAAGGCGGGGAAGGAAGCTTTTATACTCTTCATATTGTAGGTAAAGAGACATTTCTGAAGAGGATTTTAAACAAAAGAAAACATTATTTATAAATATTTTAATCAAAAAGAAGAATTCAAATATAATTTGTTTTACAAATTTACATGCATTCTTTCTATGCTTAATAAAAACAATGAAAAGAAATACAACACAATTTACTTTCGTATTTTAATCTTGTAATAAGGATTAAAACATTTAAGCAATGTATAAATAATATTACATCAATAAGCTTATAGTAATTTACAAGTATTGTCATTTTTCTCTATTCTTTTATATAAAAATTGGGGCTAAAATGTTGATAGAAGCTTAATAAAAGCTTGATACAACATAAAGGATGATCCTGCTTTATCTCAATTAGCAAGTCACTGTTATTATTATTATCATAATCAAAAAGCATTGATTTATTTTCTGATAAATTTCAATTCACTAAAGGTTTTTAACCCTGAATTAAAAGAGGCGTCCACAGAAGAATTTCTAGTTCTTAAAGTTGGCTGAGAAAAAAAAAATATCTTTATTTTCATTAACCTTTAAAAGAAATATATAATTTCCTTCAATTATGAAATTCAATAGATAGATGCACATATATGTATATGTACACGTGTGTGTGTATTTTCAGAAATCTATAGACTTCAACTACTCCCAAAAGATTCCATCAAACACACATACACACATAGAGATACACACACACAGAGTTAAACACCTTTGCTATATTTAGAAAGTTATTAGCCCATAAATGCAATATTGATGGAGTTGAAAATAAAACACAATAAAACAAAAACAAACAGAATTTGTGACAGGTGAATTAAGTGGAGACAGAAATAGTAGCTAATAGTGTTAGCAATAAGGAAACACACTTAGAAAATATGAATCAGGATTTCAACCATGTTTATACCAGGAGGCATAAAAATTTATTAACTTAAATTGTATATTACACAATAATTAGACATGTCAATGTGTGAAGAAAACACACATTTCCAGAGTTTGTGTTTCTGTTGTTAATATAAGAATTGTGATTTACAAACATATTTGTAGAAAAACACTTTCATTTGCAGATTTATAGTAGGAAAAGAATAAAAATTACACAAAATGGACTAATATTGGGTAGGTTACAATGTACATTATTATTATTTATTTATTTATTTTGCTGAGGCAATTGGGGTTGCCCAGGGTCACATAGCTAAGGAGTGTTAAGTGTCTGAGGTCAGATTTAACTCAGGTTCTCCTGACTTCAGGGCTGGTGCTCTATCCATTGCACCACTTAGCTGCCCAACAATGTGCATTATTGGAGGAAATTCTCCCTCCCTCTAATGAAATATTAGATTTCTTGAAATATTAAGAGTATAATTTGTTTATGAATAATGATGGATGTATCCAAGTCAGTGTATGTAACTTACTTCAAATCAGATGTTTCATCTGGACAATGGAAGTATAACTTCTCGTTCATGTTGAGAGCAGCCATGCTTAGTTTTTAAACATAATTAGTATTTTAAATGAACATATACATATAAACAATTATTCTAAAATGATTATTATAACATTGACAAACAATGAATGACATTCACTTATTCACATACAAGAAGTAAGATATTTGGAGGATTGGCACTGAAATATAGACAACCTATTAGAAGCAAGGAATATTTAATTTTTATTTCAATTTTTGACACTGACCTGTTCAAAATTTCTGGTAGAGATTGTTGAAGTCTTGGATGAGAGACTGATATTTTCCATTCTTTTGCCTATGTTAAAGGGGATGGAAAGATACATATTTATTAGAGATATTTCAGAATTAAACAGTCTATGTTAAACAAGTCACATGCAGTGAAAAAATATTAACAGAAAGAAATGTTCTTTATTCACTCTCCTGCTTCAAGGTACTGTTAGTGAATCTTAAGAGTATATACTGCCTTAAAGTTTTAACCCAATTTTCCTCACAACAATCTTAAGAACCAAAGAGTGAAAAAAAAGTGGGCCTAGTTTTATAGATGAAAAAATGTGTACATAGAATACATATCTAATATTTAATATTATTAGATAATAATAGATATCTAATAAATAGATGTGGAATTCAAACACATCTACTGAGCTTAAGACCATCACTTTTTGTGGGACAATCTATTCACTGCTCTTATGAAAATAAAAAGAAATAAAAGAAGACAAAAAAAAAAAAAACATGTTAGAAGGTATATGAAAATATGTGAACTACTTCTCTAAGTTTTACTATTTATTTTACTATTTTCCAAATGTAAATACATGGGCTGCTAGTATTCCACGTCAATTTTTACTGGCTTTCTATTACAGCTCCTCAATACTTGCATCTTATTAATTACTTTTAAAGTATTTTTAGCTGCTTTTTCCTGGGAACAAAGAAGTAGAAACTATAGGTATGTTCATTAGTTAAGGAAGGGCTTAGAATATGGCATATGAATGACATGGAATAATGATGCAAAACTAGAAATAATGAGGGAAACAATTTCAGAAAAACCTGAGAAGATTCATATGACCTGACACAGAGAGAAGTGAACAGAACCAGAAGAACAACTAATACTGTAATAACAATGCAACAAAAATAAATCATTTTGAAAGACCTAAAAACTCTGATTAGCAAAATGACTAACTAATGCTACTTAACCTCCTCAGAGAGAAGTGATAGACTAACATGCAGAATAAGGCACAGAAGTGATGAACCTAATATTCAGAATAAGACAAAAATTTCTGCATGTGGTCAATATGCAAAGTTAACTTTGCTTTAATAAACATAAGCATATTTATTAAAAAAAGTTCCCCTCATCCCCAATATGACTGAGAGGAAGAAAGAAATATTTTTTGGGGGGAAAAGGTATTTGGATTAGGAAGTATTTTTAAAAAATTTTTTGTTCTTCTTCCCATCCATTTCTTTCTCTACATCTTTTTTTCCCCTAAGCCATCCAGAGACACAGAATTAAAGGAAGGAAGGTCTGTGGTCAAGAAATTAGACTCTTTACTGGTCTGAAAAATGCTAGCCTAGTGGTTTCCTCTGACAAGGTCAAAATTGACTTCCACTTGCAATGCCAAAGATGTCCTTGCTTTAGAACACTAATGAAGAATTAGTGGTGACGAATCCAAAGTAATCACCATTCTTTTCATCTCCCCTATGTCCCCCAAAGCTTAAACTAATAATAATAACCATTTTAAAGCATTCTCATGGGAAACTTGGCATGACTGGAAGGAAAATCAATTGTTCTTAGGACAGCCATTATTGTAAGAATTAATCACCACTATTTGCAATTACTGTACCGCACAATTATCAGTAATATTTATGCTGTGCTGACTGCTGCTAGGTGTCTGAACTGCCTAAGTGGGGACCATATTGCTTCTGTGGTTATTATTCTGGAACAGAGGGTCGAGGAGGGGGAAGGAAGAAGAGGAAAAATAAATGGAACAAATGTATAGAGATGACAGAATGAGGGGATCCATATCTCCTACTGTCAAACCAAGATGGATTAAGCAGCCTTTGCCTTAGTACGTGTCACAACACCAATCCACTCAGAGCTAGAAGTTGTCTTTGAAGGAAAAGAAAAGGCCTGAAAAGGGCTTGATAGGCTACAAATTAGAACAATTTTCAGCTTTAAATCTATTGTCTGAGACTGCATTCACTCTTAAAGTAAATGGTGCTCAGTTAGTGGATGAAATGTCTGCTAGGCTAGGCAGCTCTTACCTTAGAAGCTACAGCTCCCTCCATAGCTGCAATGTAGCAAATAGAAGTCAGGAGACAGGAAAAATCTAGGTTTGAATCCTCATTTACTGGAATATTTACTAGTGCTATAATGCTGGACAAATTACTTAATTTCTCTCAACTCTAGAATTCTCATCCCATAAAATGGAGAAAATAATAGTACTTATCTTCTGTAAGGGTTGTTATGAGGATCAAGTAAGACAATATATTATGTTTAAACATCAGCTTTTCTTACACTTCTCTTATCAGACAGAATTCACATATAAGTCAAACACTTTGCAAAGCTCAAGGAATTTGTGTATCATCTATTATTCATCCTATTCAACCAGTGATCGAGCTTACAGTAAATCTCATCAGCATCAGTATGAATAAGCAATCATGATAATTTAGACAAAATAAATAAAATTTCATTCTTTAGATTTTCTATCAGAGAAGTATTTTTTAATCAATCAACAAATTTTAAGTGCCTATTAAGAAAAATACAAAAAGAAAAAAAAGAAACAATTTCTACTGAAATTTAACTCATTTTAATGGAGGACATAGGACATGTATATAAAATAGATACAGAATAAACAGAAAGCTAGCAAATATTAATATGTGAGTGTATGTGTGCATGTATGTATGTTAAATACAAGATATTCTGGAGCCATGGTGAGGGTTCTAACAATTGGGAGATCATGAAAAGCTTCTTTCTAAAATGGTGGCTGAGATAAAAGAAAGAAAGAGATGCAAAGAGGCAGTAATAAGTAGGGAGTGCATTTTAGGAATAGGGCAATTTGGGGGAAAGCACATGTTAAGAAATGGAGGGTCATATATGAACAATATTCAGTGAAACAGAAAAGATGGGTTTGATCCAATTGCAAAGGACTTTAAGAGATAAACAGAAGAATTTATATTGTATCCTAGAAAAAACAGAAAATCGGAATTGGTTGAGTAGGAGAGTCACAATATTCTCTCTGTGTCTAAGGTAATTTGCTTTGAAAGCAGTATGTAGGATGAACTAGAATAGGAAAAGATTTGAGTCACGTAGGACAATTATGAGACTATTACAACAGTCTAGACGTGAAAAATGTTGTGAAGGTAGAAACAGCAGCATTTAGTAAGTGTCATTATCGCAACACATACGATAAACAGTGATTGCGGAATTTCCCATTGGTGGAAAACGCATTGGTGCAAATAGATAGGATCTAAACTTCAAAGCAATACTATTTGAGTTTAAATTCTGATTGAGGCTTCATCTAACTATGTAACGCCAGTCAAGTTACTTAATTTATACTTGGCTTGCTTGTTTGTAAAATGGACATAATAATGGCATTAAGAAGATTAAGTGACATGATGACAAATGCCCATCAATTGGGGAATGACTGAATAAGTTGTGATATATGAAGGTGATGGAATGTTATTGTTCTATAAAAAAATGAACAGGCTGATTTTAAAAAGACCTGGAAAGATTTACACAAACCAATACTGAACAAAACAAGCAGAACCAGGAATACATTGTACACGATAATAGGAAGAATGTGTGATCAATTATGAAAGACTTGGTTTTTCTCAGTGGTTTAATGATTGAAGGCAATCCCGATAAACTTTGTATAGAAAATTCCATTTGCATCCAAAAATAGAACTCTGGAGATTGAATGTAAATCAACATGTACTATGTTCACTTCTCTTTTCTGGTTTTCTTTTTCTTCCCCATAGTTTTTCCCTTTTGTTCTGATTTTCTCTCCCAACATCATTCATAAAGCAATGTGTATTAAAAGAAATAAATAAATAAGAGAAAAACAAGTGACATGATGATTGTAAAGGATTTTTAAACCTTAAAGTTCTTCATAAAAGTGAGCAGTCAAGGCAATTCATTCTGTTTTAGAATAGCTTTAATTTTAGGGAGTTTTTCCCAAAGTTAAGACTAAATTTGATTTTATTTAATTACTACTTATCACATCTATAATCAGGAGAAATAGCACAGCATAGTGAAAAGAATATTGGTCACAAAATTAAAAAAACTTATATAGAAGTCCCAATTCTGGGTCTTTCTTATGATTTGGCTGTTTGATTCTAAGGACCATGGGACAAAAAAAGCATGTATCTGTGCATAGAGAACAAAAAGGGATTTATTGGCTATTTGTAATTTTTATGATTGAATGTTGTGTTTTGTTAAGAGATCTGACCCTGGGGAGTCTTTGTTGAGGAATGCAGTTGAAAACATAAAGACCTTAGAGTGACAGTTAATATTGTAGTTAGAGATCGAGCGGTTACAGATTTGAGTTGGATGAATCTGAGGATAAGAAAATGTAAAACCTGTTTATGAGAAAGGGTGGTGAAAAGTTGAATACCTGGGTGCAAGAGGGTAAACTGGGAATATTTAATTCATCAATTGATAATTGAGCAGTGTGGGGAGGCAACACTGTGCCTGACCTTATGATCACAAGATGAGCCCAAATCCCTACTCTGTCACTCACTCCTTATGTGACCTGAGACAAATCGCTCGGTCCCTCTGAATCTCAGGTTCTTTTAAAATCAGGGGGCTAAAGTCAATGACTACTAGGTTTCTTTTCATCTCTGGATCATTGATTCTATAAATTTGAGTATCTTATTTGGATTTGCCCCTAGGGTGAAAAAGTGATTCATTTATTTCAAATTTTCAGTATAACTATTTTTTACAGGCTGGGTTCAGTGAGTTCTATACTGAATGAGTGTCGAACTAATGGCAAAGCTTTCTTGACCTCTTATTACCACCTGCCTTCTATAATGGGTTGCCTAACTTGCAGTCTGCAATCTTAATCCTGAGAAGCCAGTTTTTTCTGCTCTTGAAGTGACTGGTTATAGCTGAGCCCCTTTAATGGAGGGAAGGAGTGAGGGCTTTTGGTGGTGATTTATTATCATGATGATCAGAGAACCCTACCTGTCCAGCTTTGTGGGAGGTGAGACAAAAGCCCCTTGTGTAAGAGGAAGCTGAAGGTTTTATGAAAAGATTTGGCTAGATAAGGGTTAGGAATTGGGTGGCTAAGACAAGCAAGGCCATACTAAAGTCCACTGCTCTGAGTAGGACATCAATTCTGTGAATTAGGGTCTATTTGTGGTACAAGGTGTCCATTCCTAGTATGTAGTAGCACATCCCCAGTGTTTTGCCTTCAGACTTATAGAGAGGGGCTATATCTATGCCACATTAAAAATAAGGATAGATATGGTATTAGGGAAATTGGATTCAAATCCATACTTTACCACTTACTTTCTAACCTTGGGCAGCTCAGTTAATATATCTGAGCTTCTGTTTTCTCCCATGTAAAATAAGATAGTCAGACTAGATTGCCTAGAAGATCCCTTCCAATTCTCAATCAATAATTCTGTGTTTCTAGTGCAGTGAACATAATGATCGATACTTAATATAGTAAGTGCACAAAGGTCATATTTGCATAATCATGCTGAATCTCCATAGAGAAAAACTGCCACTGTCATCTTTAGTCAGGGCAGGCTAGGATAGTCACAACCGGGATAGAAGTAAATGAATTCTATTGCAGTACTGCTTGCTGAATTTGAAGATAAACTATACAAATAAATATCTGCATATACTATGCTATTTTTATTGTATGGTTGAAATCTATTTGTGTTGTTATAAAATGCAATACATTATTAATTTTATTTGAATAAACAGAAAGCAATAAAATTATTTGGACAGACATTTATGGAAAGCATTGGGTAAAAACAATGGTTTACTTGTTGCTAAATAACAAGGAACCATGCTAATTAACACAATTCCTATAAATATCTGAAAACCACTGAGTTATTTAGTAGAAAATGCAGATTATGACAAAGAAAGGCAAGGGTGTCCCTTATATCACCTGTGTGGTTAGCCTGTGATATTGCATAAATGAGAGATCCTAAAGCCTGCATGATAGAATGAATCTAATATCCAGGGAACAATGAAGGAAAAAGTTCATTTAAATAAAATAAAATTTAATAAGAATAAATTGTAAGATCTTGCACTCACATTTTTTTTAAAAAATCAATGTCATGAATACAAAATGGGGTATATATGGTTAGCTAGTTGTTCATCAGTAAATTCTCATAAAGAATCAGATTCCCATGGACTTATATCCCAAAGAGATATTAAAGAAGGGAAAGGGACTTGTATGTGACAAAATGTTTGTGGCAGCCCTGTTTGTAGTGGCTAGAAACTGGAAAATGAATGGATGCCCATCAATTGGAGAATGGTTGGGTAAACTGTGGTATATGAATGTTATGGAATATTATTGTTCTGTAAGAAATGACCAGCAGGATGAATACAGAGAGGTTTGGCGAGACATACATGAACTGATGCTAAGTGAAATGAGCAGGACCAGGAGATCATTATATACTTCAACAACGATACTGTATGAGGATGTATTCTGATGGAAGTGGACTTCTTCGACAAAGAGAAGATCTAACTCAGTTTCAATTGATCAATGATGGACAGAAGCAGCTATACCCAAAGAAAGAACACTGGGAAATGAATGTAAACTGCATTATTGTTTTTCTTCCCGGGTTATTTTTACCTTCTGAATCCAATTCTTCCTGTGCAACAAGAGAACTGTTTGGTTCTGCACACATATATTGTATCTAGGATATACTGTGCATTAGTTTTGTTTGTACAAAAACTTTTCAATTTGATATAATCAAAATTTTCTATTTTGTAGTAAATAGTGATCTCTAGTTCTTCTTTGGTTGTAAATTCCTTCCTCTTCCACAGGTCTGAGAGGTAAACTATCCTATTATTTATAATCTCATTCTTTATGCCTAGGACATAAAGACCTTATCTTGGTGTATGGTGTTAAGTGTGGGTCAATGCCTAGTTTCTGCCATACTAATTTCCAATTTTAGGATATACTGTGACATATTTAACATGTACAGGACTGCTTGCCATCTGGGGGAGGGGACGGAGGGAGGGAGGGGAAAAGTTGGAACAGAAGTGAGTGCAAGGGATAATGTTGTGAAAAGTTACCCAGGCATGGGTTCTTTCAATAAAAAGTTATAATTAAAAAAAAAGAATCAGGTTCTCAGAGGCCAGGAAGTCCAAGCAATCTCTGAGGAAGGGTATGTTCTACAGCATAGGTGAAGAAAAGGTCTAATGAATTCTATTAATTAAGGGCAAAGCTTTGTAGCCCATAATTAACACTGATTCAAGACAATTTGGATTCACAAATTATGAGTTTAGACATATGTGGTCTATATTTCTTTCAAAGTTCTAAAAAGGGAAATAATTCTTTACTTCTTGACCTAAAAACTTTTCAGGTTCTGAAGCAAAATCATTCAAGTCCTTCGAGATCATATTAAAGAAAGAAGGCTTCCCAAAATGTTTGTGTATAGAATTTTCACTAACTTTAAAGTTAGAAACATAACATAAAACTCAAGAGTTCTAAGACTTGGATTCATTGGAAGCAATATAAGAAACAAGAAAAAAATTTCATTGAGTTTGTATATAGGAAATGTAAATTTAAATTATTTCTCTTCTATTTATTATCTATATAAGCTTGGGTAAATTATTTTCCTTTTGTATAAAGGACAGGAACTTTGTATGATTGATTTAGTCCTACAACAAGGTGTTGGATAACTCAGTGGAATTGATAAGACAATGGTTATTTAGTTTAGTATGTGAGTTCTCTAGTTTCAGTATGATTGAATTAATCTTAGAACAAATAATGGTTCCCTAGTGATATAATGATTGGTTTATACTCCATTTATTGTAATGATGTAATTATAATAGAATATATAAGCTGGGGACAAACTCAGCCAGAGACAGACTTCAAGATAGAGACTACTTCCTCCACGGAACCCAAGACCCATTCTGGAGGGCCTCCAGAAAGCTAGCTCAGCCCCAGACAAGTAAACTACACTGTGAAGAAGATAATAAAGACTTTGGACTTTATCACTGACTCTTCTCATGGTGATTATTCTGCTGAAACGAAGGCTGGTCCCAAGATCTCTAGAAAGCATACCAGGACATTACACTTTTGTATCTTATATTTGTATAAAGAATATAAAAGAAATATAATGTAAACTTCTTGAGGGCAGGGACTGTTTCATTTTTGTATTTGTATCTTCATTGTCTAGCCTATTATCTGGCAGAAAGGAGGCACGTAAAACTTTCATTAATTCATTGATTAAGCTATAATGGGGAATGGAAGATATAATATTTAAGATCCCTTTAAGCTCAGGATAATTGGGCCATTTATTTAAAATATGAATATGATGATAGTTTAACAGTTTATGCATAATAAATCACCAAGAATATAACCCTATCAAACTCCCTGCTTTTACCAATAGTTAGATCTATATATGAAATCTCTTTGTAGACTTGAGGATCAAGTGAAAGGATCTCTTTAATCTTTTTTAAAATTAATTAATCATAAATTCCCACATTGTACATGTCCAATAATAGTTCTGTCATTTTGGATATTTGATCTACCACCTCTCTATCAAGAAATAGATAGCATTTTTCATCATTATTCCTTTGAAATCACAGTTGATCATTGTTCAGAATTGTCTTTCAATTTTTTTTTTACCAGATTATATAATAATATAAGCAGATGTGGAAAAAAAAAGTTTTTCACAAAATGTTAAACCTGTTTCGGTTAAAAAAAAACCCACAAGAAAACATAGGAATAAATGTACTTTTCTTAATATAGTAAGTAGGATCTATATAAAACCAAGTGTCATCATTATATTTAACAGGGATAAATTAGAGGCATTTCCATTAAAATCAGGTATAAAGCAAGTAGATCCATCATCTCTGCTACTATTTCATATGCTGTTACAAATGCTATCTATAGCAATATGATACAAAAAATAAATTGAAGGAATAAGCATAGGCAAACAGAAAATACACATTGCTTTTTTCGCAAATGAAGTAATGCTTTATTTAGAAAAAAACTAGAATGTCAACTAAAATTAATGTAAACAATATTTTAGCAAGGTTGCAGAATACAAAATAACTCCACATAAATCATCTGCATTTCATTATATCAACAACAAAAGCCAGAAGGAAGAAAGAGGAAATAGAAATTCTACCTAAAATAAGTCTAGAATATATAGAATATTTAGGAATCAACCTTCATATTCTTGTGCAGGACAGGATTGCTTGGATTAAGTGGAAACAGTGATTTCAGGAGGCTGGGATCATGTAATAACACTTTCTGTGTAGTATGTTTTTATATAGTCCTATTTTTCATAAAGTGAAGGTCAGACATGAATGAGTATTATGTGCTCAAGAAGAATATGACTTCATTATTTGGGTGCCATTTTGGAGAATTTTCCCTTTTTGCTAATGTCTCAGTGTCTCTTTTCTTGAGTAACAGAAAGTTAGCCTGGGAAATATATTATCTCTGTGTGTCACATCCCTGAGGGCCTTGGTCATATGGAAGGATTTGTGGAACCTCCACATTGACTCAGTCAATTTTCTCATAATGGTAGGGTGTACTCAGGGACACATTTTTGCTTCAGCAACTGTCTGTGACTTTGTCCTCAAACCAAACATTATATTTGAGAACTCAGACCTAACATTCTCCTGCCATCCACCTGACATTTAAAACTGGGAAAGTGTTGTTTTGTTTCTGTCCCCTCAATTCTCTTGTTCTCCACTTCTTAGTAGTGAATTATTGATAATATAACATTCAATCAACTATTTCTCATGCAAATAACAGGTTTTTTTTTTTCATTTCAAGAGTGCAAGCTTTGTGCAGGTAGTTGAATTAAAGAGAAAGAGGGTATTTAAAGAATCTAAAATATTTGCAAATGCATCGCTTAAGAAATTGGAAATTGGAAATAAATAAGAATGAGAATAACTAAAGACATCAGAAGAGTTAAAACTTGAACTGAAATTTAAAGGAAGCTAAGGATACTAAGTGGCAGAAATGAAAAAGAGCAATTCCATGAAAGAAAGGTACAATCGTTGCAAATATTTTGAAGAAGAAGCTGAAATAAGCAATTTAGCAAATAGTGGACCAGTTTGGCTTTAAAGGAGAATAAAAGAGATAGATATAAAATATGTTTGCAAAAGTACAATGAAAGCACATTGTAAAGCACATTAAAAGCTAAATGAAAGAATAAACATACATTTACAAATATGTACATATAAATTATACTATACTATATTACATATTTATTTATGTAATGTATGTATATATACACATATTGTCTGTATGTATATGTGTATATACACATATAAATATATAATTTTACCTAAAAAAATAGGAAGCACTGCATATTTTTGAACATTTTGAAAAATGTATGGAGAGAGAGCATAAATTAAAAGTATGGATAACAACTAAGAAGTCATTGTAAACCTCTGGGGTAGAGATAATGAAAGTCTGAACTAAGGAGGTGATCTGAGAGGAGAGAAGGGAATGCATATAACTACAAGAAGCTACCTAAACTAATATCATGGCTTCTTAATTAGTTTTCTTCCTTCCCTCTTTCCTCTCTCCAATCCATCTTCCACAACACGGCAATTTTTAATTCACCCCTGGTTGATTCTATCATTCTCTCTACAATGGATATTCTAAACCTTTTCTTCTCTACTCAAGTGACCTACACTTACCCTTGCCTCCTTTTTCACTATGAAAATAGTCCATTCATCATGAGTTCTCTCTTCTCCGCATTTCATATTTTATTCTCTCTCTGCCTGTCTCTCTGAATCTGTCTGTCTGTGTGTATGTCTGTCTGTCTCTCTCCCTTTCCCTCTCTCTCTCTCCTTCCCTCTCTCCCTCCGTTTCTTTTCTCCTTTTCCCTTTCCTTTCTTCCTCTCTCCTTTCTTCCCTTGCTAGATCTCTGTCTCTCTGTCTCTCTGTGTGTTTCTCTCTCTTCTCTTTGTATCTTTCTCTCTTTTCCCCACAGCTCTCAAATATGCTGAGGATGGAAAAGATTTTCCATCCTTTAGAAAGTCATTTGATCCTCTTATTTTATCAAGCTATTGATATATATATTTCCCGCTCAGTTTCCTTGAAACTGTTTCACTTCCTATTCACTTTTCAATCCTCTGCAATATTGTGATTCAATTTATGATTGTTGTTGTCTAGTGTACCAATGATTTCTCCTAAATCCAAAAAAAATTCACATTCTTTATTCTAACTGACCTATATTCTGTAGCTTTAGAAACTGTTGACCATCCCTTCATTATTGATCATGTTTCCTCTTCTGGCTTTCATGACTCTTGTCTCTTGATTCTCTACCTAACTGTCTGATTACTCTCTAACATTATCCTGAACGGTGATCCTATATTACCAAGTGTTTACTATACAACCTGTATGTTTCATATGCATCTCAAACTCATCATTCACAAAAAAAGCTAAAATTAGCTTTTCCACACTAAGGCTGACTGTACTTTAAACTTATTCTTTTGGTGTCACTGCCATCCTTCCATATACCCATGACCCTTGTCATCTTGTTTGCTTTTTTCTACACAAGGTCAGTAAAATGTAACATGCAAAACTGAACACAATACATACATACACATATATAATCAGACCTGCGTAGATAGCTGTCACCTCATTTTTTCTCATTATTGCATCCAATCTTCAAGTCTTAGAAGAGAAGTTATATGTGTTTAATTTATCTTGAAAGAAAAATTATTTTATTTTGTAGGATGTTCAATACTTTATCTTCCATCAATGTGAGAGGACCCCTGAACCTTCCCAGAGGTAAGTTATCTCTCAAAACATTTCCCTAGAAGTAGAATGTATTCATATTCCTTATTAATCTTTAAATCACTCCTTTCCCATGTAGAGTTAACTTTCAGAGAAATGAAACAAACAATCCCAAGTGTTTTTTATTTTATAATGAGTTTTTCAGTTCAATGCAAACCACGTCTCTATTGATTGCTCCTCTACAATATGAATTTATCATAGGCTTGTTTCTTTCCTGGAGAATTATCAATTATGGTATTTTTCCTTCTTTATACATTCCATCATCCATGGTACTCAACTAATAATTCTCTTCCCATCCTCCCCTTTCTACCCTTTACCCCTTGCTCACCTGCCTGGGTGCAACTAGTTCTTGCTAGAGGTAGTATTATTTACTGTATTCCATTTTGTCTTATGAGAACTATATTATCTAAATACATTTTAGTATCATAGGACTTCAGTATTCAAAGCCAGGAGACAAGGCATTCATTAATTACCACCAAATAAAATATTTGGAACAGAACAGAGCATTTTTACTTATCTCCTCATCTTCCTTTTCCAGGGTTATGAAAGATGGATAAACTCTAGTAAGGAGGCAATGAGAGGGGATAACAAATCAAAAGACAAATTTCAGCAAGCCTTTCTGATCTTATTTTCCAAGTCAGAGAACAGAAAATAGAAATTTAAAGAAGGGGAACTTAGAGAACATTGGGCCCATCTCCTCTCATTTTATAGATAAGGAAACTGAGGACAAGAAAGGAGAAATGCCTTATAAGAGATTGCACAGGTAATTGGATTTTAAATTCCCTGTTCTTTCTTATCTATTGAAACTCTACAGATTTTTAGACATGCCCACATTTAAAACTCACTAAGGGCATTCTTTCCCAGGACAAGAGATGACCAGTTGGTATGCCAACTGTCTTGTTCTGACTATTTTATTAAACTCTCTTGTTCTTGTTCAGTCATTTTTCAGTTGTATATGACTTTTCATGACCCTATTTGGGGTTTTCTTGGTAAAAAATATTGAAATGAAAAGCTTATTTAAAATTAAGCTTATTTTTTCAGGTGGAGAAATTAAGGCAGAGTTAAGGGGCTTGCCCAGAGTCACATGCATCTGAGGGTAGATTTGAACTCAGGAAGATGACCTTTTATGACTATAGATCTGGCCCCCTGTGCACTTAGTATCCATGTGTTCTCTACTGTAAATGAAAAACTGAATTATAAACTATTTCCTAAATATGACATTCCATCTCCTTCCCTTATGCATCCACAGAAGGTAGTTCCAATGCCTGGAGTGCACTCCCTCCTCATTAATATTTCCCAGAATTTCTATCTTTATTCAAGGCTCAATTAAGTTTCTTCCTGCTTCATGAGCCTTCTCTGATTCTCCTATTTATGTTAATGCTCTCCCCCTTCACAAACCCCTATGTATTTACACATCTGTGAACATGTTGTATTCCCTGGGGACACATACACTCCTCAAGTGTAAGGATGAATTTCTTTTCTTAGTTGCTTATCATTCTGAATTGCACACATTAGGGGAATAGAATTGGCTTTTGCCCATCAGTCCCCTTGACAAATGTCTTTTCATACCATGATTTGAGATTTGAGATTTCCATTAAAGTTCTCCTTGAAAGACTCATCATGATATAAAGGTGGTCCAGGGTTTTTAAAGCCTTAAGCCAGGGGGACACAAGCTGTGGCAGGTGCTTCCAAGCTGAAAAAACTTTGCCTATGGACTATGGTTAAATCACATGTCTATTATCTTAGGAGTGAGTGCAGCTAAATGCAAAAACATTCATAATCAGAAATTTGCTCATTAGTGGTTCAATTTACTGAGTTTCAGCTACCTTCCCCTCCCCCTGCCCATATTCTTCAATGCAGCAATAATGTCCTTATTGTTCCTCAAGGAAGATGGCCTTTCTCCTAACTGTATACCTAGTTTTTGCTACCTTTTTCCTACAGTATTCCTAGAATGCTCACCTTCTTCATTTTTACCTCTTAGATTCCTTGACTTCTTTCCATGCTAAACTGAAATCCCATCTTTTGCAGATTATTTTCAGTCTCCTTTTCTTACTAAAATCAGTGTGTTCCATCTGAGATAACCTTCCTCTATCCATCTAATATATGTATATACATGCATTAGGAAACATAATGCATATGTACACATAAACATGCATACTGCTTGAATGTTGCCTCACCTATTCGAATGTGAATTCCTTAGGGTCTGGGGCATTATTTCTCCCTTTCTTTTTATCTCTACCAACTAAAGGCCCCTGAAAGTTTGACATAAAGGGGCTTAATAAGTGCCTGTTGACTCCCTAGTTGCAAACAACTCATGAATCTCACTACGTTGGTGCATATAAAGGCCATAATCTATGCTAGCAGAAGGAATACTACCTACATTATGAAATAATTATATTTAAGGTTAATAATGACTATACCATAATTGGGCTGATTTTTGCCAGAATTTATATATTGAAAAAAGTATTGTCCCGTGCAAAGTATGCTCTCCCCATGCCCCAGAGACTATGTATATGCATATTTCAATCATGTTAGCAGACTTCCATATAACTGTATAACTAGCTTCTCTTTTGTAATGATTGTCAGATTCCAAGTTATTCTTTTGAATCTCCTTAGTGGTGACAAATCTTTGTTCTTTGAGGGTAGATTTATTTTTAAGTCTCCATTCATTTAAACCAAACTCTAAATAGCAATTTTGAAGCCTAAGGCAAGCAGCTTTA
The DNA here is from genome assembly GCF_902635505.1 of Sarcophilus harrisii. NCBI lineage: Eukaryota > Metazoa > Chordata > Mammalia > Dasyuromorphia > Dasyuridae > Sarcophilus > Sarcophilus harrisii. The sequence continues at coordinate 122,620,152 of NC_045427.1, read as the reverse complement.
AATGTGTCTCAATTATTGAGAGAGAAAATAAAATTAGAAAGGAGAATTAACTACTACAGGAAAGGGGTTCTTAATGTGGATTTCACAGAATCTCCCCAAATCTGGGAAATTTAATGAGAAAAAAATTCCATTTTTATTTTATTTCAATAATTGGTTTCCTTTGTAATCTTCTGTATTTTGTTTTATATTTTAAAAAAATATTCTTCTAAGGAAGGATCCATACACCTCAAAGCTAGCCAAAGGGCCCCATGACACATGCAAAAAGTGGCTTAAGGATTCTTGTTAAGATTGCTTCTGTTGATCCCATACCTTCTAATGTGAAATTTTTGACAGCCTCTAAATTTCAATTTCAGTACTCTATGGAGCATCCTTATTCCTCTCCCTGCTTCCTCCTTCTCCCTCCCCATCAATTACAGACATATTTCAAAGCCAAGTCCAGTAAATAAGTTGGAATATTAAGCTTAAAGAAAACTGTTACTTGACCAAAAAACCCAGATTATGAAACAGACTTGTAGTTAGTAGCTCTGTTCTGAAGGCAATTCTAAATGAGGACTTAATCTCAATTTTTTTTTAAAATGAATGAATGAATGGATGGATGAAAAATAAACTAATTACTGATGTAGGGAAAAATACAAGGTATCTTTTGCTCTCAAGAAACTTATCTTCGAATACAAAGGTCAATATACCAATTTCAGCTTCAAATCAGATTAAAAGGTCTCATGGTTTTTAGGTAACACCAATAAAGCTGATGGCAACGTATCTCTTTTAATAACATTTTCATTAATAAAAAATCATATTGTATTCTAACACTGAAGTATTTGACAGTCTAGAAATAGGACTGATGATTTGTTGGGGGGAAGCTGCCATTATTCCAAGTAATCTCTGTTTATCTACCCATAAGTAGTGTGCAGTTGATAGTAATTATGCTTGGTGATAGCAGGAGTGACAGGCCCCTTATTCACAAGGGTTTTTTCCCTCAATGATTTCCTTTAGGGTCATGTTGGTGCACATGGGGCTGGCAGTTCTAGGGACATTGTTATTCTGAAAGCTTTTGGGCCCAGAACTCTGGACTATCTCCACCAGTACGTGAGGAAAAGTGGTGATCAGACTATTTTGAATCACCTAGAATATCACCTCCTATCTCTCCTATAGCATGACTTTCTCATGTGACTTTAGCCAGGAAGCTTTCTGTCCCCATCATTGGCAATCAGTGCTCATGATGGTGCTGATCATAGGCCCTTCCTCCATAAAAGATGCTCCCTTTGATGATTACTGCTTAGCATAAACTGAAGCAGATTTGGAATTGACGGCAATGTTGTCCCTATGGTTCTTGGGCTTATCTACTTGTCAGCGGCAGTAGGTCATTGGTTGGTATTTGTGTTGTCATAGATGAGAAAAGACAAGAAGACTGAGAAATCAGAGAAGAAGGTGAGCCTACAAAAAGTGACCTAGAAAATCAATGCTCATTAGTTATATAATCCTCCTCCTGGCTCAGCTGTCTTGTTACCAACACGACTATTCCTCTACTAGCAGCAGCTGCTTCTTCCATAGTCTGCAAAAAAAAGTACAGAAATCTAATGCTAAGTGCTGCAGCATCACCAAAGCCCTGAGGTGGACATGTACACCGAGAAGGGGAGAGAACAATTAAAATAAGCATGTCTACCAGGTGATACCTTATTGAAGGCCATCCTTCATTTGGATGTATACATTCTAGTGCTACCATCTCCTTCTGGGCTGGAAGCAAAACTGTTGGTCTTAATATACCAAGCATCTAGCCTGGGGATAAAGAACAAGGTATGTGTTTAATCATTATTTGTTGAGTGAGTCGATAAATGGATATCTTTTTTTAAGGCAGTTTGTTTATATTGCAGTAATGTCTTGTACATGGGCATCAAAATCAGACCATTAGCTGGTACACTTTATCTTACTGCTCCAGTTTCATTCATCTCTTTAAGACAAATGCTTTCATTTATCAACGAACTCTCCCTCCATCAATGAATGTTGATAGAGTATAAATATTTTCAAATAATTTCTTAAAATAAAATAGACATGGCAGGTTCAATCATTTTGGTTATAAATAATAGACAGTCATCAGCCTTAGTTAGTACGGTTGAAAATCACATAAAATAATGAGTAACAAGATGAGTGGCTGTTAATAGATTTTTCAGGAAGTTGGGCAAGAGCAGGAGGATTGATAGAAGCAGCAAGGCCCTATGACTTTTGCAGAAAATTTTGCATTCGGAGGATTCTGTGGTATGGGAGTATAGGTATCATCACTGTTTTAAAATATCTGAACTGCCCTATAGAAGAATAATTTGTAAACTTTAGACTTATTCTATGTAGCTATAGAGGGCAAAATTAGAACCAATGGTTAGATATGTAGACTAAGCTAAATTAGATGTGTCAAAGTGAAATGAAATGACTTGTTTCACAGGATAGACAAGTTTCCATCATTGAAACACTGAAATTATCTTCCCTCATCATTTCCTTTTGCCCTTTCCTATCTCCTTGCTCTCATTTCTTCTCTTTTTCCAATGGCTTACATTATCTCAATTATTCTGGGTATGGGATAATACAATCAAAAGAGATATAAAAAGAAGAAAGTATTGCATATTGGCAAGTAATGAGGGTCCTCAATAAACTACCCAGGAGTCCAATGCCCTCCGTCTGGTTGCCCCTACCCTGGCTGAAATTGGAACAGATGCCTCTGCCAACCTGCCATCTGTTCAGAAATTCTCGGGGCCATCTGACAGTTTCTGTGTGAGGCTCTATTTGCCTGCTTCAGTAGTTTGCCAGATTGAGTCTTTGAAATTCTAGTGTTTACAAGGGATCAGCCCATTACTCTCCTGTTTGCTTCCTTTTCTTCTTCTAGAATCTCTTTTAAAACAAACAACACACAAGTCCTCTTGCCATATAATTATTCAGATGGGCATATTTAGACCCTCTACAAAACTGGCTGCGAGGCAACACCTGTAGTCTTAATATACCCCAGCATGTCCTTTTACAAAGAATCCTATAGGAGCAATAGGGGAAAGGGCACCATGTCTCTACTAGATTAGGATTAATCCCCAAAGGATCTCATACTAAGGAAAGAGAAAATTATTTTATTATATGTTTATAATGTACTCAGAATTGTGCTAAGCACTTCACAAAATATGAGTCTGGACAATCAACTTTTGAAATAGGGAAGTACCCATATGGGTTCCAATTTCATTTCTAAAATAGCCTTATAATATTTTGCTCTGCTTCCTTCCCTCTCCGATATTTAAGAAAATTTACCAAATTGTCTGAAGTTCTGACTACTGAGCAAAGGGCTGATGATGAGAAGATTGACTACTGAGTGATTATGGTTTCTCTCTGTGTGCATGTATGTTTTGTTTTGTTTTTACCATTACATATCTTGGTATCTGTCTATGAAATCATGGGAAGACTGAGATCGGTATGAAAGGGGAATCTCCCCACTGCCCCCATGATGAAAGCATGAATCCTTGAAAGATTGAAGAATAATATGGAAATACATTCAGGGAGGTTATCCTGAACATGACTCCCTTGAGTATGACAGTTTCTAAACATTTGGAATGACTCTACCAGGTGCACTCAGTGCAGAGCAATTAAAAGCCAGTCAGTACATACTTGTGCTTAATTATCACGTTAAGGATACACAGTAGTTCCCCACATCTAAATGCTAATTTTTACATTTGAGATTTTTGTTGAAATTAATAGAAATAAATGCAATGTTTGCTACTGTACATTGAAAGATAATTTGGATCGAAAAATCATTCAGGATAAAATCTCTCCTGAATTTCTTTTTTGAGTTATGCTGACATATTCTGTTTCTCAAAGTATTCTCAGAGGAGACAGATATGATGTAATGAAAAGTAAAACAGATTTGGAGACAGGGGTTATTAAAGGCCCAGTTCTAATATGTTCATTGTAGGTCCCTTATCCTCTCTGAGCCTCAGTTTTCCAGTCTGTCAATTAAGAATATTTAATACTCATACTACATACTTCTTCCTGAGTAAACTGGGGTCACAGAAGGTTAAATAGCTATAGAGACAAGGTTTAAACCCAGGTTGTTTTATCTTATAATTTCTTCTATGCCACAAGTTCTTTTGATTTGTCCATTGAGTGTCAGCAGATATATCCATATCATTATAAGGAAATGGAGTCCAACTTAGTAGCTTCCAAGTGGAATATGAGCCAAGAATGTGATGTGACAGGAAAACAGATACACAAGCATTTCCTGAATGCAGGTACCATCAAGGATTTTATGGTATCCTGAAAAGAAAAAGGAGGCCAATGAGTCAATAAATTTACATTTATTAAACACTTACTATGTGCCAGGCACTATTGCTGAGAATGAAAATACAAACAAAAAGAAAGACAATCCCTTCTTTCAAGGAGCTTATAGTTTGATGGACAAAAACAGTACACATAAAAGCTGAAGTGGAGCAAGTAAGGGCATTTGTGACATAAAGGAGAAATCTAGATTGCAGCTTAGTGGGAAAGGAAAAAAAGACTGGCCTAGAGAATTTTTTTTTTAATGGAGACTCCAGAAAGAGCCATTTAATCAAATGGAGTTGTACATGGGTGTAGGGTACTTCCAAGGTGTGAATTGCAAAATGAAATGATCTTCCAGGATGAAGGGGAATCTGGGACATGATGGAGAAGTCTGAAAAGCAACTCCATGAGCAACTCTGAATTTCAAGCTGGTTAGATCACTTTAATTTTGTTGTGTTGAGTTATGAGTGACATTTTTTTATGAATAAAATTCATCAATCTACAAGGCATATAGAACAAATTAGACGATGGGAAGCCAAATTCTTTGAGCTTCAGTTTCTTTCATTGTGTTCAATGTCTGTGTAGGGGGGAATCCTTAATGAACTTAAAGTATTCTTCTAACTCTAAATTTGCATATTTAAAATTACATAAAATTACTATAATTTTGCCTTGATATTTTTGTATAACCAGAATTTTGTCTGAGTTCTTCCTGGGCTTCCCTCAGAATTAACACTAGATCAAGACTCTGAAAGGATTTTGGGGTGACCGAATCCACAAATATTTGTAGTGTGACATTTCCTGCAGAAGATATCTTGGAAGGACTCAGTGTTAGCTACTCTATCCTGGTACAGAGGCCAGTGGATCAGCAGACTAGTTATAAGACCTCCAACAAAACTACAGAAGGCAAATAGTGAGTCCCTGAACCCCAGCATAACAAGCAGGACTTGGCCATACCTAGCCAGCATGAAGGAAGCCAGCAGCACTGGCCCTTGAGCAATGTAAAATCCCTGTTGCTCTGTAAAGGAAGCTTGGGACAATCTTCCCTTTGCACTAGGAGCAGACCTCAACCTCCAAAAATGAGCAAAAAGCTAAAAGTGCTCTGATCAGAGAGAGACCATATAATGGAGACAGGGAGAACTCAAACCCTGAGAAACTAAAGGCAAATTGCTACCAAATGAAACCTCAAGGTGGGATATGAACTGATCTCCAACTCAAAAAGACTCGTTTTGAAGACCGCAAAAAGGATCAAGAGACTGTACAACATTCAAGAAATCATCAAGGAAAACTGCCTTGATATCTTAGAAATAGAGGGTAAAATAGCCGTTGAAAGAATCCACCGATCACTCCCTGAAAGAGACTCCAAAATTAAAATTCCAAGGAATATTGTAGCTAAATTCCAGAAGATACTGCAAGCAATCAGAAAAAAAAAAATCAAATACCGAGGAGCTACAATCAGGATTACCTAGGACCTACCACCTTCTACTTTAAAGATCAAAGAGCCTGGAATATAATATTCTGGAGAGCAAAGGAGCTTTGACTGCAGCTGAAAATCAACTACCCAAGAAAACTAAGTGCTACCTTTCAGGGAAAAGATGGACATCCAATGAAATAAGAGATTTTCAATTATTTTTTGATGAAAAGACCAGAGCTGAACAGAAAATTTGATCTTCAAATACAGAACTCAAGAGAAGCTTAAGAAGGTAAAAGGAAAGAAAAGAAAAACTTTTTTAAGGTTAAAATGTTTATATTTCTACATAGGGCAATGATATGTGTAACTCTTAAGAACTATATCTTTGTTAGGAGTATGCTTAGAGGATATAGGTATAAATTGACTTTAATGTGAAGATATTAAAAAAAAAACTAGGGATAAGAACGTGCAATTAGAAGAAGAGAAAAGGAGAGGTAAAATGACATAAATTGTGTCATGTGATGAAGCAAAAAAAAAGATCTATTAAAATTGAGGGAAAGAAGAGAGGGCACTATTAGCATTGCTTGAACCTTAATATCTTCAGATTTGGCTCAAAGAGGGAATATTAGACATATTTAGTTTGATATAGAAACTTGTCTAACCTTATAGGGAAGTAGGAGGGGAAAGGAGAAAGGAAATGAGTAGGGTAATAGAAGGGAGGGAAGAAGTAAAAGGGGAAAAGGATAAAAGGGAGAAGAACTGAAAAAAAGGAAGTCAGATTAAGTGAGGTGATGGTCAGGAGCAAAACAGTGGTGAGAAGAGAAAGGGGGAAAGGAGAGAGAAAAGAGTAACTTGGGAAAAATGGGATGGTGGGAAATACAGAGTTATTAGTTTTAACTGTGAATATGAATGGGATGAACTCTCCCATAAAACAGAAACAGAGAGCAGACTGGATTAAAAGCCAGAATCCCACAATATATTATTTACAAGAAACACATCTGAAGCAGAGAGATACACACAAAGTAAAGGTAAAAGATTGGGGCAGAATGTATTATGCTTCTATTGAAGTAAAACAAAAGCAGGGGTAACAATCCTGATTTGAGAGATTATCATATAACACAATCTCAATTATCAAAAATTGAGCCATAACTTAGTAAAATTCACCTTTGTGCAATTCTTGAGAAGTCTCTCATCAATTATAAAATGGGAACGTTGAACAATGTAGTCATTAAGATTATCTAGTTCTAAATCTGTTTCCAGATTTAACACTGTGATTTATAAAAAGTTTTCAATGAAAGGTACTTCATTATTTTTTCTACCCCTACATAAAGGCAGCGCATTCCATTGTTGGACAACTCTAATTATAAGTATTATATATTTAAGATATTTAAGTCTGTAATTTCCTTTCGTCCTAATTAGGTTTTCTGCAACCAAGAAAAGAAATCTTTCTCCCTTCCTTCCTTCCTTTCTTCCTTCCTTTCTTCCTTCCTTCCTTCCTTCCTTCCTTCCTTCCTTCCTTCCTTCCTTCCTTCCTTCCTTCCTTTCTTCCTTCTTTCCTTCCTTCCTTCTTTCCTTCCTTTCTTCCTTCCTTCCTTCCTTCCTTCCTTCCTTTCTTCCTTCCTTCCTTCCTTCCTTTCTTCCTTCTTTCCTTCCTTCTTTTCTCCCTTCCTTCCTTCCTTCCTTCATGTGTTCTCTTATATGAGCATCCTTTACATATTA